>NC_050511.2:24770908-25086185 GCF_012460135.2 Molothrus ater | reverse complement strand
TTACTTTGTTTCTTCTTATTAGAGGATTTTTTTTCTTTCTTCTGTGTTTTTTTTTTTTTTTTTTTTTTTTTTTTAATTCAGTTGGATTCTAATTCCTTTTGCTGGAGGCAAATCTTGCAGTTCTCAACAAAAGCCCTTGTTTTTCTGTCTGTGTCTCTGAAGAGAGCGAACCTTTGTTGAGGCTAGTGAGGAGGTAGAAGGTGTAACTCATTTTGAGACATCAGCTTTGGGTAAAAGCCAGTGTATGCAGTTTCAGAAACTCCCAATACAGTGGATGCATTTCAGTCTGTCGCTGAAAGGGGAGTATTGCAATAAGTTTGACTGAAAACCCACATGGTTTAAGGATGGTCTCCTATTAAACCCTAACAACATAAAACAATCCTTTATCTCTCTTCCCCTGATCAAGGCCATATCTCTCTTCCCCTGATCAAGGCCAAAGACTTGTTAAGCCGTTAAAGAAGCACAAAGTATGTACCAGGCTCAGGAGGTGGGAGAGGCCAGACAGGGATTGTTTGGGTGGGAGGAAGTTCACAGTGCTGTGTGTTAGGGGACTGTGTGAGTGGTGTTTTCAAGCAGGGTGAGGAAAATCCATCTCTGGGGAGTAAACTTGGGCAGCTTTTATCCTGCTGTGAGGCAAGGGAGTCAGCTAGTTAATTTGTCAGTATCTCCTCCATCCTTCTTTGCTTGGAGTCTACTTTTGTGGTCAGTTTGGATGTAATAGAGTACTTAATTTTTTTCCAGATTATGCGGGCTACTTACTCAAAAAGGCGGCTCTAACTTCTACCAGTACTTACTTTTTCTTTAAAAAAGGCACTGCATCTGAACCAAAATGAGGAGCTTCCTGCTTTTTCATATCAAAAGAGGGAAGCTTATTAGGAAATTCGCGTAATTAGGAAATTTCTCTTTCAGTGCTTTTCTATTCAAGATAGTGCTGGGGCCTTGCTAGAGGCATCTTTCAGATTTTGATTTGGTGGTCACTGAACGCTTTCTTTTCTCACTTTTTTGACAAGAACAGAGAGCTGCCTCAGCTGCTAGTCAGTGGACTTCCTGTGTACTGTATTGCCTTAAGCACCTGTGGGGGTGATGCTTCTTACTTGTGCTGGAGGTATCTGTGCAAATGCATCCTCTGCATTTCTCAGAAACCTGCCGCATACTGAAGAAATACCTACAGGTAGTTGATGCATAAAGCCGATGTGGTTTGGAGAATCTGCCGTGGTGCACTTTGGATATTTTTAGCTATACAGTTTGAAAGCTAATGCTTCTAGAGAAATGTTCAGCTTTTATCTCTTTATCGCTCCTTTTTTTTTTTTTTTCAGTTTGTAAGTTCTTTCCTTCCCTGAATGCAGTGTTGTGTGCTGAATCCCATTGCATTCAATTCAGTTGGAGTGCATGCTTTTTAAGCAAGTCCTTAACTGCATTTGCTGCAGTCTGTAGACAAGGTCTGTCTGGTGGACACTATAAAAACATCACAGAATATTGGAAAGGCATATTTATAACTTTTTTCTTGCTATTAATATTTTGAATATGATTGATTTGGATTAATTTAGAATCTTCCTACTGCTAAAATTTCCCTATTTTAACATCTTTTGTGTAGAAGTGTTCACAGTTGCAGGTGAGTTGCAGAAGGGTCATTAAAACTGTATGGCTGCTACTGTTCTTGTCCAGGCACAAGTAAAATATAAACATTTTCTGAAGTGAATCTTCTCAACAGTGAAAAAATATTTATGTGAAATTGCAGTGACCAGTAGCAGCTGCCATAGAGGAAAATATTCCTATTATTGCTGGCAATACTTGGAGATTTGCATTTGCTTCAGTGTGTTGGGACTTGTGTTTTGGGAACAATTAAGCCATTGTTTTACCCCAGCACATAAATATTTTTCTTACAGCATGTAATTACAAAGCTGGTATTTGTTTGTCCTGTTACATTTGGAGATGATATCCTTGAAACCCTGGGTAAAACATTACTTCTCAAGCTATTACGCTACATGCTTATTTTGGTAAGGAAATTTTTAGTATACTTTAGAATATGTTATTTTTCTGGTAAAAAGCTGCTGGAAAGTAGATTTTTCCAGGCTATGTATACATGGATAGAGAGCAATTGTTGAAATTAAGCATGGTGGCTTGGATCTGGAAGTCCTGTAAAGATCTTTTTGTGCTGCACCTGTTTTGCTGGGGCAGGTTCCTCGTGAGGAAGATGGTGGTTTTCAAAATGGAAGAAGCACAGTTCACATTAATGGCCAGTTATTTATTGAGGCATGAAGTGTCTTGCAGCAGGCTGGGGATGAGGCACAGTGGAAGTGCCAGGGTCAAACCTTCAGCCCCTCCTGCCTGCCTGGATGCTGCTGTGTTTCAGCTGTGAGGGATTCCTACCCACACTGCCTTCTTCTCCTCACAAAGCCTGCCTCAGTCCCCTTCAGGGAACAGGGTCATTCCTCAGACCCTGTTCCCCCGCAGAACAGGATCAGATGAGTGTCAGGAGGTGGAAGTTCTCCCAGGTCTGGCCTTTGCTGTTTCCTACCCAGGACAGGGGTTTCAGCGGACCCTGCTGCTGCACAGCTGACATGGTCAGTTCTCAAGTGCCCTAGACAAACCAAGGGAAAATGTATGTCTGAAAAACGTGATTGGTGGCACTGAAAGAGTGCATAGACCTATAAATCTTACTAAAAACACAAACCTTGCTAATCTCCTCCCTGGTGCCAGTGCCAGGACAGTGTCTTCCCTGGTAATAAAAGGTAGGCTTTACTTTATGGATCCCAGAGAGACAAAAACTAACACTTCCTCAGCCACAGGTTTAATGTGTTCGGAGTTGAGTCTGTGTCTCACTTAAGGTCCCCCCAATTGCCATGTCTTCTCCCCAGTTCCTGTGTATGCTTTTCTGGTTTTTATTTGAAGGATTACAATGACAATCTTGGCTTTCTTTAAATCGATGTCAAACTCCTCTTGGCTGCACTAGGCTGAGGACTATAGGTGAGTCAAAGGTGTTGCTGCAGGTGCCTGAAGTTCTCTGCTGTTACAGGTCTGAATGGTGTTTGAGAGATCTCCAGTTGTCATGTTCTCCTGTGGTGATCGTGTAGAAATGAATACCTTTTTTTAGCCATGCCTATGTAAATCTACGTAAGATAATGGCTGGTCAGTGTCAGTAAGACTGACTGACTTAAAAATTTGTTTTCTTTACAAGTCCATCAGAATCAACACAGTGTGAGCTTGAGGCAAGGACCTTCCCCTGCACCTACCTGAGAAATGGGCTGTGGCCAGGGGCTGTGGTTATTTGCTGAGATGGTGAAGTGGCACATCCTTCCTCTTGCTTTGATTAAGTGGGGACTGAGCTATCTGAGGTTCACAGGGACCCTGAAAGCATGCTTAAGCATACCTACATGTAGAAATCAAGCTCTTTCTGTTACATTTTCCCAAGTCTATGAGGATACAGGTAACCTTATTAAGGCAAGGAAAGAGTTGGGAGAGATGTTAGGCTGTTGTTAAAAGAATGAACCTGTGAAAATGGTGTCAAAGACATCTAGCACAGGATTGTCAAGAATATGGCTCTTCTGGATCCATGCTCTCACAGCTGCTTTGTATTCAGTGTACTTGGCTACTTTTCCAAAGATGTGGTGCCAGTGTGACTTATCTCATTTGGGTTTTGGTATCTGGAGGATAAGCTTAAATTTTATGTTTAGAAATGTAGAAGAAATGGTTGAGATGTGTTTCCAGTTTCAGTGTCTGGAACAAACTCAGACCAAACATCATTTTGTAGAAAGCCAGTGTTCTCATTTCAGGTGGTGTGTATACTGTAATCTATTTCTGTTGATTTTGCTCTTTTGTACTGATATGTGAATTAGGGCTTAATTACTTACTTTTCAATGCAAATAACTGTAGTTTTAGTTTCTTTGTGCTTTAGTAGTAAGTCAGTGCTAGGGGTTTTTTTCAGACTTGAGATGGTGCATTGGTCATCCCTTGCAGAACAGGTTGTGAAGCAGTGGAGAAGGCTTTCTCTCACTTGTGGTGACAGTGATGCTGGGCAAATGAGTTTCGTAAGTGTAAATTTCTCATGGAACACCTGTAAAAGTGTTTCATTGTTGTTTATGTAGGCCATTTAATCGCTGTAACAGTTAAGTGAATATGCTTTGATAGAAAACCTGGATTGAGCACTCTGGCTCTGCCAGGAAGCAGTGCTTTTACAAAAAAGGTGTCATCTCCCAAAACCTCCATGAAAGCCTTGTGAAGCAGACAGACATTTCTTTGGTGGAGGACTAAATTACTGCATCTCACTGCAAGATCTAGCCTGCTCCCCTCTTGATTGTGTGCCTTGTTAGGAAAGGAGGAGGAAGAAGGGAGCTGGAATTGCTCCCACTCCGGTGACTCTGGGTTAATTTGTCTGTGGTGAAAAGATCTGTTCAGGTAGTTCCTGCTGCAGCCTGCTCCTGGGGCTGGACTGACCTTGCATGAAGGACTCAGGATATAAATACTTCTGCAGGGATTGGGTATAAAACTTTAATTACTTTCTCAAAGTATTTTTCTACATAGGAGTTTTCAAGAATGGACTGCAAGTGATCTTTTTGGAAAAAAAGTGATTAAATAGATCCTCTAATATATTTGGCTTCACACAGAGACAATTTGAAAGTAAACTGATACATGTTTTAGTTGCAGCAGCGGCTGAAAGAAGAAATAGTTTGGAACGGAGCAACGTGAAACAGGAATATCTGAAGGCAGGATAGAAAGTGCTGGAGATGATGATAGGAACTTGTATGAAATAACTGTTTCTGATGTCAGGTGTGATAACCATACAGCATCAAAAATAATATTCCACTATTACTTTCTGTGTTGTCTCTGAATCTTATACTGTAATATAGGGTTTAACCTCTTATTGGATAATTTGGGACTTTCCAGTTGAATCACTTAATTGTTTGGCCAGATACAAGGTAGCTGCCAATTTCCTTCTTTTTGTAAAATCTTTGCTTAAATGACCATGACTTGAATTTTCTTTAGTGTTGCAAGGAGCGAGCTCTATAGAACTTGTTTTTTATTATGTACGCATGAGCTTTCCACTGTCTTTTTTCCTCTAGACAAGGATTTGTGAAATTCTCTCTCATGCTTATACATTATGTAATGTAATTAGTTTAAGATATTTCTCTGTCCTTTGTGAACCTGCGTTAGCATTTTTTAAAAAGGAGCAGTGTGGCTAAAATTTCGCTTGAATTTTTGTCCCCGCCAACAGTGGCTGATTAAGTGAGAAAAGTTTCCACAGAATATCTCCCTTGTTTTGCATAGTTAGGGCAAAGAAAACATGAAAAATGTGTGGCTGTGTACTTTCTCTGACTCAGGGGTCCAGAGGGCATAGAGATGGTTTGGGAGTTGTGGCCTCAAGCGCCCATGTGGAAGAAATTCTGCTGTGCTCCTCTTTATTAGGCAGCTGAACTCACTGGAGCAGACTGTGGAGGATCTTCAGAGACTTACTCTATTCCTGTCTCCCCACATTATTACTCAACAGACCAAAATGGTTATTCACAAATACAATAATTTCTTTAAAAAAAAAGACTGTTTTAATAACAACAGTAAAAGCAGCAACTGCAATAATAATAACAACACATTCTGGTTATAGTAGTGCAAAACCCAAAGACAAATAGGAGAAACACTTTGCAGCTATAATAACACTTCAGGCCACTTAAAAAGGGGTGTTATCAGTGTTTGGGGATGATAGGCATGTTTGCTTTTGATACTGAACTCATAACGTTTACATTTGTCCTTATGGGAAGAGTCCTATCTGAGGAAGATTTCGTGCTTGAAACCAGCCTTTGCCTCTCCACCCCAGTTAATTAGATTTGTCTACATTGAAGAGGAAAACACAGGCGGAATCTGCATTGTTTTGAGTGACAAGAAAATGTCCTTGGGGAAGGCAGGCTGAGGTGTGAAGTTGTTGAGGGTGGCAAGAGTCACACCGCAGTGAAGTGTTTGGCTTATAATTAGCAGGGTAAGGACAGTCAGAGGTGTAAGCGTGGCTTTCAGCCACAGAATTTTCTGTGTTACTGTGTTGTGCTTTGTTTTTTACAAGACTCATCTATTGAGCTGGTGGAGTCAGTCCTGTGGTAACTGTTTGAATAGAGCAGGGCAGGCATCTTTGAAAATATGGCTCAGATATTCTTCTGTAGCATGCTTTCTGCCAGATGTTGGGGCAATTCTGCCTTATTTAGAACAACTGTGGCAGTCAGGAACTGTGCTGTAGCACACTGTCCTCCTCCTCAAGGAAATGCAGCTTGATCTAAATTTCCTCCCACAGACTTGTCAGGCATTTGTTATTGTTTGCCACTTCTTAGATCCTTTTCCTGTACTTTTTTGAAGCTATTGTATGACAGGTTTTTCTTGGCCGGTTGCTTTCTATTTACTATAAAGAAACCCACAGACAAATATCTGGGAACTAGTGTTCTTTGAAACCATTTGTAGAATTGCATTGGTGCTTCTTTTTGAAAACTGAAGTCTAAGGTAATTTAAATAACTTCTGAATTTTTTTAATTTTTTAAACAAAACTTGCTTTTGTAAATAACTAAATATTTGGGTCCGGTTATTCTGATGCATTTTAAATAAAAAAATCAATTGTGTTTGTGTGGGGTAAGATGAAATAAATTTCTTTAAAGACATTATTTAAAAAGCATTTTTAAAAATTAGCTTTGCTGTTGCTGGCATAAAACCAGCTTTGTTTTCTAAGTGGAAGTAGGAAATGGAAAATTTGTCACTGTATCAGGGCCTGTGTATAGCAGAGTTATGAAGATTACAATAAACTTAGACCTGAATTATACATCAGTGGGTCTGTTGAAGATGAGAAATTTACTGGATGTTTCAGAATGCACGTTCAATTTCAGGGACAAGTGACTATACATGCAAAATTTGACAAAGACATTTACATCCCAGTGGATGCTGAGTTTTACTTTTTTTATGATGGATCCCTGAAGAGACACATAATGTTTGCTGAGCGAGTTAGTGACAACACTCTTCAGTCCATAGCTCCAGGTGAGCCTTAGTTCATGTTTATATTTTTCCACTCTTTGCTCTACCCCAACCCCATTTCAAAGCTCAGCATGACTGGACAGTTTGATAAAACTGTTTTATGTCTCTGTAATGGAGAAAATGCAGGGATTTGAATGATGGGCTTTAGGATCCAGGTTGAGTTTGACTCTCCATAGGTGATCCTGCCTTTTGTAGCAATCCATGCGAACACAGTATCAGATTAAGTTTTACTGGACTTGCACCATGGGGTGTGCATTAAAATGCAGTCTTCAGGGATGGTGAAATTTTTAATGTGACTTGTTTCTGTGCCACAGCCATTTGCCTCTGGTAATCCTAACACCTGAAAAAGTCCTGTTATTTCTGAGCTCTCTGTTGGTGCAGCTGTCAGCCTGGCTTGCAAGACCCTCCTGCTTGTAATGCTCAGAGCTCTAATGGAGCTGCACATGGTACAGAATTGTCTGGGAAACTGTTCCAGGATGCCTCGCTGGAAACAAGGGACATCTGTGTTGCCTCCCAGCTGGCTCTCTGCCTTGGGCTTGTCTCCCTCATGGATGTAACATATACCCTGCTTGTCACCTTTATTGTGTGCTTCGTGACCTTTTCATTTGTGTGAGTAGGAGGCAATAAGGTGTGGAGTACCTGTGCAATTGGATCTTCTTGTTTTCTCTTGTGTTCTAAAGGGGATTTAGAGTCTGAAAATAAGTGCAGAGTATAAAAAAGGGAAGTTCATTGCTGTTACATAGTGACTCCTCTGAACCTGTAAATGCTAAATAATTGTCATGGATTACAACTGGGAAAAATAGAATGCTAGGCTTGTTCCAAGTGGGTTTTAATTTTGTTTTTAAGATCTCAGCATATTGTGTGACACTGTTAAATGATTGCTTCTGGGGGAGGAGCAAAATCCAATGGCTACAGGCAGCCCTTAAGCATGACAAAAGCAGATGAACAGATTACAATAAAATGTGAGGTTAAACTATATCCTTGCTGATATTAGTGTTATTCTATGGTAGCCAAATTGCACATAAGGGAGCACAGAACGCTTTAAAAGCAACTAGTTGTGGCAAGTACATGCGTCCTTCTGCAGTTACTACATTGCACGTGTACTCATAGTTTTTCAGAACACAATGGAAAATTTAAACTTGGGCCCTTAGTACATTGTGTTTAACTCTCCAGTGAGAGGTACAGCTTGCACCTCATTTAGATATCCTCTTTTAGGCATCCACCCTGCCTTAGATGTCAAAGGAGTAGGAGAGAAAGACAAAATGCTGATGAGGTTAAAGGGAAAAACTCCCTTGGACTGGGAGGGTCCCAGCTATAAGTAATAAAATTGATACAGCATTTAATCAAGTTTGCCAAGACCCTGAAGAGTGCATTAGTTAAAAGCTTTTGGGTTCTGGCCTGGGTAAATGCAAAATCAGTTTTAATAAATAGATGTATTACTCAGAATTAATTTTGCAGGCCACAACCCCACTCTTTTCAAGAGCATCTAATTTTTCTTAATGCTTATCCAAGAATCTTTAATTCTTTCTACTGTGGTTGAAGAACCCTCACCTAAAAAGACTGATTCTAGAATTAATCAAGTTGGTATAATTGGGAGGACTATCAGTTCAAGTCTAGTTGAATCCAAGTTCATCAGTATAAATGCTTGGTGGATGTCTAAGACAAATCAATGTAATGAAAGGGAAGAATAAAATAATTCTGAATGAGCAGCCACAGCTCTTGGATGCGGATGAGAGTGAAAAATAACTGATGTATTTTCTGAACACAGATGATGTTAGTGATTAATTTAGATTATAATTACAGGCCATGGATACCAAGAAGCAGTTTCTGTGTCTCTGTTAAAGTACACAGTGGGTTTCTCACCTGTGGTCCTCAGCAGCTGTCCCATCACTTACTGAGAGAATCTGTCATGTGCAAGTTGTCTCGCTTTCTGGTTGATCACGCAGAACCTGTCACTGCCAGTAGTCACAAGATGGTGCTGGATAAGTTTGGGCTAAGGACGAAAGATCTGCAATCACTGGATAATGACTTGATGATGGCTGTTGCTTATGAAAAGTTGCCTTCAACCTGGAACATCCTTGGAAGCTGCCCAGAAGGTGGTAGAGTTTTATTTGAAGTTAGAAACCTTTTATCAGTGGTTTGGTGCACCGTTCAGAGGAGAATATCTCACTGTTTGGTCCAGATTCTCTACTCTTGTGCTTTATTTTGTGGTTAATATGAAAAATTGTTCCAAGTGTGAGAGGGGTAATCAGAGATTTGGTTTGTGCCCAGAGAGTTAAAAAGGATGGTTGTTGTAACTCTGTCTCCCTAGAAGGTTTTTCTGCCTTGACTCACTGTGAATGCAGTTCTTTATTTATAATTAGCTCTGTTTAAAAGAAGCAAGAACTGTATAATGAAGCTTTGCAGCCATAATTCTAACCAAGTGAGATATTTTGTCTTGGGAGAAAAAGGTAATAGTCAGAGGAGAGTATGTTACTGTAGGCATTCCAGTGTGCAGAATGAACATAGTTTTTGCCATTGTTCTGTCAATGTTTATCCTTCATTTATGACTGTGGTTATTCTGTGGGGAAAATATCATTAAACAAGTTTCTAAGTGGTTTTTTTTTTAGTTGTAGAGGAAGTGGAATGAAAATACCTGTGAGACATTATGTTAGGCTATGCTACTGAAAAACTTCATAACAAAATCAGGTGGGATTTTCCTAGTTTCAGGTTTCATTGCAAACAAAGAACTGTAGATAGGGTTTGCTGAAGAGTATATTTTTCTTTTGCAGAGTCAGCTGATTTATAGCTGAGGGTGGAAACTGTGTTATACTTGATAGCTTCACATGTTTTTTACTGAAAATTTGGTAGTTTTGGCTGTTTTCCTTTTAGTACTTTAAATTGCTGAAAATTAGAAGACAGGCAGTTTCCATGTCAGCCAAACTGAAAGAGATGCATGCAAGCTTTTGGGAAATAAAAACATGTCAATTAAGCTCATTTCTTTGGGTAAGGGCTTTTTTCACATTTTAAATCTTTCTAATTCTTAATGACAGATAACTTAAAATCTGAAGAATGTTTTTTGTCTGTCTGTTGCAAACAGTTGTAAAACCAAATACCAAGTCTCGTTCAAATATTGGCTAGACAGGAGAGAAAAAAAAGGCTGTTAGTTGTTTCATTTTATGTGGAGTAAATATTTGCTCAGCTTCTGGAAAAACTGTTGTATTTTAGCAGTGAGGACTTTGTATCAAAACATGAAGAAATCAGCTGTGGTTTTGTTCACAGGCTTATCTAAGGTATATCACCTTACATGTAAACGATCAGCTGAAACCCAACCCAGAAGCATCAGCAGGATGCCAGGGCTACTTAGAGATGCTTTGGCATAGCCAGCTGGGTACCTACGTGCTTGAAACATGGGGAAAGGTTATCCTGGTTGTGTTGTAGGCCCAGAGAGTGAGAGATCATCTCAGCCGGTATCTCAGAGTAAGCTCTGCCAGGGCAACTGCTATCCACATAGCAAAATTCTTTAATTTTCAGTTGTGATAATTGTTAATTTTCAGGTGTACTGCAGTGTTTATATGGAAAAAGAATATGTTGCCCTTGCAAGGCTTTTATAGATCTTGTGTTTTTTGTTTCTATGTATTTTTCATACTTTGTTCACTTTTCAGATTAAAATGCTATACATAAATGAAATTTCATTGCAGCCGAAAGAGTTGGGATATGTGCCCCTATTGCCATACAGAGTCTTTGTGAACATTTGAAGTGTTAGACGAGCACGTCTTCAGCATACTGTGGTGGGGTTGCCTCGTGGGCACAGTTGCACTTGAAGAAGTGACATCTCTTTTTGTACAACAGATGCTGCACTTAAATGAAGCCAGGGTCTTTTGCCTGGTTTCTGAATAAACAAAACAAATTCCTGGGACCTGGTAGCAATGCTCATTTACAGTGGGATCTCTCAGTGACTCTCGCCTGGGCAGTGTTTGGGCCCACCCCCTTTCAGGGGGACTCCTGAAAGCTTTCTGGACAGTTTTTCCTTCAATCCAAGGGAGGCTACTCCTTCCCTGTGTCTCTCTCTGAGGTCCAGGCTTGGGCTGGGCCTCATACCTATTTTGCTCTCCTCTAGGCAGTTTGTATAATTTTTCTTTAACTTCTGTATCCTTTTGATCCTCTCTCCTGATTCTGAGAAGCACCGACTGGAGTTGCTTCCTTGTGCTGTCCCCATCCCTGTTTGTTTGTCCCCAAAGCCAAGAAAGCCAAGCAAAGCTGAGGGCTGTCTGTGGCTGAGGGAGGCCTGTGCACAGAGGGGAAGGACAGGGAGGGAGAAGGGGATGGACTGAGTCTGGAGAGCTTCATGCTCAGCACATGAGAAGAAGTCCTTCGTTTTCAACAGTGAGGTAATCAAAGATTATCCCTCTACTTTTCTACATGCTCTGAAAGTTCAAAATGGGTGAGAAATAGGATCTAGAAATTTATGAGTATTTAGAAGTAGAATGAGAACTTTCCCTGCTTGCTGTCCCTATGACTCCTCGTACCAAAGATTGGAAGTATCTTGACACTTGACATTGTCAAGATGTTCTTTTTAATATGAATGTTATAAAATATATGGGTGCTATCATCCAGCATTACTTAGGGCATAACACTTTTGTGATTCAGTCAGTTTTCAGAGCTGTAGGGCTATTTTTGTTGGAAAAAATACTTTTGAGTGACATGTTGCTGGAGAAAACTATTGCACTATCTGCTGTTTTTTGACTTCATTGATTTTTATGAGGATTTAGAAATGTAAGGGTTGATGGAAAGATAGAGGAACTCTTTGGTCATAGGAGTTTTGGTATTCAGGAAAAATGTTTGAATTCCTTTTATAAGGTATAAGAAGGATTGGATAAAGAGAGCCAAGAGATTGTCTAGAGAGCATTGCAGGTAATTCAGGAACTTAGTGTAGTTGCACACGTCAGGAGTTATTGGCCACATTATAGGAAGCTGGACAAAAGAAACAAGAAAGCACGACCCTCTTTGTAATCCTGACTTGTAATAGATGTCTGTGTGACAGCTGTGACAAGAGCTGCTCACTCCCACACAGTGGTCAGATGCTGAGATCAGCATCTTGGTGCTAGAGAAAACTGGGGACTCAGCAAAGGTGCTATGCTTAGACATTTGTTTGTTGGTGGGTTTCAGGAAAGGAGAAAAAGGGGTAGGGAGGAGGGAGAGGGAGAAGCCAATTTTGTTTATTGCACCTTGATAAAGGATATTTTCCTTCTGAACCAGATTATTGAATTTATGGAGACAATCAGTATTAAATGATAACCTAAAGAAATTGCTAGTGCTGCCAGAAAAAAAGAAGAGAATTTTCCCACAGTATTTTTGTTTACAAAAAAAAATTAAAAAAAAGGGGGAAAGATGCAAAGAGGGAAGGGAGGAAAGAAACACTAAAAAGAGAAAGCGAGAGAAGGAAGAAATAAATCTGAATGAGAAAAATGCTTCCGAGTAACTCTTTTTTTTCCTTAGCATCATCAGGTTATGGCAGCCTTCCACTACCAGCAGTCCCAAGAACCATCAGACATAGGTTCAGCATCTTCCCTATGGCTTTTTTATCCTTGACAAACACAGGTTTACATTTCTCAGCTGTCAGAGGCAAAGGGGAGCACAGGAGGGCACTTTGCAAGCAGTGCTCTTTATGGACAAGAAACTGAGGGCATCTTAGTTTCTGGTTGTTTTGGAGGTGCTGTCAAGAGAGTGAGTTCATGTTGTCTGGGTTACTTAACTGTGCTGGTAAACAAAGAACACTTGCTGCCAGCTTTGCCACCATTTACAGTTATTTTCAAGAGGAAGACTGCTCTTTTAGGTTTTTGTCTGTTAATGGAAGCAATAATGTTACAGCCTGAATTAAGAAAACTAATTGTGGATCGAAGAGAAGGAAACAATGTTTAGTTCCCTTTTGTGAACAAGGAGATTTTCCATTTTTTTTTCTTAAATGCACTGTAATTGTTTTCTAGGGATAGGTCTTGTGGAATGAACTGAGCTACCATGTTGCTTTATGTGTTGCTTTAAAGTCTGCCTTTGGGGGACACTTTCCCATTTTCTGTGGCACTTTTTCCTTTATGGCTCTTTCCCTCCCCTTTTCTTTGTAATTAATGTTACTCTTTTCACTTGGTATTCCTTCTAAAGTGCACAAGCTCAAACCTGACTGGTGCATGTCAGGGTTTTGATGTAAATTAAAGAAATTCTGTCTGTGTCTCCTCTTCAGCTGGAATTTTAGATTACTTTTTTTTCCCATTGAAGGAAATGGAGAGGAGTGCAAAGTGCCTATTCTCCTTCACAGAGTTAGAAAAACACTGGGAACAGCTGATAAGTGTGTCTAGGTTTGGGGAGATTTGTGAGGAGAGGTAATTGTGTTTTGGTCATAAAATTCAGGAAGTTAGAGAAACAGATAAATCTTTGTCCCAGTAGGAGTTTGTTCTTTTGGAAACTGTACCTGGCAGAGGGAGGAGGATGCTAGCCTGTGTGTTTTGAAGCAGATGTGTGTCTTCTAGAGCCTGCTGCTGACCCAGAAACCTGCATGGGGCAAGATATTGTCAAGCATGCTTCAAGCTAGGGGTTTCCAGCAAGTGTACGATTCTCATCTCCTGATCAGTGGAAATAATGGCAGAGGGAGGCATTTGGGATCCCTTTGACCATGAGGAGGCTTTTCTGGGAAAAGCACTGAGCACTTGGAGATACACAGAGTGACAGGAGAGTGATTACTCTAAGATTAGATACAGAAGATAAAGTTTCCTATTGAAGGCAGTATAGAGAAGTGGGGCTCTGGAGCCACTCTGCTGCTGAAGATACAAAGCTGTGCTCTGACCCAGACCTCAGCCTTCAATTGGCACTGGGCTGGAGAGCCCTGCTCTTCTCCTGGCTGAAAGGGGTCCCAGCTGGTATTCTGCACTTGGGTGGTGTCCAAAATACAAGTATCTTACACCAGACACGTCGGGGGAGCGTTTGGCTACAGTGCTAAAGGACAAGGACTATCCCTCCCAGCAAGAGACACCCATCTCCTGTAGTGTTTTGCATCCTAGCTGGGGTCACCCAATCAGTAGAGTCGGGTGGAACTCCATCTAAGGTGTAGGTGTGGCTCTATGATGCATGGGGCTGGTGGATGGAAGCCTTTTCTAGCCCCCCTGCTGCTAAAACTGCTGGGGCAAGACTTCCTTTGCAATGGACCTTTATCTTCTCTCCTTTTCTTTTGTAGATTGATGCCAGTCTCTGGGAGTTGGTTCACGTGGGTATGCTCTCAGATGGTCTGTCACATACCTGACTTCAAGCATTGTAGCCTGATGTCCCTCAACAAAACCACTTGTGTGGGTTTTTGCAGAAGTGGGGTGCACTGGAGACAACTTTATAAATAATCTCATTCCTAATGGAGAAATTAAAAAATAGTAGTAATGTATAAAAGTATGAAGCCAGGAAAAAAATTGAATTTGTTAGCCAGTTTTGATGTCACCCCCTGCTTTTCAGTCTCGGAGTTTTTAGTCTCCTTCCAGGAAATGAATGAGATTCAGAGCCCAGAAGGGGCTTAGTAATTTCTGTCAGAGAGAAATACTTGGTTTTAGTTAGTTTCTTTTGACATAGGAAGGGATTCAGGCGCAAGGAAGAACAAAAGGATTTTTTTAAATGTTGAAAACAGACTGTTTGGCTCAGCTCTGTGTAACCCAAACAGAATGTTTTGGCTGGAAAACAGGGATGGATGCAATGCAAAACAGTCTTGATAGTGCCTGTCATTTACAGCCCCGCCTACCTTGCAGTAGCTGACCCTGTCTGAATCAGCCAGCAGCATGTCCTTCAAATCATAGAAGTGGTTTTGTTTGTACATTGATGGAAAATGGCGTTTTATACCATTGAAATTAAATAGTATTTTGTACCATTTAAATATGAATATGTTGAAGAAGTCTTGTGCTTTCCTTCTTTTCCTTATTTTCTTCTAGCTTGCCACAGAATCTAGTTGAATTATGTTGGGTTTTTTTTCCACAATATTGGTCTGTGTGTAGGTTTATTTCTGGATAGATTTCTTTCTGTTGTGTTTTCTTTGTGGTTCCCTCCTCCCTGCCTTTATGCCACACTTGAATTCTTCCCCAGGGGTATGGGAAAATAAAGTGAGAAGTGTAGGAAAATGCCATTTGTTCTGCCACAGTGAGGGAGTATAAGTGAAGGTGGTAAAAGTAGAGAACTGAAACTAGAAATTGTTCTTAAGGGAAAGAATTGCTAACCTCCTGTTGTTTCAGAACTTTGCCATCTTTTAATGAAAATCTTTTTTTTATAGGCAGGTCTGTTTAAAAAGCTTATTATCAGTTATCATGTCTTTTAAAAATTTTTTTGTGTGTTTTTTTCTTTTGTTTTGGTATTGCTGATTCTGGAATAGGACAACAGCAGATTTTGGATGGAGGTGTCCCTGGAGGTGACCAAGTCCAGTGTCCCTGGAGGTGATCTGGTCCTACCCTCCACTTGGAGCAGGGCTAGCTTTGGAGCTGTATCAGGTTGCTAAGGATCAGGTTTTAAACACCTCCAAGGACAGATAGTCTGTAACCTCTGGGCCACCTGTCCCAGTGCTTTGCCCCCCTTGTGGTGAAAAATCCTTGTACTGAAGAGCGTACTTAACTTTCCATTTATCCTTCAGAGTAGACAGTTCAAATTTCAGATTTTCCTTTCATGAAGGTATTAGTAATTGCTTTATGTCATTGGTTTCTGTTCACTTCTGGGCAAGCCATGTGGGACTGTTAAGAAGAGAGTAGCCTAGCAAACATATCATCTAGAGAGGTAAAGGACGGGGAGGAATGTGAGTGTTGTTTCTGACTAAGTATATCAGGGCTGAGAACAGACACTGAACCTGCTGGGTGGTTCGGCTACTGTGTGCTTTCAAGCTGGCCATGAACAAATTTAGCATAAGGTTAGGTGGAGGTTGTTAGGTTAGGCAGATAAAGATCAGTTACTAGACTATTTGTGGTGAGATAGTAGAACTTATTGTTTTAGATGGCGGTTTCAGAAGACAAAGATTAATTACTGTTATTTTTAAAACTTGTTCTTTTGCAGCAGACTTATTCATACTGCAGTGTTTGTAAGATCTGGCTTGCAGAAGAGTAACTTTATTTGCTGCAGTGTTGGAGCAGAGAGAAGACTATTCCTCATCAGGGCTATCTAAGGACTCCCTTTTTGCTGAGTGGGAAAGTGCTAATCTTATCATCCTCAGAGCAAGCTTATCTGGCTTTTTTTGCTATGTTATAGTATACATTGAAACCCAGTGGCCACAGGCCAATGTTCAGAGTAAAGTTTACCTTTTTGTTTCAATGCATTTAGTCTGAGGATTAGGGTTACATCTACAGATATTTGGCATGCTTAATATTGAATAATGTATTTGCATGTGTTTTAACTAGATTAGTGTGTCTGCTGTCTTGTTACTAACAGTGTAGTGTAGTGTAGTATGGTCTCCTGGAAGCATCTGAAGAACACAGCTTGAAGTCTAAAGTGTTAGCACTTTAGACATCAAGACTTTAGCAGAGTTTCAGTATGCCAAGTCAAGAAGCAATTCTGAAATTATTTTTTTTTCCTGTGAATGCATAATATTTGTTCAGGGTCTGCATTTTGGACCACATATTTTTCTGTGTATTTAAACATGAACTCCCTGGTGTACATATAAAGACTCCAGACAAGGTTTTCTGCTGGGGTTCAGACGGGTAGCACAGCCTTGAGTCTGCTGAAGTCCTTTCAGGGGAGACTCTGAAGTACAGAAATAGCACTGGGGCCAGTGCTGTCTATGCAAAGCACAGATGATGTTATCAATCTCTATTCAGATATACAGCTAGGGAAAGGGAAGATACTGGCACACATTTTCATACTGTGACTGAACTGTTAGGCTCTGAGTGAGTGAGAGATCCGGGCTTTGAGCATTGTTTTTCACTTCTGACAGCAGTATAATGAGAAAGGCATCCACGTCTAAACAGCAGAGACTTCTCCTAGCTGATTGTTGCGTTGTAGTCAGTCAGTCTGCTGTTTTCTTGCTTTTGTGCCCTGCATCCCCTGGATTTCCCTCTGCACCATGCCCTATTTTCAATTACTCTGCAATGGAGAGAACATGGTATGCTTCCATCAGATGAAAACAGACTATTTTTTTGGAGGAAATTTGAAGCTGTGTGTGTTCAAATCGCATCTGCCTGGGGGGGAAATTGTACTGTGGTCTCTCATTTTTCAAGTAGCACATCATCCACAGGTTTTGAGAAGCCTTAACTGTGCTTATTTAAATGTTCCTCCATAGAAGAGGGTCTCAGGTCCAAGCAGACCATGGTGTTTGATGAGTAGTGTTTGATTGGGCTTTGAAACAGTGAGTTTCAGTCAGATCTTCAGGGCTGCGTTGGTCAAGGTCAGGTTAGATGGTGCTTTGAGAAACTTCCTCTAGTGGAAGCTGTCCCTGTCAATGGCAGAGTCTTTGGAGTAGGTGGTCTTTGAAGTTTACTTCTGATCCAGGCATTTCTGTGGTTCCATGTTGCTTATGGTTCCATTTAGCAAAGCAGTCTGCAAATGCTTGAGTTGGATTCAGTGGCATAAAGATTGCACATGCTCAAAAACTTTGAAACATTTGTGCTGTCTTGTTTCATAGATGTGTAAACACTATAGATCATGTTAGTGTTGGTAACTAAAATGTAGCAATGATCATCCTTTCCAAAGAATGAAATTAGAAATATTTTGTAGACCTTGGAGGAAAAAAACTCCCCATGATTCATTACTTTCGTCTGTGGCTCTGGATCCTACAGCAGATCCTGTGCCCAGATGGACATATATTTTCCTATAATATGAAATGGGGAGACCAAGAAAAAATTTTAAAGACTGAAACCTATGGAGAAAATTGTTGCATAGGTGGGCTAGCAGGTGCAGGTCACATATTGGCTAGCCACAGTAAGATGAAGTTTAAAAAATAGTGGTGTGACATTTTATATGTGTGCTCCACAAATACTTAGTACATATTATGTAAATGTTTAGTGATATTCTGATATAAAGAATTCTCCCTGTGTCTTGTTAATGTGTCTACTTCTGTTAAAACTGCAATAAAAATAGTTTTCAGACACTACATTCAGGTGTGCTGGCTGTTAAAGTGCTCAAGTCTGTGCCCTGAAGCTCCCTTTTACTCTGATGCCTGGAATTTCTTTCATTTATTGAAGGAAGCATAGTGTCTTTTTCTGGTATTTGACTGTCTGGAAGTTTTGATTCCACCTGAAATGGAAAGGTAGAAAGTCTGGATGGGTTTCCACCAAATACCCAATACCAAATACTCAGATAAAAAACTGTATTACCAGAGGAGATCCAACAGTGATTTTCCCTCTGTAGTGGTAGGGAAAGTTTCTTAAGTTCCTTGCAATTCTGGCTCTATGGGATGTGGAGATAAAGGATTTTTTTGAATATAATAACACTCTTAAGTCCAACATTTTTGAAAGAGGCTAATGACTTTTCCCCCATTGCCTCCAGAGAAGACATTCAGCTTTGTAGAAGGCAACTCTTCTGTTAGAATATCCCGAGAGGATGTATTTGGCTGAGACATGACAGCAGCCTTCAGCTATGCAAAAGGAAGCTGTGAAGGGTAAGAAATGGAAATTTCAGTGACATTTATTAAATCACTGGAAACCTAACACATTTTAGCTGATTATTCTGAAATCTGTAGAGCAATGGTCCCTAAATACTTGACCCTCATGGAGGAACCCTTGTGTTTAACTTCATACCAGAAAATCAGTGTAAGAAACTGGCTGAGTGGCACTTGAGAATATTTTATTTATTGCCTTTAAACTGCAGAGACCTTTTGTTTGAGAATATATGTATTGAGGCAAATAAATCCTTCCTTGTAGACAGGCCAGGGAATGGTGTGAATGATGATTCAGCATCTAGTGACTAAGTCATGGTTGTGTACTCCTTTAGTTTAAACTTCATTCCATTGAACTTGATGATTATGTGCTAAAAAGTGGAGAGGAGAAGAAGGATTGGCACATGAAATCAGCTTTTGAGAAGAGAGAAGCAGGAATTATCCAGCATATTCTATGTATGTGTATCTTATTTTATAGCTTATAAGCTTATATCGATTTCTTACTGTCCTGATAAGCAGCCTGCCTTGAGAAATCATATCCCTTTTTTAAATCTTTTTAAAATTTTTTAGTTTAGATACTTGGCTGTGCTGCTGGATGTTTTGTGTTGCTGAGGCAAGGCAAATTGCAGGAAAATTGCTTTTTAACTATCTTCTCCACTGGGACATTTACTGGTGCTGAGTGCCATATTACACACAGAGAATGAGAGAAATAATAATTAAGTAGCAGCTGGAATTATCTAATTTCAGCTGATTTCTTTGATGGAAGAAATTATATAGTATTTAGCTATTCTTTAGCTCTGCATATGCAATTAAGTATATAACTGCTGTTTTCAGTGAAAGACCTAAAATCTTCTGCCAAAAGGATTTTGTTGGTCTGAACCTGAGCTATATTATTTCTGCAGATGATAATAAGTGTCTTTTGATGCTTCCCAGCAAGTAAAATGCTGGGGTTTGTTACTGATGATTTTGATCTGCTTGCTGTGTTTTTTTTTAAGAGCCTGAACAAAGAGAAACTCTTCTCCACCTTGTGATGAAGTTGGGCTTGGTTAAGCTTTCCCAGTTCTTGGCAGCCCACCCTGGAGGGTCATCACCCTTAGCATTACCTAATGAGGATGGAGCAGCACCCTTAGATTTGTTTTTACAGAATGGACACTCCAAACTTGTTGAGATCTTTACAAAGTGTGTATAATGCTTTCTTTGCTCTTTTCTAAATAGTCTTGTCATTTAAGGGATGTGGGGAGTTCTGTTATTTATCTGGAGAGAGTTGCCTATTTTGTGCTGGTTTCTGCTGCTTTTTGCCAGTATTATAATTTTAAATGGTGAATTTGCTTTTACAGTTGTAGGAAGTTTATTATTTGTGTCCTTCATTACATTTGAAATCAATTAATAGTTAAATGATAGAGAACCAGCTGCACCATCAGGTACCTCTCTCAGCACTGTATCAGCTGAATCCTGACACAATAAAAACAAGTAAAGACCTTCCTTAAAATATATATAAAGAAATATTTATATACGAACAGAACCATAGAAAAGCTCAAGTTTGAACAAACAAATAAGGGAGAATCAGCAACAAAGACAGTGCTGCAGTTATGACTCTGTTTTGCCAGAGAGTGGCCACACTGACAAATAACTTAAAGGATAAGTGCTTTCTGGCACCTTTCAGCTGTCTGGAGCTCTGTCTGTACAGTCCTGAGGAGGTGCATGGGGTGTATGTATGTGTCTTGGGATACCAAATGGTAAGCATCAGACACCCCTTCTTACTCTTGGCTTTTCTTTTCAAATAGAAACACATGAGAATTAGGATGCATTTTTATTTTGATATGTGGTTCTTTCAGTTTTGGCTCCATGCAGCCTGTAGTTTATGTGAGACTTATCTGTACTTCAGCTTAAAAAAAAATACAGCATGGGTACAGTACATTATGTTATGACTGTCTCATTTGCTTGTTATGTCCAAACAATACTGTATTCCCTTGAGATACTTTCTGTTTTTCACTCTTGTGGGATAACAAATCTGCTAGCTGCCAGTTGTGTCCTACTGCTATATATGGCAACATTGACAGGAAAAGGTACTTTTTTGCTCATTTACAGCAATAAGGAGAAATAGGTATTGTCACAGCTTGTTCGTTCTGGCTTCTTTAAGTAGTAACTGTCTAGAGCTAACATTGTTTTTTCCCAGTTGATAGCTAGAAGTAGCTCTGTGTTCTTAAGGCTGAAAAGAGTCATTGGTACATTTTTGTTTGCCCAGCTGTGTTTTCAGTGGCTGTTTCAGATTTTCTGACTCTGGTTTTTGCGGTGGGTATGTTGGGGTCCTGACGGGTTGTGCTGGAGGCGAGCTGGAAGCTCAGTGTGGCAGCGCTCTCATTCTGCCTGTGCAGAGGGCATCTGCTGTGGCTAAAAGGGTTTGTCATTACAGCTTTCAGGGCAGTCAGTCGCTTGACATTTCAAGAGCAGAGATCAGCAAGGGTGCCTGCATACAGTTTGTTCATTCATCTGGAGCTCTGTTCAGTCATCTGGCGCTGACGTTCAGTCACACTGCACAGCACTTGCTGGAGTCAGACATTAAGCTCTTCAGAAAATACTTCTGGGACAGACCTCTTCTTTACCAGGTACCATGGATTTTCTTCATGATTTCCAGCTGACTTTTCAGGCTGGATTTGTTTTCATTGAGTAGACTTTTAATTTAAGCTGTTGTGTCACTGATCACCAGTATAATTTTGTGATTACTAGTGTGGGTTTCTACTTTGTGTAGGTGCAGCACATTGTGTGTCTGAAGCTGGAACCTAAGAGGTGTTGAGAACTTTGTAAAAGCCTCTTTTGCCTCCCAAGTTGTTTTTTAATCATGGTGGACTCTAAAGGGAGTATCTGTCCCTGAAATCTCTATGTCTTCAGTTGCATTGCCATTGTATTCATGTTTGTACTTGAAATATTTAATTTAGTTCCATTCTTCCGGTAGTGTAATGCCTGGGAGCCTTTATCAAGAGCCAACCCATGTCTATTATTTACAGTAGAAATACAGAGTACAGACTTTTTATATGGAGTTTAGTTTAGTTTTTCTTATTTTAATGTAAAATGTCTGAAGCACTGTTGTCTTATCCTTCAGAACATCTCTTGATTCAATATAATAAAGAGAATTCTTGAATGTATAAGTTCTTTAATAGCAATGCAGATGCTTACCTGTATTTTTAGATTGAGACTGCACAACATACATAAAACTAGTGAGCTAAAAACACACTAAAAGTTGGCTTTTTTTCTGGTCTTGAAATTCAGCTTTTCTTTTCCATTCTTAGCTTTGGGTTTCCTCATTTGGGCACTGATTTTCCTTCTGTTACCTTTATTTCATGCTGCATTTTTTTAAACTTAGAAAATTATTTAGATGTTATGTTTAATATAGAAATTTAAGGCATGGCATACTGTAATAGTCCTTATGTATAATCTTACATAACTACATTATTGATATTTTGATTTGTTGCCATACAAAAAAGTTCTTCTCTGTAGTTTGCAGAATCCCTGCAATTTGTGTGTGGCTTTTCCATTAGCAATAATGAACTCAAAAGGAAAACCAAAACTATAATCAAGAATGCATTGTTATTTATATGATTGCCTTTTTCTTGCACTCACAAAGTCCTTTTTTTGCATTCAGCCTTTGAAATGGAAAAAGAAAGTGTGGCATGTTAGGTATTCTCAAAGACTCTGAAAAGCTAGAAAATTCTGCATTTGGTATCTTCAGGAAAAAGTCTACTGTCCTGGATTTTTTGGTTCCCCTTTTGCCATTCCTCTAGTTGCAGCAGTCTAGGTTCTGTTGTGGGGGACCTTATTCCCCTCCTGCTCAGCATCAGTGTTGCAGCACTTTCAATCAAGCAGGAATAGACCAGAATAACTGGGAAGATTACATGGTTTATTTAGTTAATTTCTTGTACACAAGCTGTTGTTTTTAGACTATGTATTGTGTCCAAAAGCAAAAGTAAAATTAATTTTCCTTCTGTTGCAAACAAGAATTTTGAGCTCTTCAGTTATATCCAAAGCATTGGGAGGCAATTATAAATTTTTGGTAAGTATTAGGGATTTCACAGTACATAGTCTTTTTAAAATAGAGATAGAATTTACTGCTGTCCTGGAGTATTCATTTCATCTACAGAAGACTAAGGCTGTACATCTGGTGTCTTGAGACTGTACCAGTGACCACATTGCTACTTTATGCTTGAGTCAGAAAGTCATGAACTGAAGAAAGGGAGCTTTGTCTCAGTTATGGTGGCATGTAGTGTTGGATTTGTGTGAGATGATTGGCTCAGACAGCAGCACATCTATTCATGCAAGAAAAGTATGAATCTTTCTGAAGTATATTCTTCACTCTCTGCTGTGTCAGTTCTTTCAATTAAAACAAGCTGTCAGTAAGCTAAAGTCACTTGTATGGGAGCCATGCCTTCATTCAGCATTTCAAAAAGTGGAAACCCTGTGGCCACTCTAGGCAACAGAGATGGGGGAGATAGTTGAAATTGCTGAAAAAGAATGTGAAATTGCAAAACTCTGTGTGACCTTCTTGGGGCAGAGATTGCTGTGGGGTAGTGGTGCCTGCCAGTGGGACGATGTGGTTGGTTCATTGTGCACCTCCAGTGGAGACCTAGGCAGCAGGAGAAGGTGATCCGTGAGGCAGTCTGAGCTGCTGCAGGCAGCACAGCCAGTGCAGGGCAGAGGTCTCTGTGGGAGGAAGTGAGATCTGGGGACTGATGGATACATTTGAAATGTGTCAGAGTGATAAAAGAAGCCAGAATGGGCAAGCCAGGCTAATAATCCAAAATGATTATTATAGTTTATGATCGTTTGAGTAATTTTTTTTGTCTTGTGATGGACAGATTTAATACTTTCTTTTGACTTTTTCTGCCTGACAGGTGTTCAAGTGGGAAACTGCCTAGCATAGCAAGAGATGAGCAAAGAAAAATGTAACTTGCCCCACTGAGGTGGGACTTCATGGCTTTCAAATTAGTTTGGCTGCAGTATTCAGCCCAGGGTCATCCCTGGCTTTTTATTTTGTGTTCAGGTTACCATGTTTTTTTCTCTGTTTGCAGCTCTTGGTAGTTGGCAAATACACAGTCTACTAGAGGGAAAGACTAGAAGCGAGCAGAGTGGTAGATGAAAGGATACAAAAGAATCCATTCTTTCTTCCTCCCACTTTGTTTTTAATTTCTGAGAGTAATTTCTAAAATAGGAGACTGTATCCCAGCCCCCTCTTCCTTTTGAGCAGGAGTGATGTAGTTGGTGTGTATCTGAGTGAGGGGGCAGCCTGGCCAGAGGCTACGGACATGGGGAATGGAATGTCTCCTGGCTTCCAGACTGGGTCTGTCATGCAGTCAGTGTTTAGTCCCAGTTTATTCTTTTGGTATTACCTATCCATCAAAATTGCTTGCTTTACAGGGATGCTTTTAATGTAAACTAGAATTCTGAATGGAGCTGAGCTGTTGTGCAAAGCTGTTGTGCTGCTTTTCTCATAGAGAAGAAGGCTGTAAGCAGTGAAATGCAAATGGCAAATCAGTTCCTTTGGATCTTTTGTGTATTGTAAGCAGGAGGTGACTTCTCTCTGTGGTGAAAAATATTTTATTGGTTTTCCTCTTGAGGGATTGCTGTCAGTTTCCTCTGGAAGGTAGCCAATAAAATATTCTTTGTGGAATTTCTCTGTCATTTTAGTATTGCTCATAACATAAGTGTTTATCAGTCTTCGATACTTGAGTTCTTGAGTTGTTCTTGTTCTTGAGTTTTCAGATAAATGTCATGGGCATCAAATACAGTTACTGTAATTTTGATTTTTTTTGTAGAGTATTAATTGAAATGAAGTTGAGACAGTGGAAGGTCCAAAAATGCCCTGCAGTACAACACGCTTTGTAGAAGGTACAGTGTTTTTATTCCATAATGTTGCAATCTTTCAAAGCTCTAGAAAGTTGGCCCAGATTCATATACTATTTATTTATTCAGAAAGATCATGTTTCATATGGTTTTAGAGACCTCTTAGTAGAGAACAGTGGAATAGGTAAGTCATACATTACAAGAGTTTTGTAAATTATGATACTCCCCACAGAGCTTGGTTTTCCAGCGTCAGACTGAAACTGTTCACAGAATATTATGACGTTTTTAGTGACTGGAAAAGCCTTAACTGATTCCATTTTAAGAGCTAGAAAAATGTCAGGTGGTTCCAGGAGAGGGCAGTGTTTAACTGAATGAACTCTCCTGCAAATTCCAGGAAAGCCTAGTAAGTTAATAAAGATAGGAGCAGAGTAATGGTTTGTACAGATAGTTCTGGGATCCGGCCTAAACTTCTTAATGTGGCAAAATACTCATTTGTTTCCATTAGATGTTCACTATTTTTGGTGAGCAGTTTACCTCTGCAAGGATTGTGGGACTGTTCTTGCGGGTGAGAATCCTCTTTCATTACCAAAATACCTCCCTGTGTACCTCAGAGCAAGCAGGTCTTAGAGCTGAAGAGAAAATCACAAAAAAGTATCATTCTTCAGCATCAGAAGTATGAGGCTTGGGGACTTATGTATGATTCTTAGGAATGAATTAAAAGTTTTTATCAATTGTCCATCAACCTTCCTTGAGGGCAGCAGAAATCTGAGCACCTGCACAAACTGCTGACAGGACCAGGACCTGATGCAAGGAAAGAAAGGATGGGGACTAGTTCGAGGGCCATCAGCTAGTAACTTCAAGTATGGGTAAAATAGGGACAAAGTCCTGAATTTAAATGTATATGCTGCCATTGCTAGTGCTGAAAAAATAGCTTTATACCCAGTTTTTCTGTCCATCTTCAGGCAACAACAATTCTGCCATTAGAAGTTAAATTAGAAGAGAAATAATAAGCAGTTGTTAACAGTTACAAGCTACATATCTGTTATTGTAAGTGCAAGTGAGAATTTATTATACGGATTTTGTGAATGACCTTGCTGATACAGTGTGAAAATGCACTTACTCTGGGTATTCACCTGAGCACTCCACTCTGATCAGGGTGGTCTTTATGCTGCTACGTGGGGATAGAAAGTGAATGGCCTTCATTGGCAGTCTACATGAGGCAGTCACTTGGCCAATGTGACTTGTAGGTGATGATTACTTCCGTATTTTTCACAAAAAGCAGCTTTAACTTGGTCTGACTTGCACAAGCAGAATGCAAACATCAATGGGTATTCATAGCCCAGAGAGAGAGTGAGAGAGTCTCCGGTTCAGGACATCTACAGTCATTTTGGATTCTGATAAGCACCAGAGATATTTGGCATAGGCACACCTAGCTATATGTGTTTTCAGTGGAAGCTGTGGACTTTTGTGCCTTCACGCATCAGAGTTACTTTGCACATGTTTAAAAAAAAATTCATTTCAACACCTGGAAAAGCAGGTTTGTAAGTATTGTAAGTACATTTTGTAAGTATTCAGGACCAACACAAACAGATTGTAGTAAACATGTTGCATGTTCTATGCTCTGTGATATCTACTTGTAGACATGAGAAGTCTGTAACTACTGTTTGTATGGTGTTAGTTAACAAAGGTTTTTCATCCTCTGATATTTTAATATTTAATCTGTTACCATATTTCTGCAAGGCAGACTGTTTTCTAACCGCCAAGTAAAAAAAATTAAAAATCACTGAATGGTGGTTACTGGTGACTAGTGGCTTGTCTTAAAATTTCCATTTGCCAGCACTCAGGAGATCAAAAAAAACTTTTTTCCAAATTGAGTTAAAATTGTTGCTGCTGGAAGCAAAAATTATATGAAATTATTGTGCTTTTTTACTACATTCTGAGTTGCATGCACTGAACTCCTTTATAAAGTGTCTGCTAAGTTCAGGACTTTATTTTGGCAGACTCATGTCATGAAAGTATCCCCCTCAGATTTTAAAACTGCTGCTGTTCCAAGAAGTAGTAGCTACTCGCTCCTAAAGTCAAGATCAACAGGCCTTTAAAACCCCGTCCTATCAGAACCCCTCAGCTGTTAACAAGAGGAGGCTGATATAGCCAACCTCCTCCATTTCTTGTGAAATGCCATCATATGAAAGCAGTGGATCAGTGTAAGGTGATGCTGCTATCTTGATCTCCAATAGCAACTTAAATTCCAATATATGGAGTGATACATTCTCCTGACAGGATGCAGGACAAAAAGTGAAGTAGGTGGTATTTTGGCTAATTTTATAGTTTGTGCTTTTCTTTTCTCTTTTCTGAGTTTGAAATTCCGTGCCCATGAGTTGACTGAACACTGTTACCAGGAAGATAAGCCAATTGTTGCTACAGTATATATTGTCTAGAGAAAATGGCTTTTTATTTCTGACAATTGTGGAACTGAATAATAATAATAATAATGACAAGTTCATGTCAATACTGTAGAAAAATCTTCTCATGGAAGTTTTAAAGTAGGTGTCTGCACTTACAGAAGAAATAGTCTGTTCTTACTAGCTGAAAGGTGGTGTCTGGAATGTTTAGTTTGAGAGCACCAGGGATTTTGTGTTCTGTGGTTGTGCTGTATTAGAATGCAAGGGGAGATATATTTGTGAGTGCTGCAGGAGTTTAATTAAAGAGGGTGGATTAATTCAAAATGAATGTCTGTGGTACTGATCAGCATGGACCCAGTCCTAACTCCTGCCAGTGTCCAGGTGCCCTGCAGAGGTCAGGGGCAACAGGTTGTAATGGGCACATAACTGCATCTCAGAACTTGTGTGATTTAGGTAATGGGCAGCTGTCTTTGAATTGTTTTTCCCAAGATGTATTGATAGAACTCTTTTTTTTTAAACCTTGAGTGTATACTTCGTTCAATGCCAGTAAAGGTCCCCAGACTCCATATACCTCAAGGCACCCTATGCTGCCTGCTGAAGCATACTTAGTTTAACTGTTTGCTGGAGCTGGAGAAGTGGAGAGGATGTCTGAGAACAGATATGAACCTAGAGTTGAAAGATTCAGTATAAAATGAAGCATATTTACCATGATGACTCTATCTATATGATTTCAGTTTTGTTTGATTTTAAAATATGTTTGCTAAACAATAATGTTCCTGGATGCATGAATGAGGCTTGTGTTCATTTACATTCCTGTATCTTTGCTGTTTCACAGTAGTCCTTCAGGCTGCATTTGTGCAAAACTTGAAAAGTGTGGGAGGTGTTTTTTTTTGGTGTTGCTGTCTCCTTCTCCACATCCCTTGGAAGAAAATATAAACCAAAACCCAAACAAACAAAAAAAGAGAACAATGAAGATTTTTTTTTTACTTTTTGGGTTAAAAACGCGAAGTCTGATTTCAGAAAATGCATGACATCCCTGCAGAAGAAAAGCAGAGTTCAGCTGCTCTGTGGCATTGGTGTGGGGCACAGTCCTTGAGCTGTTGATTTTCTGAGTGTGTGGGGGTTAATCAGCCCAAACATAACTGTGACAATAAAATAGCACTTGTTGTGCATCCAGCTTGCATGCTGCCCACGGGATTGCTGCTGCGGGGAGATGCATGGGCTGCCCATGTCCATTGTTCTGGCTTGCCTGTGTGCTTCTTGTGTCCCCTTTCCTATCTGAAAAAGGAGAGAGACCAGCAGCAGAAACCAAAGCAGACCCAGACTGAATTTCCTTGTTATAAAAGGCAGCAAACTTTGCTCTTGCAGGTCCTGTGAGCTTGGCTTCTGAAGAGTTGTCCCAGGATGATACAAAGGTACAGATTTCTCTTTTTACCAATAGCTAAGCTTTATTTAGGCTGAGAAGCAGCAACCTCTGTGTGTCTGTCTGAGCTAAGAAATAAATTCTAGCCTGCCCGGTAATACTTCCTGCTATTTCTATGCTGCAGGAGTAGTTATGTGTGTAGATGATAATTATTTGAAATAACCTGTTATGTAGTTGTGGGTTGGAAAGCTGGCTTGCAGAAGCAAGCTCTGCTTTTGGACCAGAAAGCTCTTGTGTTTATGGTGAAGCTTGCAGCTGCCAGTTTGGGGTCAGCACCAGACCTACATCCAGTGTAAGTTTTATCCTTCAGACAGCATGGTTCCTTACATCTGAGGAGTTAGTCTCTGAGGGAGACCTTGTGGGTAGCTGTGAGTCCTTAAAAGGATGAAAACAGGAATAATGCTTGATGCAAAAAAATACTGCAAGTTCGCATTGTCATCTCCTTGGAGGTATCTAAACAGCTTTGGGGAGAGACCAAAATATGTGAGAAGTGCCATTACATCTGTATTTCTGTCAGTTGTACTTGATCTCTAGTCTTATATTCTGCTTTTTATTTATATGTATTTGTTTACAAAACTAGAAAATCTTTGTCTTGGTATTTCTTAAGTACATTTAAAACAGGAGCTTGATCAGTACCTCGGTGGGTATGAAGCTAAAATAGTAATTTAGATTGAGAGAAACAAAATCTGGTCAAACCAGGTAAATCTAGTAAAAGTGATATCAATACCAAGTGACTACTGTTGTTTTGGGTTCTTTTAGTAACATTTGAATGTAGTGGAATATTGCTGAGCTGAGGTGTTAGGTAATTTTTATAAATGTGGTGACCTCTTTAGGCTTTTTTTGTTTGGTTGCTTGGGTTTTTTTAATTTTTATTGCCAGCTATGAGGGAGATTGACCATTTGTTTGGAACTCACATATTGGTATTGTAATCCATGATATCTCAGAATTAAATCTGCAGTATGTACACATTTTGGAGTCTATACTGAAAGTGTGTTTTGGAGCAGAGTGTTGCAGCTCATGAGTCTTGCTGGGGGGAAAAGATTCTGGTCCCATACTGATGGTCTCTTGTTTTGGTCTAGCAGAAAGGATATAATGAACCTATAATGAGTGAACTGAGCTGTGACATTTCTATAGGTATGAATATTATATAATATTCATAATAGGTATGAATATAATATAATATTAGAAATATTAGAAATATTTCTAATCTTAGAAAATATTGCTGTTTTCTCCATAGCACTGTATATTGGCTATAAGCCAATAAACTTTATAAAAGGCTGAAAATCAAAGTTTGCATAGGAAGTAAGATATAATTTGGTGTCTTCTTTGATTATGGTTAGGATTTGAATCCTTGGAGTTCATTTGCATATGGAAGTAGCATGCTGTATCAATTGCATTTATGAGAATGCCTAAAATGAATAGTGCTTGAACTGAATTCTGAAAGCCTATAGCACAGTTTGCAACTAAGCATAAATACAGTACAGTTTGTCTCCAGAAATGTAGCTCAATTTTTCTGTTTCTAGCCTTTCCGAGACTCTGGGGTTCCTTCTAAAGAAAATGAAGATAGTGTCTTGTTGGCCATAGGTAAGAAAGAATTAAAATTTTTTACTTCCCAAAAACTGCTGATAGGTAGTGTTATGTCAGTTACACACAAGACAGTTTCTTTTAAAGAGGTGAAGGTAATTGACATTGCAGAGTACTTGCTGAAAATCAACCAGTTGTATCTATGTCAAAGAGGGAACCTCTTTTGTCTCTGGCATACATAGATGGTGTATCCAACAGTACTGTGATACCAGGACTTTTCAATAATGTGTTAAGTGTTGTGGGAACAGCCACCTTGAAAATAATATCTGATAGAGCAAACATATGTGACTGAAGCCATATATGTGACTGAAGGCAAAATAAAGTCTGTAGAAATGTTTAAATGACACAGCGAGTTGTGGGCCTGGTAGGAAAATATAGCCAGCTGTGCTAGACAGCACATTTATAGACTGAAACTCCACTGGAAAGGTATTTTCGAGCCTTGTGGAAAGCTACAAGAGCAATAGACAAACACGGGCTCATGGAAAGCACATCAAGTTGTAACTAAGCTCTGCATGTGGGAGATGCCACTCTGACATCAGTGGCCTGTGGTCCCGTGCTGAGCTCAGAAAGAGCAGCCCAAATGGAGGCATTCTGTATGCAGATTTTGGTGCTGCAAAGTTAAGATTCACTTGGTGTGTGCAGAAAGGAAGGGGATAGATGTGCATGCATAGGGGGGATATATGTTGGAGGGAAATGAGCTGACATAAACTCAGAGACAATTCTAAGATAAGAAGCTGGCCGAGTATTTTATTACCTCTCACTAAATCAGCATCTAGTTATCTATTGTTTTAGTTACTGTTATGCCAAATACCTGTACTTCAACTATTTGATGATGATTTTCTCACTGTCCCATACAGGGAATACGAGAGCACCATGAGGGAATTAGGACTAGTAGCAAAAGCCCTAATATTCACAGTCATTCTAACTTTAGTGCTTTTGAAAATAGGACACCGTACCACTCTTTGCCTTGCTCAAAAATGCAAGGTATGTGTGATGTTAGTGCCCGTGTGTTCAAATCTGTTTTGTCAAGCAAGACCAAAGTATTGGACTGCATCTCAGTGTAGGAGTGTGTGGAGTCACTGGGGAGTGATTATGGATTGTTAATATGAAAGCCACATTTGCTCTGGTCTTTGTTCCTGTTATACCATCTGGACAGAGCATAAAGTAATTTAGAAGCTGACAAAGTAGAAGTTCTCCACCCTGAAATGGTAGCTGATATTTCTTTTTCTTACTCCTGAAATGCTTTTTCCTTCTAAGGCATCATTTGCACAGAATTGCTTGTGACAGCTGAAATAGAAGCCAGGCCCTCTGGCTTCAGACCTGCTCATTTTCTGGTGCTTGGTTGGGCAGATGCATCAGATCCTGAGTCCTCTTGGAGGAACAAGCAAGTGACTTCGGCTATGGTTCATACTGTTAGGAGTGGTAGTGCAGATTTTTAGAGGAGCTAAGAGGGCAAAAAGAGTGGTGAATGTGACTATCATTTGAACAAGTTTTAGGTGCTTAAAATTTGATTTAAATAAATTTTATTAGGCATTTTATTTGCATATAAAGTAAAATTATAATGTGTAGATATACCTATATGTGTTCATACATGTGTGTATATGAAGTGTGTCCTGAGCACAGGATTATCTTCTATTAAACTAAGAAAAACTCCTTGTTGTAATGCCTATATGAGAAAGAAGCAGCCCTCTGTCACCCTCTTTATCATAATTACTTTAGAGTATGTTTAAGAAGTTGACTTGTTTGTGGAAAAACTGCAGTGAAATCAGGTCTACTCATTTTAGAAGTCTCTGTAACTGAGAGTTTGACTGCCCTGTGTAAGGACTGGAGCATGGACTTGCTGCTGGCCCTGCTGTGAGCTGTCCTTTCCCATCTCCGGGTTGTGCACTCAAGTTGGCCAAAACACTCATTATGTAGACATCCAGTGGGATTTTGCCTTTGACCTCAGCAGGGCCTGAAAGGCTTCCAGTGAGCACTATGTATGAGATCTGATGGGGCTGAATTGCAGGCTAGGGAATGAGTGGACTGTTGGGTGTGCAATAAAAAGTGGAAGTGGGGAGGGATTGAAGAAGGATGGAAATAGTTTGGTGACAGCCAGAAATTTTTAAATTTACCAAAGCTGTCTTTACTGGTTTATGTGAATGTAAAAATCAGCATATGTTCTAACCTGACTCATTTAACCATATTGCTGAATATCATAGTTTTCTTACCCTGAATTGTTTCAAACTATTCTTAAAAAAAAAAAAAAAGGTTTGCTTGGCAATGCTGTTAAATGGCAGTGGTTTGGGCAGGAAAAGCACACAGTGGGGGATAAGAAGAGAAATTCAAATAGTTGTCAGTGGGGGAGAGGGAAACAGCTAAAGGGGATTGAATGAAAAAGAATGAATAGAAACAAGCAAACTCTGGAATCTCACTAGTAGCTGGATGTGCAAATCAGAGAGTACTTGTAAGAATGAGAATGCAAGTGCTCTTTGAATGGGGGTACAAAGTCCCCCACTTCTGTTTTTCACTACTTTTCCTATGTGGTTCTTGCTTTAGAAATCTTCACCAAAAAATCAATGTTGTCATGGAATGGTTTTCATTGGAAGGGACCTTTGAAGTAGCAGTGACTACTGGAAGAGCTCTCCTGTTCCTGCTCTCTGTGTTCTTCCTCAGACATCCCTTTCAAGCATGTTGATCATTATAGCACTTTCTCCACAGAGTTTGGGAAGTGCCTTTGCAGAAGGCTTTCAGTGTTTGGTAGGATGCTAAAAGGGCACCAACACTCCCTTCTCCCTGTTTTCTTCATCTTTGGATTGGGACCTGTCTGCCTTAGGCACCACGTCTAGTAGTGAGTCTTGTAGTTTAGTTTTAAGGATTGTAGTTCAATTTTTTTTATGCAAAATGTTTCTCATCCTCCCGGATCTCTAAAGAGCCCCAGGGATATCAGTCCAGGGAGTGATGGGCCAATAAGAAGCCAAGAAGATGATGAGTTTTGGGTTTGCACTATTTAAGAATGGGAGGAATAGGAGTGAATGGGAGGAATAGGAGTAGGGCACAACAGGATGCTAGACCATGCTTAACGAGAGGCTGTAGGGAGATCTCCAGTACTAGTCACACCTGCCCATGTTCTTTCCCCTCTTTCTGTCTCCTTTGGAAATTGTTAGAGATCTGTTTAATGTTTACAAGAGAAAAAACTGCTAAACAAAACCCAAAACCAGCCAACCAAACCTCAGAGTGCCCCCCCCCCCCCCGCCCCCCCCCCCAAGGACTTTTTTCCTTTTTATCATTTAAGGTAAATGTGCTGGAAACACTGAGAGAAAACCAATATCTGTTTGGAAGAACAAATAAAAGAAATAAATGGAAAGCAACAAAAAAAGGATTTTTTTCCCCTTTCAATATTATGCATGTGTTTTATTGCCAGGCATTGTCATCCTCAGAATCAGCAACCCTGTATGTACATTTTGGGAAAAGTCTACGAGGTGACAGCTGTATGCTGTCACTGCTGGGCATGTAACAGTGTAAGCAGAACATGGGTTTTTAAACATTTTTAATTCCTTCCTGTACTTCATAGCTGGTTGGGAAAGATTATGTTCACAGGTCCATTTGTAAAGCTGCAAAAGTTTCTCTTTCCCATTAAGAACAGTGACCCAAACACCCAGTTTTTCTTCCAAGGAAATACAGCTTTCCCCCACATCTCCCCTAAACTTCAGGAAGGGATGATGATGATAATTTTTAAAAATAATTTCCATGATCTCCACATTACATTGCCAACAACCTAGTAGTGTCTGTCTCTTCTATTCTGTTTGCTCTGCCAGTGTTGAAAAACTCCTGGAAACCATGTTTTGCCAGAGATAAAATTACTGATGCCAAGTTTTTGGCAGTTCACTGTGTTACCAAGCAGCTACAAAATATTTTTAGTAGAGTCTGCCCTTTGATTTTCATGATTCCACAGAAATCTCCATTTAACCACAGATCAGTTTAAGGAACAGAACATAATTGCCATAATGATCTTCTTTTCTGTATACTAGTGGGCCTGTACTGAAATATGCTGAAAAATCTGGTTTCAGTGTTGCTGTTTTGTTCTTTTCTTTGATTAGATTTCCTCACCATGGTGGGTAAGACTTAAAAGTGGTAATTGTTTTTTCCTTTAAGATAGAAAAAAGCAAGGTCCTGCTGTCTGGAGTTTTACCTTTGTGCAGTTTTTGTTATGTCTGTAAATTTATTATATTTTGTACTTGCTGTACAAAATATTTTTTGCTTTATATTTTGCTCCTTTTTTGTGTTTTTTTTTTTCTTCTGGGATTTTTAGGGCAGTGTTTGGAAGTGTTTGGAGTCAAGTGTGCCTGTTTTGACATTGGAACTACAGGAAATAATTTTATGGTTACTGATAGGTAAGAGTGAAAGTTAGTGTGTTAAGTGTTGCCTATTTGAAACAGTTACAGGAGTTCTCTGATTCAGACTGTGCAGATCTTTTCTGTTTGCAGTCCTTTTTATATTCTTCTGGCAGCTTTCCATCCTATCTTTGCTTTATGTATGCTTTGAGAGAGGTGGAGTGATCCAGAATAGCATTTCTAGTCCAGGACCTGCAGACTCCTGCTTCAGTTTCTCTCCTTAACAGATTTCTACCAAGACTTTGGGCATATCACTTATCTTTTCTCTGCAACTCATTTTTTCCTGAAAGAAAGAGGACTGTAGAGAGCAAGCTGATAAAGAGGCACTACAGGACTTGGATGATTTGAGATATGCAAATACTCAGATTGGTTGTGCCAAAGTTCAGTTTGTGGTAAAGGAAGATTTAAAACCCCTAATTTTTAGTCAAAAGGTAGATGATTTGAAAGTTGCAGAGAGAAACAACAACTGAAGAAAATTGGACAGTTACCACTGCAGCTAATGATGGTGACAATTGCACTCTGGCATTTTGGGCTGCAGCTGTGCTGCTTCTTCCACTTTGCAAAATCTTTGCATGGCTCCTTGCATTAGAGGCATACCTTGGGGTTATTCTGTCACAGTACTGCCAGCACCAACCTTTAAACAACATTTAAACATGACAGTAACTTATTTCTGTAGATAAAAATATTCACATTTGTTTGGAGTGTCTATGAACAATGCAATATTGAAAACTGCAGAATAGTTAAGAGCTGCAGAAGATACAGGAAGTCACATTTTCCGGGGAAAATGTTCCACAGTTCAGGCTCACAGCCTGAACTGAGTTTAATTAGAAAGCTAGGGAGAAATCTGGAAGAAGCAGCATTAGGCATTGAAACAAGCTTGTTCTTGTTGCTTGGAGTTTCCTCCACTCTTGATTTTCTGAGGGATTATAATTCAAGTTAACCTCAAAAGGAAGAAATAAATAAAGAAAGAAAAATCAACATGCTACAAACATATGGTTTTTGGCTTTCCAGAACTTGTTCTATTCCTCTGCCTAAAATCCCAAACAAATTTGCTCAACAAAATAACCCTCCATAAAGGTGCTTTTTAAAAATTGATGTTTAAATTACCTTTTTTTGGCCTGTCTTCTACCCAGTTTCATTTCATGCTAACATAAATGAGCAATCTGGGATGTATCTAATGTCAAGTTACTCTGTAAATGTGAAATATAACCCAAAAATATATTATGAAGTAAACAGTTGTAGTCTTGAGAGTGCACACAAGAAAACATTTCTCAGCTTTCTTCCTCCTCAAGAGGCAGCCTTCCCTTGAAGTCTTCCCTGAAACATAGAAAATTTGATTTTTAATGAGGTGGGTCTTTGGTGAACTTTTTGGCATCACAGTCTGCCAGTGTGAGTGTAGACTCAGTACCCAAGTCACTGGCACAGCTTCAGTAGAAGCGAGGTCCAAGTCAAACTTCAGTTTGCTTTCACATGAGGCAATATGCACGTTCCCTGTTCCTGCTCTCACAGGCCTCCATGGAGCTGAAACAAGGAAGACTAATCCCTTAGTCCTCCTGCTTTTGCAAATAATCTCTCATTTTCATTAGGGAGCTTTTCATCAGGATACTGAACAAAAAAGTGATGAGCTTTCCACCCACATTTGTTCTGTGTTTCCTAGCTAGTCTTTTGATCTGAATAAATACTGGACAAGGAGGTCATTTAGACAAATTATCTCTATGTGTGCTGTGCTTACTGGTTGTTTCAAGAGTCAGGGCATACTGACCGCTGCCACGTGAAAGTAGTATTAATGAGCTTCTTATCCTAATCCAAGCTTGCTTGCTACCCTACAGTGATATTGGTGTTTTATAAAAAGGATATAAAAAAGAAAATGTCTGCCATCAGCCATGAACCAGACATCAGAAAGGTCTGGGTTGGAGGAATGCTGTGAAATCCTAGCAGCATGTGAGTGAACTGGGCAACACAAAGAGTTTGAGACAAAACCCAAGATTTTGTGTGTGCCCATGGGCTTTTTGGAGCTATGTTGAGTCAGTACTAGGCACAGGTCATGTTCTTGCCTAAGTTTTGTAAAAATATTGGGCCCTTCTCTGTCCCAGTCTGGTCAGTGTTTTCCAAGGATCTTGGAGTACTAGTACAGTTTGTGCAAAGCTGTTTCTTTTAAATTTGTGAAGGCACATTGCTTTTTAGTTTATCGAAGAAACAAGCCTGAAGTCCCACTACTTACAAACTACTGTTTTTCAAAAGAGGTACCTATGGCTAAGACCTCTTTGTAGGAGAATGCATCATTCATTCAATATCACAAACATCATATTTTTATCATTTATAACAGTGTTATTCTTATTATAGGTTTCTAAGTGTAGTTGTCACCCTGCTTTCAAAGAAAGCAGTAAAGAAGTAGCCTAGACAATTAATTTAGTAATTCACATTAAAATTAGAAATGTATCTGCTGGGGAATAGTAAGGAAGTTGATAGAAATTTAGATAGCATGGTCTTCTCTCAGTCTGGATGATTTGCTGCAACACAGTGATTCCATGTGCCTTGTCTGGGAATGATAAAAAGATAGATCCTTTGGAAGTAAATGGAATTAAGTACAAATACTCCTGGACTGGCAGTCCAGCTTAAAGCAATCCAGAAAGCAGTGTGCACAAATTGTCTCTGCTTTTTCTGCAGCCTGCCATGATTGCAGAGCGTTTCAGTGAATTTGCTGTGTCTTAGAACAGTGCTTTTGGAGATGGATAGGGTGCTCTGCTGCTCTCAGCAGAGTGTCTGTGAAGGCAGCAGCTGCTCTGCATTCTTTCCAGGCTAGAGTCCAAAAATTGCTCAAATAAGTAAATGAAAACTTGACCCAGTTTCTAGTGCTGTATTGTTATCTTATGTTTTTCCTTATTATTTCTGTTATGTGTCTACACAAGATCTACAGAAGATCTACTTGTTACACTAAGAGGTCCCAAATGTGTATGAGTTTTATCTTCAGCTGTTTGAATGGAAGAGTGATGAACAGAGCATGAGGGGGACATGTGAGCAGGAGATTTATGGGCTGGTGGTCAGGGCCATTTAATCTCATGTCAGAATGTGGCTGGCTTTGATACCTAAGTCACCCAGGACTGTGCTTTTCTGGGAGTGCAAATTCTGCTGCTTTAAACTTGTAGTGGGAGGAGCAGGCTCTGTGATGATGTGGCTATGATCCTCCATCCTGTTGACACCTGTGGCTTCATCACGGTTGAAAGCATGGAAAACAGGCACATACCTTGTTAATGTGTATAAATTATGAAAGGGTGGGTGTCAAGAGGCTCTTCTCAGTGTGACAGGCAATAGGACTAGAGGCAGTGGGCAGAAACTGATGCACAGGAATTTGAGGAAGGACTTCTTTACTGTGTGGGTGACTGTGCACTGAGCAGATTGCCCAGAGGGTGTGGAGTCTCCTTCACTGCAGATACTCAAGAACCATTTGTGCTCAGTCCTGTGCCATGTGCTCTGGCATGACTCTGCCTGAGCAGGGAGATTGGACCAGCTGACCATTGTGGTCCCTCCCATCCTGGGATTCTGTGATTCTGTTTGCAAGGAAAGCATGCAGTGCAAGAAATTCTGTGTTCTTCCTTCCCCTGCCCTTCCCAGCTCTGATCCCCTTTGGGTGATGCAGTGTGGTTGGGTTGCCACAGGGTGCTGGAGAGGGAGAAGGAGATGGAATCCACCAAATACTGCGACGACATTGGGTAGTGGTGATGGACAGGGACTGCCTGCCTGGACCATTTGAAGTCCACTGCTGAACAGTTTAAATCCCAAACTGCTTTGTTACTTGTGGGAGGCCTCTGCTTGCAAAATAAGAAAATAATAGGTCAGTTCCTTAAACAAAATGCCTGAATCTCCCATCAGAAACTTAGCAATAAGGAGCATCATAAAGAATAGGTGAATGAGGTTATCAACTAAGATCTCAAGGATCTGGACTTGGTCCTTTTTTCTTTAGTGATTGGTTCATCAATGATTTGGGAAAGGGAGAGAGAGAGAATAGGGATGTGGCAAAGCTTTTCTAACTATTCTTGTATAGACTTCCATAGGAAAGACCCTGGTCTTTACTGGAGAAGAGAAATGGTAAAACTCATGTCTGTGACAAGCCATCTTTCGAGACCTATGAAGATGTTGGCAGCCACAGTCTGCATAGCCATTGTGTCATTGTTGTGGGCTAATAGTGTTACAGTTGGCAGTTGCTTGGTGCCTGGCATCTGGTTGGTAATGTTTTCCTTTAGTTGCCTTTCATTCATATTTGCTGAGTCTTTTTAAGTCTTAATGTAGGGTAAAGCAGATAGTTTGTGTAGGTACATTGTCTGATCCTTTCTGTGGGAAGATATGCTCTAATTAGTAAGAACAATGGAGTGAAGAAGGTAGGGAAGCGATGTGTGCCTGTGGATCACAGAGACCAGTGGTGGAGATCACCTAACCCTTTCTACTCCATTTTATTTGTCAGATGCTTTGATGTACTTTGGGAAAGGATTGCAGGCTCCACTGGGCCTGGGGCAGAATCAATCTGGGGGAAATAAATTTCATTGCTGATACCAGAGGAGACTATTCCCAGAGCAAAGTGAACCGGGTGGTTTTGGCAGAGCTTTTGTTTAGGTGGCTCTCATTCTACCTGTGTCCAAAAGTGACCCTCTCCTGCTCTGTTTGTGGTTGTTAACCACATTTTCCATCCTGTATATGTCCCTTCTCCATCTGGGGAGAGAGTAGTGGCTCAGGGTTGTCCCCTTCTGCTCTGCCTGAGAGAGAGAACTGCCAGCTGTGGTTTAGCAGTGTGTGGGGACAGGCAGCCCACCCACTTGGTACCATAGTGCTGTTCACTGCACGTGCAGGGAGGCAACAGTGCTCTTGCACGGAGTCTGCGGATGTGGTGACATTCCTTTCCTTCCTTATGTCTTGCCATGAACCACAGGAATGGTATGACAATAGACAATACACTGTACTATCTCTGAAAAACATTTAGATTTTATGAATGTATTTAGGTAAGCATTGGTTGAAAGAATTTAAGGCATTACATTATTTATCAAAAGTATTAGCCTTAGATAATACACATAAACCCTCATAGTTGTTCTTTATCTTCCCATCTGTATCTTGTTATATATTATGAAAAATATTTTGTCAGTGGAAAGAGAGGTTAATATTTTCCAGCTAAAAGCACCTTTTATCTCATAAGCGGTCAGATCTCTTCAGTTGCTGCCTGCAAATGCCACTACTTTGGAAAGAAGGAGTGGCAGGTGAAAAGTGGGTTGGATCACCCTACAAAGTGCAAGAAACAAAATATTTTTAGTCAAAGACTGTACGGCAAAGCCCTTCTTTGTGGCAAAGAACAGCATGACATCTTTCATGGCTGCATAAAGGAGTTCTACAAATAAGAAAAAAGAAGCCTTTCACAAGGCCCAAACAGAGCAAGTAATGTGAGTGATATTCTATTAACCCTTCAAAAGTAGGGGTTAAGGTTGATAATTTATCTGCACTTTCAGACTGGCATTGACAAATTCCTGTGCAAGATCCTATTCAGGAGAGGTTGCAGTGTGCAGGTAAAAAGCCTAAGAACTTGGACAAAAAAGAGATGATAAACAGGAGGAGTGCATGTTCAGGGTTTTATCACTGCAGACATTTAGTTGTTGGATTCTCTGAGAATTATGTAATAGGGCTGCTGTTGAAAAATTATTTAACAATCTTAATTACTTGTTTTTGTTAGAATGTTAAATGAACGCAGCTTGTTTAAGGAAGGGAGGGCAGGCAATAACTGAGCAGTCAGTGCAAACATTTATGCAGTGTACAGAGGTCATTCAGGAAAGTAAATGTCTAGGCATGTAAAATATTTTAATGCCATTAAATACATTGGCTGCATTTCCTCATGGTGAGTGTTTTGTTCAGCTCTAGTCACCCCTTCCTAAACTGAACAGAAGTGTAGAAAGGGCAATGAGAGTGAGTTCTTTCAGCTGAATCTATAAGTGAAAAAAGCCAGATTTGCAGAAAATATTCACATATGGAGGTATCACAGAAGTAAGCAAATTTTACCATTTCTTGTAAAACAGAACAAAAGAATAATTGATGAAATTGGAAGGTGAGAAATTTTACAGCAGCTCTCTACATTTAAACTGCCCTTTGTCCATGGAACACTGCCATTTGTGCATGTCTGAAATGAAAACTTTTATTCTGGTTGGTGTTAAATATATCCAATGAGCCAGACAGCACACTTGTGTAGGGAAAATTACTGTATAGAGGGGAAATCTTCTCTGTTGGAATAGTTGGGAAGGCTTTCCTTGATATGCTCTGTCCTATCCTGTAGTAAACCCCATAAGTTTGGGAAAAGCACCATGGAGGATATGAACAATAGGAATGCTGAAACAGTAAAAGAAAATTCCTGTTTCCCTGTCCTCCACCCCTAACCTATCTCTGTAACCCTATAAGGCAATGTCATGTTAACCCCTTACCCATTGGTCTAGCTTGGATCCTTTCCAACCCTATAAAAGAAGCATACTGTACCCCATTAGGGGGGAAAGAAGAAGAGCAGAGACCCTTCACGGACCTCCCCAAGTAAAGCCATCTCCGTGGAACAGCCTGCGCCTTCTCCTTCTCCTCTCTCTCCATCTGCTGCAGCCTCCAGCCCGGGGCACCACTACCTAGCAAGCAGAGCTGAAATCCTGAGAGCTTGCAATCACTATAGAGCTGATAATCACCATGCCTGCTAGATGGTAGCCCCGCGGCGTTGGCATGAGAGAGCTAGCCTCGGGCACCCAGTCTCTACCCAGGGACTGAGCTCCTGAGCCCTACTGCTCTGCTTTATGAGAAGGCTGATCAGAGGCTTTATTACTATCCATTTCTCAAACTGTGGCCACGGTGGGAGGCAGGCGAGTGCCCTGGGTGGTGTGCAGGTGGGAAGGAGTACGTCAGTGCCTGCATTCCTGTATGCCCAGGGGAGTTATCAGTGCAATTTGAACCTGACATTCCAGGGAGTGGAGATATTTTGAAGTGGATGCTTAGAGCATGGATTTATATCCTCCCTGTATTTTCCATTGTCTGTTGTAATTCCCTGGGGCTGTTAATTATACATATAAATCAAACAAAGTCTCTGAGAGTGTCTAATATTTAAAGTGAAAGTCTAAGGCTTCCAGTGTCTGGGGTGAATTATTCTTTTCAGGCCTAACAAAGCTGGCAGAACTTCAGTTAAGGGAAGGGCAGAACAATGATGTGTTTCAACTGTGTTTTATGTAATTTATGCACTTTATGAAGGGCTTGTATAATTATTTTATCCCTGAAAATATGATGGATATTTTTCTAATGGGTTTTGAATTAAATTTGCATTTGAATTGCATTATTTCCTTCAACAAATACATTGTTATCTCTGACTGAAATGTGGATCAAAGAATCACTTGAAACATAATACAGAAGTAGCGCTGCGGACCCTAGCAGCCTGAAAAATAATTGAAGTGAAGTAAGGAATGTTAACAAGCTCAAATGTCATCATCTTCCAAAACCTGACATTTAAGCTGATCCACATTCCCTCTTCTCCTTTATGTGGAATACAAAACCACATAGATTGTGGGGTAACTAAAAGAAATGTTTGCTGGAGTTGGTTAAGAAACAGTGGACATGTTATTTTTGTATTAGCTCTTGTATAGCCACATATAAGCCTATTTGAAAAAAATGTAGTTTGTGTAGCCTAAAGATGTTGGGGGAAGGGATAATGAGTTCCTACTGAATACTAATTGCCTGTGAGTTGTTCGGGGAGACTGTATAAGAATGGAAGATTTGTTGTAAATTAGTCACTAGCTGTATTGTGCATTGCAGTGAGGTTAGACCAGAGCTGTAAAGGTGCCAGCTCTACAAAATCCTGATGATTCACTGTCTAACTTGGTGATTGTGTGGAGAAATTAGTGTGTAGACTAAATATTATTGGAAAAAATGCTCCTCTTTCTTCACGACACTTAAGTTTTAAGATCATTTAAGCTAGAAAGATGGGAGTGACAGATTTTGAGTGAGTTATCACTGCTTTTCCAGCTGCAACATCCCAAGGTCTGCCAAAATTATAAATGCTGAGAGGAGGGGTATTGCTCTGGAGTGATATAGAGCCCAGCAGATTGATTAGTCCTCATAGCTTGATGTTCATCTTTGGCTACCTTAGTTCCAGCATTTTGCCTGACCTTAATTTGAGATCTTCTAACCCCCACTTTTAACATGGAAACAAAGCTTTGCAATAGTTTATTTGCTTTTGAGAAGTATTTTCTCATTCCTTACTTGGCTTCTATTGTTTTCATTTGCATCAAAATTGAAAGGTGAGTTAATGATTCATTGGCACACAGTGACCTTACAAATAGTTCTGGACCACGATGCAGCAGCTCAGCTCGAAGCTCTCATACTTCAACCTTCTTGCTTCTGCTTTAATATTTGCAGCCCGATCTGTCTACATCCCTGGACGCCTGAAGAGAGCAAACATTTACAGCTTCTCCCTCCCCTGTGTTTAGTGGGCAATTTGATCCTTCTTTGTCCATTCGTTTATTCCACATTACTCTTAGGCTTGACTTGCTATTGAGAACAACAAAGTGCAACTTTGGGAATCTGCTCTCTGTTTATTTAGCACAAAAATGGACTCAGACTCTGATTCACCTTTTAATTACTCTTGGCCTTCCTTACCTAAAATGAGGATTCGAAGAAGGGCATCCAAACCAGGTAGAAAAAGCTATCTTCTTTTAAATGACTCTTGCTTTACAGCTCTGACTCCTTTTAATTTTCTGCTTCTGTGAAGGTGGCTCTATAAACTGCTTGTGTGAGGTAGATTTTTTTCCTATCAAAAGTCCATCTCACTGTTTTTAATGCCTTTTTAGATAATGGAGTTGGAATTCTTTAAGAAAAAAGAAAGTATTTTTTTCTCCAGATTATGTACTGTTCTTTACGATCGTTTTTATTTCTTTACTCTCTTAAAGCTTTTTTTTCACTTCTTGATGTATGTGTAGCTCTAACTGAACAATTCTGACACCCTGGAGCTGCATGGGATGGCAGCAGCTGAAAAAGTTCTGCTGGTTGCAGTTATTTTCACTTAGGGAGAATTTGGTAATTCAATTATGCCTCAACAACTAACAGGTTTTTAGGTTTTTTTTAAGTAATTATAAGAAAAGCATACCAGAATGAAGAGAAAAATGAAATGGGTCAGTTACTGTCTTTGCACAGTTAGACATTATCCTTCTTTGTGGAGAAATCTTTGTGAGGTAGGGATTGTAAATGCTGTCAGTATGAGAAAGGGGGGTTTTAAGGAGGTTCAAAGACACTGACTGGTAAGTTTATGTAAGGAAAAGCTATGATTGGAAGTTTTCATGAGGAAAGAAATTTTTTTACTACATATAAAAGGAAAAGAATGAAGAAAAGAATGGCAAAAATATGATTTATGCTTCTTTCATAGAATTGGGAGGGTTTTTGTGTTTCAGAAAGGGAAAAAAACAAATCAGAGAAGTAAGATGCATCAGTGTCATTAAATACAGTAAGCCAAGAGACTCATTTTTACACAGACTGAGACTTTGACCTAGTTTAGAGTGGAAAATGTGTACAGAATGCATGTTTTAATGTGCAAGGCACTTCCTCAACTTATTCCTTCTTTTCACGAGGAAATCCAGTATTTCCCAACTGCACAGGAGTTTCTGCTGTGTGTGAATGCCCATGCAATTTGCAGAGATGAAATGAGATGCAAGTTGCACAGTATGTGTTTACTCCTTCTCAAAGGAGGACTTGTTTTATCTGTAAATGCTGTAGCTGTGCACTTAACCTTCATTCACCTTTGTTTAGACAGATCTTTTTAAAATACTTGACTGGATATCGATGTGGTGTTTGTGTGTTACAGTATTGCACCTTATTTTCCGTCCTTGCTAATAGTATACCAACACAGTATACACACAGGTGACCTTATATGTGGGGTTGTTGGAGCAAGAAGGTGCTTTTGGGTACCTGTGCATATTTTAGTGGCAAAGTTCAAGGGTTTGTTTGTGCTTGGCTGATTGAAATTCTGTGTGTTGATGTGGTGGGAGAAGTGCCTTTGCAAGGGGAGAGCAGGCTCATGATCTAAGCACGTGATCTGTGTTTTTTTCTGCAAGTGTTTAACCGTGACCAGTTGATCCTGGTGTGCAGGTGTGGGGCACCTAGCTTATGCCTGCATTTCATTCCTGCAGGGCTTCAGGTCTCAGTGAACAAGAGACTTGCAGTGCCTGGCAGGAAACAGTGCAGGGTTCTTCCAGACACTCCACAAATCATGAAATCATGTATCTGTGCTGGGTGCTCCAGCTCTTCTGGGCCATGGCATTTCAACTGCCACCCTTCCCCTCTGGAACATCAGGCTGTTGGTGTCCTGACCTAGGGTTGCTCCTCTTGGGAGGCCAGGGAGCTGTGCAGACTGTCCCACTCTTTGGAATGGAGAGTCAAAGTTATCACACACCACTTCCCATCATGTACATCAGTGTTTTCACATTTTAAGGCCCAAAGTTTCATTGCTGCTCAGGAGCCCTTCAGACTGTGTGTGCAACCCCTGCCCTTCCCCTGAACTCCTGGAGTCTTTCAGGAGCCAAGTGCAGACTTCTTTCCTTTGGGACATATCATTGCAGATTGCCACCTCCTGCTGAAGCTGCTGGGCATGGAATATTTAAAGGGTAATTAGGCTATACAGGGAATGTGAACATGACTTTGTCCGAGTGATTGGACTGGGGAGAGGATCTAGGATTTTCTCCTTGTTGCAAGACGCCAAAGGTATTTATTTTGTTATTTTATGTGAAATTGTCACCAAGCATAGTCCTTGCTCTGCACAGTCCTACCTGCTCAGAGACAGTGACTCTCTCAGCCTTTTTGTGGGCTTTAAAAACATTCAGGGGTGCTAAGAATATCTGTCTCTGATATGTCTGTCCTACCTCACTGGGAGGTGGGAGTTACACACTGAGTCCACTCATGCAGAGGTGTGAAGTGAAACCAAACATCCCATATCATGGGAAAGTTTGTTGGGTTTTTTTGTAGACTGTTCTATAAAATGAGACACGAACTTATTTCTGTTTGCATATTCATTGGTGTAGTAGGTAAGGTGCCTTCTTCAGGGTGGGAGTCAAGACTGTGGATCCCACATTGAAAACAGCCCACATTTAGGTGACCCCACATTTAGATAAGCAAGATGAAAAGTCAGATTGACAAGGGATTTTTTTCTTAGTGGCTACTTTGGTATTACATCTTGAACATGTTGGCATTATTTTCCAGCATCTATATGCCTGATCCCCCTTGTTTAGTATACAGGTAACACAGTGCTTTAGTTTCCGCTTTGTAGATTTAAGACAGTTAAATGTTCATCCATGACAATAGCACTTCAAAGCCTACCTCATTTATCCTCCATGTAGGCTTATTCTTAAGTACTTGCTTAATTTTGCTGTCAGGAGAAGTTGTGCTGTCTGAATGAAGGCCTAAGAAACCTCAATTAAGAGTGCAGTTCTCCCCCTGAAACTGATTGTATGGTTCATTCTGTAGATGTGCATGTTGCTTGAGTTGGACCCCTGCTAGGAACTTCTTTTTAAAAATTCAGGTGACCTGTTTTTAGAGGAGTAGTTCTGCAGTCCTGCATGACCCATCCACTTAGCTGTCTCTATTTTTCACTGATTTCCAATTATACATTAACCCCTGCTCAGATTGCTGGCGGTAAATGTGATGAGCTGTCTGAAAACTGTTCATGGTATTTAGAGAAGGGAATTTGTAATTTCTTTCCTGGCTCTTGGCTTGGTCATGTTGATGTATTTAAATGCTCTTTTGCTGTGTGTTCTCCCATGAAACAAGTTAAGTTTTGATTTTTGGTAAAATAAAAAAAAACAGTGTTGTGTTCTTGCCATTTTCTGACACAGGCCATTCAAGGCTATACGTTTTCTTTCACCAACATAAACTATGTTTTTAATTACTGCTATGATGATCTTTAAAGTTATAGTATTTGTATAAACTTTGTGGCTGGCAGAATACACAGACCTTGCTGTGTAACTCTACAATATTAGAGAAGACGTAGAGAAGAGAAATTGTGCTTAGTTAGTCTTTGATCAAGGTCTTTTATTTTACCCATGTTTGGAGATTATTCTTTCCAGCATGACATCTAAATAACACGTACATCTATCTTGACTGTTTATCAGGCAGATGGCAGAGAGCCACAGAGTCTTCAAAAGAAGGCATGTCTTTATTATTTTTCTGTGATCACAGTGTAGAGCCAGAGGGTGTTCAGTTCTGGCAGAAGGATAGCTTGTTGAGCTGTGCTTGCTAGGTTGTTTCAGTAGCAAAGGTAATTCTCCTCTGTTCTATTCTGGTAATTCTTACTTTAGTAAGCATCTTGAAATCCATTTCCAATACCTTACAGAAGCTGAACCATTCTGGGGACACCTTTGCCAGTTTGCTCTGGCAGTCCTGTCTTTTCACAAACAATGTTGAATTTTTGCATCTGCAATGCGAATAACCTTATTGAATGATCAGGGAAGATTTTTGAGGCATTTTATTTGAAAATGGATTTTGTTGATATGCTTCATCTTTCAGGCAAGTTCAGTCTTGTTGCATATTACTGCTGGTGCCCAGTACACTGAGCCGTTACCTGCTGCCATGTTAACCTGGAGGGAAAAGTCTGCTGATGGTCCCTGTGAGATCAAGAGCACTTGTAGCCAGCAAGGCAGGCCGGAGGCAGTTAGCAAAGCTGTAGGAATGCAGTGTGTGATTTGGACATTTGCAATGATTTTGTCACTTTTTAAACTATGTGGGCCTTTCCAGTGGAAATAAGTTACTAGTGCAGTCAATGTGTAATTAATATTGCTCTCCCCCACATTCAGCAAGGCTTTAAACTTCTCAGGTTACAAAGTTAGTTTGATGTTGTCATTCCTTCACATGTTTGAAATTGAGGGGGAGAGGGGGCAGAGTGGGAGTAAAGAGGTACAGTGGGGTCATACTGCCATTGCACTCAATGATCTTGCAGGTCTTTTCCAACATACCTAATTCTATCATTCTATGAAGCCTGAAATAATTTGTTACCATTTAAAACCCCAATGAATATTTATTTAGTCATCTCACATTTAACCACAGGCTAACTGGAGCATCTCCAGGAAAACATATGATATTTAATGTGGTTAATTAATAAGGGTTTACAGACTGAAGATACTGCAGGTAGGATATTGTGCTATAGCTTGTTCTTGCAGCATCTTTCTCCAGAATTTGTTACTTAGGTTTTTACTCTTGTACAGAATTTTAAAATAATGTAACATATTATTAGAAGGGGGATTTGGGTTCTTTCTGGCTTGGGATGTTGCAGTCCACTAAGTGACTGTGAAGACCCAATGTGACATCCCACCCTGTAGGGGAAGAGATCACCCAAGATGCTGATAAATGGTCAAAATGAATGGCAAAAGTCAGAGAGCCCATAAAAACTTACAAATTTTTAGTAGTAAATTACAACATGGTGTGGAGAATGTTATAAGGTAGTTCCTGGTGTCCTCCTGTGTAAGCACACAGCAGTGGGTTTTTGGTAAAGAGGTAGGTTGAAAAGGAGGAGAGAGAGAGGGAGATGTACTAAAGAGGGGGGAGAGAGAAAGAAAGGGAGATCACCAGTCCTGGCTTCAATGTCAGTCCAGGCAGTGGGGTGTCCAGAGTCCTGGGGCTCATGTACAGCCCAGCTTTAGAGAAGTATGTTTATTTATGTAATTTTTTTCACACCCAGGAGCTAAGTTTCTTGCTTTCTATACAAATGAGTTATCATGGACAGTCCATTTTTCTAGATCTTTCTTGACCTGGGTAAGAGGGCTTTGACAGTCTTGGGATGTCTTGACCCCTTCCCTACAGTCCATGCCTACTTCTCTACCTCTTTCCTGCACTTGAGCTGTATTGTGTTGTGCTTATCTCCAGGATCCAGAAGATGGATATTTGTCTCAGAAAAGTGCTGCCCTACCTCTTGAGCCACATCTTGTTCCTTCTCACAGCATGTCATTATGGGCAATCCTTGGCTAGCTCCACAGCTGTCTGTCTATTTGAGACATACACATCAGCCCCCTTATCTTTGAGGTTTCTGCATCCTAGAAGTAGGGAGTATTGCTGAAATCAAGAAACTGACTTCTTAGGGTCAGGTTTACGCTGTGGTGTGGGAGTCCCTAGTGCCTAGGCTGTTTTTCAGGGGTATGTGTTGAACCTTTGCCAGCCTAACACTGGAGGTGTACACCACCCTTGTCTGTTGTACCCCACGGGTTTGTATATGAGAGGGAGTGCAGGCTGGAGGAGCCATTAAGCATACAAGAAGTGATGGAGACTCTGACACTTTTTTGCCTGGTTGTTGGTTTAAGACCAACCTTTGGAAAGCTTTATATGCCACAAGAAAGTACTGTCAATTTTGCCAAATCACATTTCCAAATGATGTGAGCTGCCAGAGTTTGATGAGCTGCTGTAGAAAACAATGCTTTTATATTATTTATAAACAAAGGCTTTGGAATCTTGTCAGACATAAGGAAATGGTTTGCAGCTTTTTAGCAGTTCTCAATATGAGAGTCACTAAAATAATGTTAAAATTCTTGCATTGATGGAGAAACAAAATGAGATGCGTAAGGATGTTTTAATAGTATGAGATCCCACAAGGCCTGCCAGGACTTGAAACCAAATATTCATACTGTGCCATTTCTAAATTGGAATTTCCGTCTTTCTCTGAGTATAGAAGTTACTCTTCTCAGGCTTTATGAGATAGAATCTTAAAATTAAATAAAAGCTGTGGTGTATCATTGCAGATTTGGCAGCAGTCTGGGACTTTTTTTTTTTCAAAGCAACAAATGCACCAGATCTTAATAAGTGTTGTTTCTAATCCAGTTGTATTTTTTTATTATGAATTTTCTTGCAATCTGATTTCTATAAGCATCTTGAATGGGCTTTGAGCAACCTGATTGAATGAAAGATGTTCCTGGGCATGGCTAGGGAGTTGGATTAGATAACTCTTAAACTTCTCTTTCAATCCAAACCATGCCATATGGCTCTGTGACCTTCCAAAAGCAGTTACATTGCTATATTAATATAGTGTGAGGAAAGTCTTTGGTGGTATCTTTTCCTTTGCACATCAGTAGAAAATAAATTTCTGATGCAGCATAAAAAATATTTTAAAAATAATATTCAATAACAGACAAACTCAAATTAAATTTATTGAGTGGTTTGATTTTGGATATTTGGTGCAGTAGTCTCCTCACATCATTCTTATGCTAGTGTGGTGTGTCTCCATTCACTTCCAATGGCAATGCTTGCCTTACAGCATTTTAAGGAAAACTGCATTATGACTGCAATTTTTTTTAGCCTGTTTTATGACTGCAATTTTTTTAGCAATTGTTTTTAGCCTTCACACAGTCTACAACGGCCTGGTTTTGTGCTTTGTTAAATTTTGCTTGTTTTACATTCAGAGGTACATACATAACCTAGCCCAAATGCTGGACTCTTCATTCTTATAGCCAGTTTTAAGAGAAGTGGGCCTGCAGGACAAGATTTCTGCTTCTCAAAGGCAAAAAATACACAGCCTGTTGAGCTTTTTAAAATACCTGTAGTCCCAAGCACACTTTCAAAACTAAACTCTGGATTTCTGTTAATGATTTTTCGTGAAACTGTTCAAAAGCAGATCAGATGCAGTATTCATCCTAAACATCTTCTTAATGGATCAAGTCTTGCTTGATTGCTGTCACTCTGTAAAGGCAGTATTAGTGGTATTTTATTTATATCTCTTTTGCAATTTTACTGTGTTTTTTTTAATTTTGTTTTTTTTGTTTGTTTGCTTGGTTTTGTTTTAAGAACATTAATCTGATTCCTTGGTCTAAGATTAGTATTTATGTGGCTGTCAGTAGGTAGATTGCTTTAGGAGAATCATTATTTGGTTGCAATTGAATAGTATTTCATTTATTTAATGTATCAGATGTCAGGCATTTAATGTATAGGCAGAATCATGCACAATTCTTCCCAGCCCATAAATCTTGTCCTGTGTTGTTCTGCAACCACAAATCTCTGCTAAGTTCTACTTAGGTGGAAAATAGTAGCTTTTGCTAGCCAATACACAGGAACATTTATTTTTTATTTATGTGAATGATTCTATGGTACCCTTGAGAGTCTTGACAGCTATAGGCTTCCTGGAACATATAGCAAATGTTGGGCATCTATGAAATGAGCACATTTTGCTGCGGTCGCACAAATATTACTCAAATTGTAATGCTAAGATCTGGTTCTTAATGCTTAATTTTGCAATTTTTATGGTAGTACATATACATGAGAAGGAAATGGTTTGAGAGTTAATGGAAAATTTCCCATACTTTTTATTTTCCAGAGCACAGACACTCTACCCTTGATGTTCTTAGGAAATTGAAGTCTGCCCCTACTTTCTTTGCTGCAACCAGACTTTCTCCCATGCTGAGTGGAAGTGATGAAGTATATGCAAACTGCATGGTTGTAGACCAAGTAAGCTTATATTTGAACTTCTGGCTAATTTTTCTTCATTTTTGGTTAATTTAGTTGCATAATAGTAGGATCTTCTGGATCTGTCAGCAGTGCTGCCAATTAATAACATTTTAAATTAAAACCAGTAATATCTTACTCTTCTCTGCTATATTTTGTAACCTTTATATGAGGTCTCTTTTAACAGATTCAGTCAATTATATGAATTACTCTCCCCAAACTGCAGGAAGAACTCTTAAGGCAGGCTGTCTCTTCTGTGTGTTTGTGAGCTATACAACATGTGCTTCTTAACAATATTACTTGTTCGTGTGCATTTCAGATTTCTGAATTCTATGTACATTCACAGTACAGATGAATTTGCTGGATAATTTCAGAACTTAATTATAAGCTCACAGTGAGGCCTACAGGCTCAACAAAAACAAGACATTGGTGAAAAGGTGAAGTTGATGTCCTACAGCTGTCATGGAACATTCTGATATTGGAGGTCCTCACTAGAATTCCCATTTCTTATTTGTCACCAACACTGGAGATGACCTAAAGTGACATTTTACATCACTGTGTTGCGCTTGGAATCTTTCTTTCATGGTCACACTCCGATACGATAATTTAGGATGTGGGCATGAGTCTGACTAGTCACAACTTGTTTGTGGTGGCTTGATCTAGCTAAAGAGATGCCAGATTCTGGTGGTGTGTAGCTAGTTTTCAGTGATGCTTTAAGATGTTTATTTATTTGTAACCTGCTTTGAGCTCTCCCTTGCCTGATTGTTGGAATATAGGAGTAAGAAATTATCAGATAATGTTAAAAGTCTAAGATGTTGCAAGTGTGATTTTTCCCCCCTTTTTTTGCCTCCTGTCTATCCCTACCCCATTGCCTGAAACACTTCACCCAGTGCATTTGCTGCAGATCCATTTCATGTGACAGCTGAGATGGAAGTTTGAGTCAGAGACTTTTTTGTGTTCAAAATGCACTGAAGAGATGTAGTATAGATTACATATATATCTGTAGTATATCTATATATTTATCTATATAAACATATCTATATATCTGTAATATATATTACTGATGAATGTAACAGATGTAATAATGACGCATAAGTGAGCATCTGTCAGGGGACTACGAAGTGCAGTCTTTGAACCCTTGATTTGAATAATATCGAGGTTGGAAGGACAGAGCTGCATCTCCATTACAGATGGAGATATTACCCAAGTGTATTGCTCAGGAGGCCTTCAGCTTGGGTTGCTAACCTTTGCTTGCTATGTGGCCACATTCTGCTTTTTAAAATTGCTGTCTGGGGCCAAATTCTCCCGTAAGCACCACTCAGCAGGAGCCAGAGTGGCTGCTGGAAAAGGTCCCTCTGGTGCTGAGGAGGAACATTGCCCAGACAGGAATAACATTTCAGGAGAAACAGCTGCATAAGACCTGGGAAAGGCATTTTAGCTTCGTGCATGTCATGTGCACAGCAAAACAGAAGTATTTCCAGACTTGCATGTGCTGTAGCTTTGAATGCAAATGTGGGCTGCTGTAAAAATGCCAGCAGCTCTTCCTGTCTTTTACTAAGAGAAGCAGAATTAAGATGGAGATGAAAGCACATCTCAAGAGGAACTGGAAAAGAGGAAGTAGCAATCAGAAACACCAGGGCTTTGGAGATGCTTGCAGTCCTTCCTTTATTCTTGCCTTTATACAGGTGCTTTTTGGAGATTGAGTGTTTTAACTGGCAATGTGACTTTTTAGTATTATTCAGTATCTAATTACATGACTGTTGCCTCAAGCTAAAAGACTAACAGTGAACTGTATTTTAGTATCTTCTGCAGAGTCAACAGGGAATTATTTGTGACTAGAGTCTAAATCCTGATCCCTGTACCTGAGAAAATAGAATTTCCAAATCCATTCCTGTCCTTTTGCAAAAGGAGAGGTGCTTCAGGCCCCAAATTGCTTAACGGCAAAAAATAAGAGTAATTTCCCTTCCTTCCCTCGAGAAACTCTTTTCCAGAGTTCATGTATATTTATCTCAAAGCTTAGGAAACTGGTGCTGAAAAATTAAAAGTGCATGATGTGTAGGCATCATATAGGCATTTAATAAATTAAATTGCACAATGTTTGAATTCTCTTCCATATGTCTCCCACACAAATGTATTATGCATATTTTTTGCTCAACTTAAGGATAATTTTTAAATAAAATCTATAAATATTTGTATCAGTACATTTAATAAAATGTATAAATATGAGTGATAAATTCAGAAGACTTGGAAATACTAATTAATTGCTGCTCTAATTAGGGAAAAAAATAATGCAAAGTTCAGAATCCCTTAGTCATGTAAATTGCCTTAAATTCATGTGGTGTAGAAAGTAATAGGGAAAAAACCCACAAAACATATAGCCATAAATAAAATGGCAAACTTCTCAGGTCCTTGCTTCCTGGCAATATGTCAACAATATATTGTTGCCTCTTACCAGAACTCATTTTTTACCTGCAGGCTGGAGACTTAAAGCCTAACTACATTCATGGAGATGGTGTCAGCAGTGAAATGTGTCTGAACCCTAGCAACTCAGTCCTGATGGATACGAACTCTTTGTCTCCCTCCCCTGAGGAGAATGATAAATTTATGTATCTCCCAAATGAAGAAAGTCAAAGGCCAGTAAAAAGAGAAGAAAACACGGGATTAAGACATGGCATTTCACCTTCTCATCTGTATGTAGCAGATTCATATCTTCCAATCAAGACCCATGCATATATTAAGGATCGGGGCCAACTTTATGCTGACATGAAAAGAAGAAGGTATGGAATTGATTTGATGGTATGGCCAGAATAAGGATTATTTATTACCACCTTTTGTTTAAAAAGGTGAAGCAGGATCTGAAGTAATAACTAGTATTATTGGGGTGAAATCTCTGTTTTTCTTCACTAATATTTATTGTCCTAATAATCTGTTTTCATAAAATTGCTGCGAAGACATTTTTAACACATAAAAATGTCTTCTTAGTAAATGTATCTTGAATGCAAATGGATACTTTTATACCTTTAATTCTTGTATGCAAATAGTCTTAACAAAATAAAAAAAAAAAGAATCAGCTCTTCACTGTCACTACCATTGTGGCATTTTTGACAGATAACAGAATTTCACTGTGGTTTTTCCTCAGTTATATTTTCTGTTAAGAAAATTATCCAAAATCTGTTGAAGTCTCTGGGAATCTTTCAAGTCTTTAAATAGGCCTGTAGAAGGCCTACTCCTGATTCCATAGGTATTTATCTCAAAAGACACAGTGCACAGTGTATCTGCTGTTTATGACAGGTTCAGACTGTTTTCTTCTCCATTGCTGGTACACAAGGTTTGCTGCCATTTGTCTGAAGACCCTCCTCCAAATGGCTTCAGAAATGCAGAGAGCTTTGAAGATGGAACTATAATTTTGGTCATTAAACATAGGTTTTTAACAATTAATTTAAAATTAAACAATTTAACAATAAATTTTCTTGATGAAAAAGCTTTATTACTTCTCTGAATAGATGAGATTCCTTCTTATGCAGGAGGAAATCTGAATCTTGCTCCCACCTTCTGGGGAGTATTAGGACTAGTTGGAAGTAGAGCATCAGATCTATGTAAAAACAGCAAGGAAGAGAAGGGCCAGCCAATTATTATTTCAAGTGGGCAATAAGATTTTCTCTACCTTAATTCTGAGTTTCTTATGCAACTATGAAGGGCCACTAGCAGGAATATTTAACACAGATAATATAATAAATGTCAGACAGAGTTTTCTTTCACACTCCTTTTTTGATGTTTGTTGTTGTTTAAAGTTTTTTTTGTTTGCTTTTTCTTGCTAGCTATAGGGATGTCATGTAGAATACTATAATCTTCCTGTGCCTCTAGTCAGAAACATTTTTATCCTATGTATTTTTAGATAGCCCCACCCTTTTTAAGACCTTCGTTAGGTTCCTGTATGAGAACTGTATATAAATATATACACTTGTATGAGAGTGTATATAAATTTTCAGAGACACGTGATTTGCCTTAATATGTCATATGACATATGTAATTGATCCAAATATTAGGCATAAAATAGCACTAGTAGTATGTTATTCTATTTTTAAACTAGCTTCTTATGTCAGAGAAGTTCCCTAGAGAAGTTACACAGTAAGTCATGGATACTTGTCTGTTGACATAGACATGTACTGCTTTTTCAATTTTAACATGTGACAGTAACTGATAATGCATTTATATAAGTTGCTTCTGATATGTTGTGTGGGCTGTTATTCAGAAACATTGCAAAATATTGTACCCAGAATTGTAATAAGGAAGTAGTTTCAGACAGTAGTGATAAATTTGTGCTTCAAAAAAGTAGTGGTGTGTGAAGGAATTTTTGTGCTATTATCCGTGGTAGGAACTCTGGCTGTTTAGAAATACCACACATAATTTAAAGTTTTATGTTGTAAGGCTGGAATGCTATTGCAAGCAGTCAACCATTCCTTTCAGACACTCTGATGAAGAGACCATGAACTTGCTCTTGCAGGTAACAGGCCTCATCCTGGTAAACTCTGATACTGCTGAGCAGCCTTAGTGCACTCTCCTGCTCAGGAACCCTTTCCAATAAAATAGTCTCTACATGGCTGACATATTGATTTAGCCAGAGATTTTTCATTCTGCTTGTTGCTGTCTATGTTTTTAGATGTCTGTCTTTTGAACTGAACCTTATGAACCATCTCAAGACCCTCCTTAATCTCTTCTTGGTGTTTTTCTCTTCCATCTTCTGTCATGAAGTCACAGATATAGATAAAAATATGTCTGTTAACAGCCATGTCATATCTTCCAAATACACACACGTACATAGTATCCATCTATACCCACGTATACTAAAATCTGAGGTAGTTCTCTCAGTTCCTCTTACTGTCTCAGTTCTCCTTATCTTCTTTGAAGCAAGACAGGTTTATGCCTGGAAGAAAAAATCTCATTTTTTGGGAGATGCTGAGCATGTGTCTAAAACTCATGATCCCGAGGTAGCTGGCTGGGTGGGAGTGTGTGTGATCCTGGGTGATGCAGATACCTGCACTGTAGGTCCACGAGACTGTGTCAGAGGGTCCTGGACAGGGAAACTGACTGCCTTGATCAGGTGGCTGCAGACCTGAGAGACACCTTAGGGCATGGTTTACCTGACATAGTAATGGTGCTTTGGGCTGTCATTGGTCAGAGGATTCAGCCGTATCTTTGCTTATTGCATTAAGGTTGAAGTAAATTGCCGTGAGGAACTCAGGGAAGTTAAAGACTTTGTTGTTTTCTTCAGTTCAAGTCTCGATGACCTTGAAGTAGACAATGGAAGTGGAGGTGTGTCAGACAGATCCCATGTTCACTACCGTCCCCTCAGCTCTTCACAGACCATGGCTTCTAGCAGAGATGGATTGGACTTACCTACCAGTCTGCAGCCCAAGGTATTTGACCCTGTCTTGGTTTGAATTGTTTTCCTTTTAAGTAAATCTCTGAAACTGTGTGAGAAACGTCTGAATCTGAAGGAGACAGATGAGTTCTCAGCTGGCAGTCCTAGTCTCTCCAGGGAGAGACTCACATTGAGTTGTGAAGCTGAAACTGGGTGTGGCTGAGCTGGGCACCTGCCATGGAAAGAAAGTGTCCATCAGAGATTTACCTCAGCTTTAAAAAACACACCATCTATCGGAAATGTTTCAAAGGAAATATTTCAGGTTCAGTGAATCAGCATTTTTTAACCAAAATATATTTAGCGAGAAAATGTTTAACCAGCTCTAGTTATATGAGAGAGTAATGGTTTGTAAAGAGTAAAACTAGCCTGCTGCCTGTTTTAAAACGATTTCTACACTCAGGGAAATTCAGTTGGGGTGTCCACGGATTGATGTAAATCTCTTTGTTATGGTTTTCTGAAGTATCCTGTCTACATTAATTTTCATTAGACCATGGTGGAATTTCTGAGGTCTTCAGACACATACATAGAGTTATTTCTTGTTTGCAGAGATTCTTTATGATTTTTTTAGATGCACTTTCTGCCACTGTAGAACTTTATGTGACCTTCAGCAAATGATTTCATGAAGGGAGAAAAAGAGTTCAGCAAAAAAATTAATTATGATAGTGCTACTTTAAAAAATAATAAGGTAAGCATTTTACAGGAGTTTTAGGAATAGTCTCTATTTAAGTGTAAATGACATATCAAAAATTAGGGGATTTCCTTTCAGGTCTTATTGTTGAGAGATTTGGTAAGTGGAAAATGTTTTCAAATATAATAATGATTAAAAAAGCAAAAAACAACATAGAGAAAAGAAAAAGAGGTCAGGTCCTTTCTTTGGAAACTCTGACATAAGTAATTACTAAGGCATGGCCAAAGTCTCCATGAAATGTTGTTCAAGTATTAAAGTAAGATCAATGCCTTCCTTCGTAAAAGAAGATAGCTTGGTCATCAGAAATAATGGCCAGCAATACTGTGTGGATGTCACCTGTTACCAAATTGGAGAAGAATGTAAGCTTTCTTTTTTTCTCTTAGTCAAACTTGCACCCACAACTTATTTCCTGTAGCATACAAAAATTTGTCATGGTATGACAGACTTCCTAGGAATTCACATGAAGTTGTCAAAAATTCAACTTGAAGCCAAGAAAATTTATGCCAGTGGTCAGTTATTCCTGATTTATTTTGGTTTTGTTGCTGATGCAGTTCAAAATGACACAAGATTTCATTTTGCTGCAATTTCTCATAGGAATGCACAGTGTTTGGAGTTCGGTCACGCTCCTATTCCTACTCCTCATCCAAAGGTGTGGTGGGAAGACCTCGCATTCCTCGCGACTTTGGAGCTGGGGATTCAAATGGAGGTCAGTTCTCTGGCTTTGCATTATTCAGTACCTGCCTACTTCAGGCCCAGTGCTGATGTTACTTTACAGAGCTCATCGGTGTGTATGTTTGGTAGCTCCTTCAGGGCTAGTAGTAGCTCCTAGATGGTAGCTCCACCATCATCTCTCCATTCTCTCCCATCTACAGTTCCATCATGCCCCCATGATACAGCGACTGTCCTTAACAGGGCATACAAATGGAGAGAGCAATAGCCACAGAAATGAATATAGACAAGGGCAATAATCCTCTCATTGGAAAATCCTTACCCTAGCCTCCTGCTAAGTGTCTGACAGAGACCAGGAGGAAGCTCAGAATGACACAGAAGGGGCATCAAAGAGGACAGATGGTTCCAGCTTCCCACAGATCCTAAGCAATCTCTGAAACACAGGTGGGCTGTGTTATCTTTACAGGCTGGGAAGCAAAACCCACCCACTTCATCAAGTAGAGTCAGAGATGTCTCTGAAAGGAGCTTGTAATTTTTTATGACTTGTGTCTGACATGATTTATTTCCAGACACATAGTTTCATGTTTAGAAGACAACACACAGTTTTCTCAGTGAGAATATGGGTTATATTTAAAAAAAGCCTGTCCATTGCCATCCTTCCAGCTTGTTTCTCACTCCAGTATACCTTTAGTTTTTCACTAGTCCAGGGCAAGAGACAGGACATGTGAGCCACAGTGGACAACTGGAGAAGTTTTGGATGCTGTATCATTGGAAGTGTTCAAGGCCAGGTTGAATAGGGCTTTGAGAAACCTTGTCTAGTGGTGGCACCTCTGCCCGTGGCAGAGGGGTTGGAACTAGATAGAATAATGTAGTTAAGGTTGGAAATGACGCCAAGGTCTACCCATTCAATGAGGGAATTCTTCCTTCAGGATGTCCAACCTGAACCTCCCTTGAAGCAGTTTGAGGCCAGGATGCCATTGGCCTTCTTGGCCACCTGGGCACTGCTGGCTCATGTTCAGCTGCTGTCACCAGCACCCCCAGGGCCTTTTCCTGTGGCAGCTTTGCAGCCACTCTGCCCCAGCCTGTGGCACTGCCTGGGCTTGCTGTGACCCAAGGGCAGGACCCAGCACTGGGCCTTGTTGAACCTCACACCACTGGCCTTGGCCCATGGTCCAGCCTGTCCAGACCCCTCTGCAGAGCCTTCCTGCCCTCCAGCAGATCAGCACTCCCACCCAGCTTGGTGTCATCTGCAAACTGACTGAGGGTGCACTTGATGTCCTCACCCGGATCAGTGTTAAAGATACTAAACATGATTGGCCTCAATGCTGTCCCCTAAGGAACAGTGATGCTGACAGACTCAAAACTGGATATAACTCCATTCACCACCATTCTCCGGGCCCAGCCATTCAGACAGCTTTTTATCCACCAGAGTGCACCTGTCCAAGCCATGAACTGCCAGCTTTTTCAGGAGGTGCTGGCTGGGCTTGATGACCTGGTTGTCGTGTATGTGCCAGTCATCACTCTCAAGATACTCTGTTCCATAACCTTCCCTAGCACCAAGGTCACCAAGGTCAGGCTGACAAGGCTGTAGTTCCCCAGATCCTGCTTCTGACTCTTCTTGTAGGTGGGCACCACACTTGCAAACCTCCATTTATCTGAGGTGTCCCTGGTTAAACTAGGATTGATCATAAGTGATACAGAGTGGCCTGGCAAGCTCTTCTGCCAGCTCCCTCAGTACTCCAATGATCCTTGAGATCCTTTCCAACCCTAACCACTCTGATTCTTTGACATTCAATGTGAATGAAACATACAAAAAGTGTGAAAATGTTGTCATTAACTTTGAAAGCATTTAACAACTTCAAAAACTGTTTTGGGGGTGAGATACACAATGTCTGCAGGCTTCTTTTTTCCGAAGAAACTGAATTAAGCAGTGCAGCAAATAACTTCTTTAACGTTACTCAAATTCACAGTATGATTTCATGTCACCTTGTAAGGAGGAGTAGGTATTGCAGCCTGCAGCATGCAGCTATGTTGTATTTTCATCCATCTCCTAAAGTATTTGTAAGTATTTATATTCAAGGCTTTAGGTGAAAAGTCTGTGAAAAAGACTAGAAGAAAAAGCTAGAAGCTCACAGAATTAAAAGCTAGCAGAATAGTAAAGCCCTGTGTCATGCTTAAAGTTAAAACAGAATTCCTTTGACACTGCAGCTGAGGGACTTGCTTGGTGTCACAGCCCCTTAAGTTTCACCCAGACACCATTACTTGCCCTGATTTGGTACGGGCTTGGGTCCATTTCCTTTTCATTCTTTCTCCTCTTCCTTCTGGGACAGTCATTGTTGGACCTTTACATGTTTTGTGGAGAAGGTGGAAGCCCATTCTTGTCCAGACTTTAGAAGCAGGGTGTTCTACGCCTGAACCATAGATGCATTGTAATGCTGGGAGGGAGGGGTGGTGGTCTGCTGAGCTTTCTGCTGGCACTTCTTTCCACCAGCACCTCCTGCACTGTGCCTCTTTTTGCCAGCGTTTTGCAAGTATGGGAGCATTGAACACAGTATTTGGCAGCTGGCAGTGGTGATTACTGTGAGGCAGGCACACCTGTGCTCACTTTGAGCAGTTTTATCTGGGTATGAAACTAGCCTGGGAGCTTGGTCCAAGAAGCTGGCTCAGATAGTTCATCCTGATCTCTGTGGACTGTAGCAGGATTATGTCTGGGCCTGTGCAGGAGTCTGCACGTGGAAGACCTCCCCCTTCACCTCTGTCTAGCTGCCAGCACTTTGGACATCTTGCTTAGGGCTTAGCTGTGCAAGAAGGAGGTGCAGCTGCCTTTGCACATTGCAAAAAAATCTAAGCTAAAGTAGATGAATTCAGAAAAAACAGGATGGTTTTTTCCACACAAAATATGAGAAAAAAAGAGGCAAAACACCATCCTTTAAAATGGAAAGGAAACTTTAAAATGTGCTCAGGTTTAAAACATATTACCTGCCTTTATTTGAGAGGGTTTTACCAGGCTGTAACAGTAAAGGATTTGTGCCTACTCTGTAGATGGTGTGCTCATGAACAGTGGTTCATTCCTCCTCCAGGCCCTTGCACTCTCTAAGTCTCAGCTCCATAGTGCTGTTTTGCATGAGACATCTCCTATGATTACATGCTGTTGATTTCTTACAGAAGCTTCCTGTGGCACAGATTGTGCCTGACAACTAACTGAAATGCCCTTTTTGTTTTGCTGCCTCTTTGGTAAATATTCTAGCTCTTGCTAACCTGATGTCTGCATTTGTCTGAAGAGATGTGGATTCAGCAAAGGGTGTTTAAGCCTGTATCTAACTTCAAAGAAAGCATAGTCTGGTGCTTTGACTTAGGCAAGCATGTATCTTCCTGAACCATACCTGTGGTAGCTTTGCGGAAACATCTGCAAAAGGGAAGTGCTTTTAATTTGAAAATGGTAGTGTTCTCTACAGTTTTGGGCCTATTTTCTTCCAAAACAACCCAAGTGAGTTGTTTTTCTTTTTATTTTGCTTTTTAGAGAGCTTGTGAAAAGTATCTCCTTGGGTCATCTGTTTATAGGATCATAGAATTGTAGAAGATACAAATTTGTAGAACATTAAACATCCTAGGCAATACTTTAGGTAGTGGTATTCCTCTTTGTGTAGAAGGATTTTTTTTTTTTTGGTAAAGCTGCATAAGATGTGTAACTGCAAATGTTAGAATAATGTCATTAAGATATTTTATAGCAAATTATATGAAAAGCAAAATGAAGGGAAAGTCATTCAAGTCTATGTTGTAAAGAAAAACAAAAGAAATAATTTGTGCTATTCTTAAAAACAGACTGCAGGGACTGGCATTCAGTGATACCCTTCTGAGTTCTTTCAGAGCCTGTCATCTAAAAGCTTAGTAGGAAGTGGTCTTAACCTGGAAAAAGCTGTTTCTAATGTATGTATGTTTTTGCCTTCCTGATTTTCAAATGACATTGCAAACCCTCAGTGGTAGCCTTATGGCTTGGTGGAGGTTGTGAGTTTGAAATGAGCCTGATGACCTTGCAGTGTGAGTGCCCTGTGGCTGTTTGTGTCTTGCAGAGCGCACGTACAGCCTGCCGGAGCAGTGCCGGGAACAAAGGTACGGGTGCGTGTCACAGAGAGCCGGCAGCAGGTCTGTGCCAGAATGCCATCTAGGGAGCCCTGTGGGCAAGAGACCTTCCTGCTACATGGGCTTTGAGCAGTGGGGTAGAGGCCCCTGTCTTCTGTGAACTCATGCCTAAACCGTGTGCCAAACCCAGCTCTCACCACATGCATCCTGCAGCAGGGATTTACTGGGACATGCAAAGCAGGGATGGGCTGCTGCCTGCTCCTGGGGCTCCTGTCCACTGTAGGAATGTCCAAACCACTGCAGTAAAAGCTGGGCAGTTTTTGATACCAACTGTAAAATAGGCAAGCTTGTTATACATTGCACATGCAGAGTGCTTATTGGCAAGTGTTACTTCTTTTTGTATAGGGATAGCAATCTTTTTCATAATATGTTAAACCCACAACAAAGCATGTAATTGTAAATGTTAGGTGAAACAAGCACTGTCCAGATTCTGCTATATGTTAATTAAAGGAGTGTTGCTGTTAATTAAAGGAATGAGGAACATTTTTTCACTGGTCTCTGTTTTAGGATTCAGGAAGAGGGATGGAATAAGTATGTTGTACCCTCAAAAAATGAGTCTGAAAAATATAAAGTGAGTCGGACTTTTAGCTTTCTAATGAACAGGATGACCAGCACACGGAATAAAGGCAAGGTAATTTGGGATTTATGTCCATATTATTATGTATGATTATGTCACTGTAATTAAATGAATTATAGATGGAAGCTAATTTTTCATGTCAAGATAAATTGTTTATTACAAAACCACAAAAGTCATAGGAAGACTCTTTTCACTTTTCTTTTTTTAAATTTAAAATATATGCAGGTTACCCTGAAATGACATTTGTATTAAAAACCAGCTTTCCTTTGATGTAATTAGCAATTCTGTGTGGTGATTTAGCAAATATTTAAATGTATGAATTACATTTAAGAAATATTTTCTTTGTTAAATAAAATTAACAGATATGGGCCTGTTCTTGGGATTGCTCTCAAAACGTAATTGAGTATGTAAACTCCTACATTAGGGTGTAATTAGTTGAATTTGCCTTATTTGAAGTTAATAGGAATTCTTGCATAAGTTAACAATGCATAGTGTTAAAGAGTTTGAGAATTGAGGCCTGCACAGTTGAACGGTCCTACTATGGAAGGTAGATTACAATATTGTAACTTAATTCTAAGGCATCTTAATTTTAGATTAATGACATCAGTTAGCAGCTTGAAAGACAGGCTTGGCCTCCAGGCTCTTTCTAGTATGCCCTCCTGTGCCCCAGGACAACCTAACAAACACAGATGTGAAGGTGTTTGTCTGAGGCAATACCTTCAGGAGTGTCAGAGCTGACCATGAACATGTGAACATATATGTTTGGTTGTGCAGCTTGTGTCTGTGAGTTCTCCTAAAGTATAACAGTCAGTAACTAGAAGTATAAGCTATATGTATAGTTATGCCAACAAGGGTAGTGGAAAAATAGGCAGAATTTATTAAATTTTTTACCACTCATTAAAAATAGGTTGTTTCTAATGTCTTCTAAGATGTAAAGATAACTTTTCTATTTGCATAACTGCGCCTCTATCTGCAGAGGCATGAGCTATATACATGTAGAGGATATATACAGTGTGTACAGTGAATGAACAGCACTTCTAAAATTTTGTTTCTTGTCCCTCCTCTCTTTTTAGATTTCTAAATGTATTTCTGCCAGTCTTCCTTGATAATGCTTCCAGGCCTAGCTGCCAGTAAAAACAAGGCCTATATGATTTTAGAGCTTCAGCAATATTGGGTATAAGAGTACAGTATGCTGTTGTAAGTCTTCCAGGACAGGGATTAAATATTCTAGAATAATTTGGTTTGATAAGGGAATATTTTTTTTTTTTATTTTTAAGATTGAATAATTTTTATTTAAATAATTATTTATTTTATTTTAAAAATTTATTTATTCATTTATTTTCCTGCCTCTTTTTTGGGGGATGAAGACAAAAAATAAAGATACCAAAGATAAGGAGAAACCAACCAGGCACAATTTTACAAATGGGACTTTCCCAGGAGTTATCCCATGTATGGTCTGTGAAAAGGCCCTCCTAGGAAAGGAGTCACTGCAGTGTTCTTGTAAGTAGCTGCTGGCTTTTACTTATGCATTTACAGTGCTCTGAGTGCTGTTCTGACATCCTGGTTCAGTCTGATGTTTGAAACCTTGTCATCATTTGGATGTACCTGCTTTATGTAATGAGCTGAGGTTGACAAGGGAGAGGGAGGAAGGACAGCAGGTAACAGATTCAGAAAGAAACGTTGATCTCCTAGCACTAGCACATTAGGCAGAAACTTCCTTCTAGCCTATATCTGTACTCAAAGAATCCGGAGGATCATTTTAATAAGTGAATATCAAGTTTTCCCTGAAAAAGGGAAAACTGAAGCCTCAGAGTACATTTTCTGCAGACTGGGGACCCTGTTTGGTGCCAGGCTTTCAAACATACCTTCTCTTTCAGATTGCAGTGTGATTGTGCATAAAAGCTGCAAGGAGTGTGCTCCTGTGTGCACCAAGGTAACCTCCTACACTGATCTTACTAGAGGATACTTGCTTTCCCAGGGGCTAGAAACAATGAAGGAAAAAAGAAAATACGCAAGGGCTGCCCAGACCCAGCGTCTGTGTGTGAAGGGCTGCAAGGGTGTTAGAATGGCTAATTTGAGCAACAGAGCAAGCACTGTTTACTCTGTGTGCTTGAATAACAATTTTTAGTAGGGGGTCGAAAAAGAGTTTCATAGAGTGTTTGTATTTTTGAAGCTCAGACTGTGAAATGGTGTGCCTGGAGGGTTACAGAACAGATTGAAAAGAAAGGCTTCTCAAAACCTCAGAGAGAAAGAACCCTTGTGTACAGGGGGGATTCCATATGTTTGGAATAATGGAAAGCAGAGATGGAAGGGGCTCTGGCCAGTGACCTCATCTACCTCCCCACCCTTGGGCTGGCTCACTTCTTGGTAACAATTTGGGCAGATGTTTGTTCTAGGTAGCAATTTGGGCAGATGTTTGTTCTAAGTAGCAATTTGGGCAGATGTTTGTTTCACCCATTCTGGGAAATCTCTGGAAGAGGAGACTCCACAGCTGCCTGCCTAGGCAATTATTCCAGTGTTCAGCTGCTTCTGAGCAGGGCAAAACCAGCACTGGAGCTGATGGATACTACCTTAACAGTTAAGAAGGAATGCATGCATGGTGAGATTATCGTAACAAAGGCATAATCTTGAAAACCAGGTGTAAGGCTACTGCCCTCAAGAAATGAAATGAGACTCGAAGAGAAATGTGCCACAATGATGCAGGTCATTTTTCACAAATGTGAAAAATGACCTGCATCATTGTGGCACATTTCTGGTGTAGCTGGGTTTTGCATCATGGTGGCTTTCAAGGAGAGCGTGATTCCATACTGATTCTACAAGCCTTAAACTGTACATAAATCAAGTGGGTTTAATTTTGTTTGTAATTTTCACGTCATGGTCTTGCACTAATTTCTGGGAAACTTTAGGCAATAAGGCTGCTGAACTGACAGCTTTGGTTCCTGGGGATGGTGGGTTACTTGCAAGAGGACACAAGAGCCCTCAATTCATCTCAGCAAGAATGAAGTGCAGGAAATGTTCACTGACCCACCTGAAGTGAAGTATATGCCCAAGTGCAGCAGGCTTTTGGTACAGATTTTGCAAAAGTCCACTTTGGAAGGGAGAGCAGTTCTGCCTTTGGTACCCACGCTTCAGATGGTGTACTACCACAAATGCTGTGATCTTATTTGAGTATGAAGCCCTGAATGTGGACTTTTCTTGCAGCCTTTGCAGCCAATACTCATATAGAGAAAGTAGAATGTTGTAACTCAGTCTGCTTAGAAGAAATAATTTTGTATTGTAGTACAAATTATATCCTACTTTTTAAAAATATTATTATCTACTAATAACTAATAAAATTAGTTATTGGAATGAATTAATACCATAATTTAGGACCACTTTCTTGCAGCCCTTTGTGTGATGGTGTATGTGAATGAATTACTGACTTGACTGTTAAATATATTATCAGCTATGTGATTTCAAAAAATTCTTTTTTTCAGAAATCCCAGGAGAAATACCATAGTAAAAACAAGGTCCAAGTTGGTGTAACAAGTAAGTTAGGTATAAACCTAGCATTTCTAAGGTAGGCCTTGATTAAAAATCTTGGGACTGGCAGCATGAACTTTCCCATGTAATTTCTCTGTTTCTAATTTTTCTTTCAATATCTGTAAGAAAGGGTGTGTGTCTCTAATATGAATGGATTTTTTTTGAGAGATCACTGTTGAATTAATTTGTCTTCTATTAAAATGAGTATGAATTTACTATATCTTCAGTGAAAACAACAAAAAAAGTAGCCAGTTCTATCTATGTCATTTATGTCATATCTATGTCATGAATACTTGTGCACAAGTATTCATACACCTATAGAGGATGTATGATTTGAGATTATTTCTTTATCAAATGATAGTCACTCTGGGGCTATTCCATATTGCCTACAGGCATATTTTTATATTGTGTGAGAGAGCATTGAGGTAATGTACCTTGGCAAGTGGGCATTCTTGATGCATGATATAGGTCAATATGAGCACCAGATAGCATTTCTCAGTATAAGTGTGCTATTGATGACATACTCTGTCAAACAATGACAAACTCATTGTTTGTCAAAATGTTGTGTTGTGCTTTGCCTCACAGATTCCCTGCCTGGAGACATTTCACAGACGGTGCTGTCCTCAGTGCATCCTTCTTTCTCAGTGCCTATTGGACTGTCTCCTGGAAAGAGGGAAGCCTCACAACAGCCTTACCTCTTGTCCAAAAGTGTCCCCAGTGCCAGTTTGGAAAGGTAGAGGGGCAGATGCCAATGGACTATGCTAAATACATCCTTCAGGATTTCTAGGAAGATTTAAACCATGAAATAAATGTGGGTTTTTGTAATTTTATTTCTGCTCTAGAAGAGCTACACAATTTTCTGGACATGACTCTGAGACTAGCACCTGGAAGTCCAAGTCACAGTCTGAAGAGATGTTACAAGCATTAGGGACCTTTTCTTCAATGGATGCTTTTATGATGGAAGGTGAGAATATTGCACAGATGTTGGATCTTATAGCTAGTATTGGAAAGTGAAAACCAGAAAAACTCCTTAGCTGATTTAGGAAGACACTTCATCTTCTCAAAAAAGAGCACTTGCTTTTGATAATTACATTTGCATCCCTCTTTAAAATGATGAAATCAAACACATTAATCTTAAAAAAGAACTTTTCCTTTCTTCCTTGTAACTAACTATTTTACAACTTTTGGAATATTTTAGTATGCTATTACCATTTTAAAGTAACAGGGATAAATGTACTGGCATCCTTGCAGAAACAGAACAGTAATACACTTTTCTTTTGCACTCATCCAGTTGACTCTGTTGACAGCATCCATTGCAAACTGTAAACCTGCAACACTTGTATTTCCTCAGTAGCCCAAATTCTTAACTCCTGATGATAAGCTGTGCTCTTAGAATAGCTGCATAGCCTTATGAAGCAAATAGAAATTGATTTTTTTTTGTGTAGCTGAATTTGAAAGCTGAGGGGCTTTCACTCACATAGGATGGTGCACATACCACTCACTGGACATCTGGTATTGGAAATGTTGAATTTTATTTTTAAATTTTAAAAGGTTTATGCAAGCAAAGAGTTATAAAAATGATTTGAGGAAAGAAGAGTGTTTTTTACCTATTCTCCTCCCCTTCTGTCACAAAAGCAATTCAACACTTTGGTAATAATATTCACATCTGGCAAACTTTGCTGTAGTAAAGACAGTGCCAGCATTTGCAGAAGTCTTACCTGTAATGTTCATCTCTGTGATGTGTTCCCTATATGAATAGATCTACATGTGCCAAGGGACTTCCCTTACTCTTTGTATGTGTGGTGTTAAAGAAATACAAATTTTGTCATAGATGATGTGGATTTGTCTCAGTGGACTGATCTCTGCACAGATGCAGAAGAGTTTGAGGCAGACTCCTGGAGTCTTGTTGTGGATCCAATGTTCTGTAGCAAGCAAGAAAAGGATGTCGTCAAGCGGCAGGATGTCATATTTGGTCAGTATTTAAAAGCTGTGTTTAGGTTTAAATGCAATTTGGTGTATCAAATAGAGAGGGAACCTACATGGTTTATGGCCAGAAGAATGAATGCTTCAACTCAAAACAACACGAAGGTTCAAAGAACATTTTTATCACGAAGTATGTCTCCTAAACTAAGGAAATTGATAGTACTGGGTACCAGAGACATACCTAGCCTGTTCACAGAATGGTTGAAATTAGAAGGGGCCTCATCTGATCCTCAGCTCAAGCTATTACAACCACAGCTTGTTCAGTGGGATAGAGAGAGATGTGTGTCAGAGCCAGATAAATTAAGTCTTCCTGCTGACATAATTGATTAGGTTTGAGGCCCACACCCAAAAAGGAATTATGACTGTGTATTTGATAGACTAAAGTCTGTCTTATAAGGTGTGCGGAATATTCAGATGATTACTACACTATCCTTTTTTCTTTTATACCACAGAGCTGATGCAAACAGAAGTACATCACATCCATACCCTGTTCATTATGTCTGAAATATTCAGGAAGGGGATGAAGGAAGAACTGCAGCTTGACCACAGCATAGTGGACAGAATATTCCCCTGCTTAGATGAGCTACTGGAGGTGCACAGGCAATTCTTCTGCAGAATGAAGGACAGGCGGCAGGAATCATGTACGGCAGGGAGCGAGCGTAATTTTGTCATCAGCAGAATTGGAGACATCCTTGTGCAGCAGGTAGAAGCATCAGTTCTGTTAATCCTTTAAGTGCTCAGAGTTCCAAGTTTAAACAATTTTTTTACTCCAAAACTTCTGTGGGCAGGTAGACAATTATTGCTCAAAAAGATTCAAAACCTGTCCTCCCCTGATTATTTCAGGATGAAAGAACAATGTGAAAAGATATCATTATTGTGAGGTAGCTGTGTGAACTTGGGGTGGATTTCTCCCTATGTGGTGTGAGCGACAAGGGAAGTGATGAACTTGGTCATGTTTGCAGTAGAAGGCTGCTATAATACTACGGGCTGCAAAAAATGGAAGTAATGGATTCACTTTATCAGCTGAGGAGCGTTGTGAAAAACTGATGATGGAAAGGAAACTACCCATTAATTTCTTGCAGTAATCTGGCGTCCCAGATCAGTTACTTCCCAGGATACTGCCCAGTAAGGAAGGTGTGGTTGCAGGGTGTTTCCTGTGGCTGAAGAATAGCTAAGTGATGGCTTGGCATTCACACCTCAGTTCCTTGTGAAAAGGAGGTGTAGCTTTTCACCTTCTGTCAGTCTTTTTAACTCCGCTGAAATAAAGAGCTGAGATGTTAGCTTATCTAGAAACAATGTGGAGATTAGACAAAAGTAAATGAACCTCAGAGGGTTGTGTTTGAAAAGAGATGAAGTAAATGCTGTTATAATGTTCTGGCTGTTCCTGGCAAGAGTACAGTGGAGGTTGCTTGTGCTCTCTCCAGCTGCGTTCCTCTTCTTGCTCCTAAAACCAGCTAGCATATTTTCATTCTGTAGTGACAGGCCTACAGACAGGTTAATGAAATTCAGAGAACTTGATAAACCCTTAATGTAGAAGTTCCCTATTTGTACAAAATTCACTAGTTAAAATTCACTTTCCTGTCAGATAGAATGTTGAGCACAATCCACTTATTAATTTCTTCAGTTTTCAGAGGAAAATGCAACTAAAATGGAGAAAATATATGGAGAGTTTTGTAGCCATCAGAAAGAAGCTGTTAATCTCTTCAAAGAGCTGCAACAAAACAAGAAGTTCCAGAATTTTATTAAAGTAAGTTAATGTGGAATCATGAGCACTACTGACAAAGTGCTCAGGAAAAAGGTACATAGCTATTACTTAGATTTAGGGTTGGAATTATATTCAGTAACTCACTTTAAATGGCTAATAAAAATGACAAAATTTTTTTTCTCCTTAACTAGTGAGCTAATAAATCACAGTTTTCTTTCAAATTTTAGAATGCTTTGGCATCCAGTGTGTATTACACACATGTTCCTGTTATAGTATGCCTCATCCCTCAGCACAGCAGCTGTTCCTTGGGGATGGTTCCGATTACCCAGCATTTGTTTTAACTTATTCTAATGCTTTTAGATCATATTTCTTATTAGCCAATTGGTGGTTTAATATGGATTTACTACCTAAGGTATATATTTACATATGTGCAGCTGAGAAATAGCAACCTGTTGGCACGACGCCGAGGAATCCCTGAATGCATTTTACTCGTCACTCAGCGAATCACCAAATACCCTGTTCTGGTTGAAAGGATATTGCAATACTCAAAAGGTAAATAAAAGCTAAAGTGTTGCTTCATGTCTGAAATCCTAGCACAATTTTAACATAAGGAATTCGCACAGCTACAATATCACAAAAGATTAAATTTACTGCTCTGTTGAGATACAACCAGAGCGACATAAATACCTACTGTACAGGCAAATGTCACCTGAACAGGGCTGTCTGGTCTATATAGGTCTTGTCTATCTTCTAGGTGAAGACTTCTGATATTCCAGCCAGGTAGGCCATAGAAGTCCAGAAGAATGTACTTGTTTTAGGAAAAGATCTTGACTGAAGTATGTGAACTAGCTCAGATACATGTGTACCTTTGGAATTTATTCTGGAGGAGCTTTTTCTAAGTAGGGCTAGGCAAACATTTTGTAAATTATTCTCTGTTTTTTCAGGCAAAGCTTGAATGCCCTCTGGAACTTAGTATAACTTTTTACAATTACTATTAACTTACAGATAGTGCCCCCTAAATGGGCAGTAAATGAGCATTGTAGAAAGTTGCATATACAATGCAAATCCTTTGTACTTGCAATCTTGTTTCAAGGGTACTTTGTTTAGGCAGAAAAATAATATGCTATATGATTTACTTGGTCACTGATTTTTTTTTTTTTGAGTGCTCGCACCTCATAAATATGTCAGAAACTATTCAATGAGTTTTTTTGGCTAATGAATAAATCTGAGGTACTGGCCATCTTTTAATAGGTGAGGCAAAGGTATATACCTCTAATAATTCTAGTAAAATGGTTGCAAGGTTCAACTTAAATTAACAAATTTATCAATTTAAGGTTTGCATCATGCATATTGTTTCTAGAAATCAAGGAATAATATCTTCTCTTGAACATGGTGACTAGTGTCATGTTGTTTTTTTTGTTTCATACAGAAGGAACAGAAGAACATAAAGACTTGTGCAAAGCCCTTCGTCTAATTAAGGATATAATAGCAAGAGTAGATTTGAAAGTGAATGAGTATGAGAAAAAGCAAAAGCTGTTGGAAATTCTCTGTAGAACTGAAAACAAAACATACACAAAGCTGAAAAATGGCCATGTTTTTAGGAAGCAAGACTTGATGAGGAAAGAGAGGATACTTCTTCATGAAGGCTTAGTGTATTGGAAGACAGCGACTGGTCGGTTCAAAGGTATTTTATCTGAGCAGTGAAGTCCTTTAACTCTTTATTTGCAAATAACATTCAAAGATGGTTAAAGAGTGAAAATACTTTCTTGTGCTATATTGAAAATAAGAATGTCTGAGGTAGTGATATTGCCAATGTCACACTAATTTCTGGATGATCAGTTCCAGAAGCTGTGAGTAAACTGCGTAAGAACACAAATTCACATACAATACCATTTGCATTTCTTCTTCCAATCCCCTCCTTCAAGTTTTTTGTTTTTCAATTTAATTTCATAATATTATGTTTTCACTTGTACATTTTTATTGTTTGCAGTATTTGCCATTGAAAATAGCTTATTAACAATTCAGTGGTAATGAGACATCCCTAGTAGAAAATAAATTCTGAAGCCACAATTGGCTGGAGCACAATTTTTACATGCAAGCTCAGATTTTGATTTTTAATCAAGTATTAGGTGTTAATCATGTATTAGGGTTTGGGCTTTTTTTTAGAAAAAACACTAGTTTTTGCTGTACAACTTTATAAAGCTGTCTGTTGATCATTATTCTAGAAACGCCTTTACCAGTGTAATACTGTGCTGTGAGTTACAGCACAGACAAAGCAAGGTTATGTGAGATAGTCTTTGTCAGGCTTAGGGAAGTTTTACTGCTGTTGGTGCAAGGATTTCTTTTTTTCCCGGGCCTGTGTTGCAGCATGGTGCACTTTCCTGGGAGATATCAAGCAGGGATGTGCAAGTGCTTCATGCAGACCATGGGCTAATTCAGATATTTCTTGTTTAGTTTGCTGTAGGATTCTACAAGATATTTCTTCATCAGGGCTTCTCCCTTTATTTTATAAAGATAAAGTAAGAATTTAACACTGATTGCACTAATTTTAATTAAAAGCCATCATTTTCCATTTCTCATTTTAAGACACCTTAGCTCTGCTTCTAACTGATGTACTACTGTTCTTACAAGAAAAGGATCAAAAATACATCTTTGCAGCTGTTGTGAGTATATTATCAGATATTTTAACACATATGTTGCACTTGTATCTTTCTCAAAACTTAGGTCCTTATCCAGCTCATTCCCACATAACTTATGTTTTTTTTTAAATCCTGGTATTGTATGTCAGTATATAGAAAATTTAATTTCTTTTCAAAAGTAAATTTTTTTGTGGAGAAGGATAAAAATAACAGAAGTATATCTTTAATGTTGTGCCTTACATGACTGTGAAAGTGGGAAGTAATGCAGGCTCTTTCAGTTGTCTAATACAAATTTTAATTTTTTTGTTCCATAAAACAAACAGAACAGTTTTTACTGAAAATATAGTAGTAAACACACATAAAGGACATGAAAGGTCATGGAAAGAAGTTCCCAAACTATATAAATACAAACATTATATGAATATTGTGTCTCAGTATCAGTGAGCCTCTGAGATTTTCTTTTGAGCACATATCTAGTGCTTAATTTGTTTGTTGACATATGTTACAAGCAGTGTAACATATTTTAAAGAATAGTTTAAAAGATGTCTGATTACTTAGAACTTTCAGTAGTCTGGCTATACCAGGACTAGTGAAAAATCATGTTTTCCTAGAGTGTGGTGTTTTATAAGAAAGTAATTTATTATGCTTGTGCTTTGACTGTTTCCTGCAGGACCAGAAGCCCTCAGTTATCTCCCTTCAGAAGCTCATTGTAAGAGAAGTAGCCAATGAAGAAAGGGGGATGTTTCTGATCAGTGCTTCATCTGTGGGGCCTGAGATGTATGAGGTTCATACCAGCTCCAAAGAAGAACGTAACAACTGGATGAGGCATATTCAAGAGGCAGTGGAAAGGTAGGGAAAAAGGGGTTTGGTTTTCATGCTGGTAGTCCAAAGCAGATGGGAGGTTGGTTGGATATTCATGGCAGGATGTTCTTTGTTCTCCATTGTACTGGGTCCACCTGTGAGTTTGGGTTTTCCTTTGAGCTCAAGGTGCTAAAACCTCTTAATCACTCCTGCCATACTTCCCATATTCCTCCTGGTTTCCCACTGAATCAGCAGACCCTTTCTGTTCCTCAGACATCCTTACCAGCCATTTTACCAGCCTTCCCCCACCTTTGCCTTTAGCACTGAGTGCCTTCCAGGGTCCTGCAGGTGTCCATACAACCATTTTGAGAAAATCACAATTCATGCCTTGTTATCTTGGCATCCGGTCATTAAGAATGGTGGGGAAAATATTGCTTCTGATGGGCCCAAGCTTATGCTTGGGACAGCAGACCTGTGGGTGTGCACCAGCCACTCTGCTCAGTGCAGCCTTACCAGAGTAATAAGGAGTCCTTCAGTCTGCTTGATGTCCACTTACTGCTTCTTAAAGAGGCAGACAAATGGCATGCTTCTGGATTATTGCAAAAGGTGCTGGTGTTGTGTTCTGTTTATTGTGAACATAACATTATATTGAGGATGAATATATGATGTGCAGATCTTGCTTTATCCACCTTTGTCTTTTATCTTTGAAGTTGTCCAGAGGAAGAAGAAGAAGAAGAAGTAAAAATGAGTGAATCTGATGAGGACAGACGTATTGCTGAGGCCAAGACATACAGAATTCAGAAATATCAAGGTGTGGCACCATTTCCTGTTGCTCTGAGAGCTCCAGCATCCTCAGCATTCAGGATGAATTAGTCATGCACCCATACTGGCTGGTGTGTTCAAAGTGGCTCGACAGGTAGAGTCAGAGCAGAGACAGATGAGGTGGTCTGATGGTATAATGTGAGTGTAGTAAAAAAGAAGCATGTTTTTTCCAAACACTTTAATGTTTTTACTACATTTCTGTAACTAAAAAATAAAAGTAAAAATTGATGTTTTCAAAACAAACACTGAATTTCACAGATTAGCATCAGGACCAGGTAGTTCTGGGTTTGTGAAAATACCTTGAATCTTCAAAATTGTGTGGCTTTGTGCTTGTTTATGGCACTTTGTCCTTTGCTGCTAATATTTTTATCTGCAAATATAGCTAATAAGGATAAATTCTGGTTCCTTGGTGCCCCTAAGCCTAACTCCCACATCTTTATACTGCCATGAAGAGAGAAATTGCAGCAATGTCTGTCCTATTGAGAACCACATCCTCTGCTGAAAGAAGGTGTTCTCTGAGGTTGAGGCCCTGAGTTATTAGCACACATGAGCCAAGTGCTTTTCCAGGAGGTAGAGCTAGCAGGTTGTTGTGAGAAAAGAGCAGTAATGAGGGCCAGAGAAGGCAGCCAAAGCCACCTCATTAGGGTAGGGTTTTGGCCTAGACTCTGCAGGGGTTTATGTTAGCTTTCATTTGGACAGACTGTGGGATGAACTTGGATGAATTTGGGTCCTGGCCATTTAAAAGAAGCTTAACTTGAATTAGCACTTCCTACATGGCATAAAGATTAGAAAGGTGAATGGGGAGCATGCTTTCCCTGCAGCATAAAAAATGAGCACAGTTTTCAATTTTTGCGCTGTTCAATTTTGGTTGACAGAATCACTGAGTAACCAGGACCAGCAAATCTGCAGTTATTTAGAAGAAAAGTTGCGTATCTATGCAGAACTGGGAGACATGTGTGGCTTTGACGATGTCCATGTAGAACCTCACCTGCTTATCAAACCTGATTCCGGAGAAACTCCACAGGCTGGTTCACTGCTGGCAGCAGCACTCAGAGAAGGTGAGTTTGCGCGGGAAGAGTGGATTGGTGGCTCTTCATTTGGGCAGATATTTTAAGGTAACCAAGTGCAGACATGTGGCCTTGTGTTGCAATTCTGTCAAGTCTCAAGAAGTGGCAGTGTCAAAAATTGCCAAAGGGCATAGAAAAAAAATCTGCCGTGTTTATTGTTGTCAGATACAGGAGATGGTACCTGCCAGATTTTAAAATAACAGATATGTTTAGGGCATAGCATCAAATATATGCAGGCAGGGGCATGGTGTTAGGTTCTTAGCTGTCCTCATAGTACAGCTCGGTGAAGCACAGCAGAGGAGGAGCTTGTATGCAGTATGGTATTGCACCTGGTCCCCAACTTTCACCCACCTTGGCTGATTTTGATGTCACTTCAGAATCTTGTATGATCACATACAGAGCAAATCAAATTTCTAACAAGAAACACCTGCCACAGTTGCTGTACGAGTCCTGTTCTTTCTGCCTACTATCTAACAGGATGTTGGTAGATGGCTGCACCATCTATAGTGCTGTCCTACAAAGTAAGGAAGGGAATGGTATTTGTAGATACCTTCCCTAGCTGGATCTTCAACTAAACTTCTCATAAACGTAGTGGAAAGGAGCACTGGTAAATGGAGTCCTGATTTTAGCATCACCTAAATTGAGAATTGTGTGCTACTAGCAACATTTCAACCTATAAATCAGTGGATCTTGGTCCTCATCATCATTATAAAGTCAAAGAGCATTTTATTGATAAAATTGATTAAATTTGTGTAGGGTAGTAAGTCAGTGATGAAACAGAAAGTACTTGAAATGGAAGCCTATACTTATTACATTCCTTATTCTACCCACTTCCGTACTTTTCACTTTCTCTCACGCTGTTGTTGATGTTGATGATGTCTTGGATTTCGGGACTCTACAACACTTTCTGTGAGCTTACAGTTGTTTACATTATAGACAGTTGTGGGGATCATTTTCCAGGATGGAAATACTAAATTCCTGAGCTAATAGCAGGCTCTATGGGAATAAAGCATTGCTTACAGTAGACAAAGACAGAATTACACAGTGCTTGAGCAAATTAGGTATACACAAATCCATGAGATGAGATGGGATAAGTCCAAGGCTGCACAGCAAGCTGGCCAATGTCACTGTGAGCCTGTTTTCTGTCAACTTTGAAAGTCACAGTGATCAGGAGAGGTTCCTGATGACTTGAAGAAAGCAAGCCTCACACTCCAAGAAGGAATATATAGAGAACTAAAAAACAGTCAGTCTCACCAGCATCTCTGAAATAATCCTCCTGGAAGGCATTTCCAAGAACGTGAAAGACAGGAAGATGATTTGGAACAACTGTCACGGATTAATTAGGGCAAGCTGTGTCTAACTAACCTGACAGGTTTTATGGTGAGAGAAAGGTGCATGTTGGTTACCTTGACTTCTCTCAGACCTTCCACACTGTTTGCACTGTCTGTAGTGTCCTTACATCTGAATTGATGTAAACTGCTTAACTGGGTGGAAGACAGGCTGGACTGCTGGGCTGAAGGGGTCAGTCATATGACATCCAGTCGGTATCATGTTATTAGGGGATTCTCTTAGGGGGTGTATCCTGAGACCAGTAGCATTCAACATTTTTATTAATGCAGTTAACCTCGGGATTGAGTACACTCTTAGCAAACCCATGACTGTCATGGTGAGAGCTGGAGCATTCAGTGAGCTGGAGAGACCCCTACAGATGGGGAAAATGGTAAGAGGTACACTTAGACATTTGACAAAGACAAATGCAAAGTCCTGCGTCTCAGGTGATGTAATCCTGTATGTTGGTACAGACTGGACACTGATGAGCTGAAAAATGCCTTTGTAGAAGTGGACCTGGGAGTCCTACTCGACAGCAGGTTGACCATGAGGCAGCAGTTGCCCTTGTGCCAAAGATGCCCAACTGCTTCCTGGGCTGCTGCGGTAGGAGGAGAGTTGCCAGCAAGTTGAGGGAGGTGATTCTTCCTCTACTTAACCCTGGTGAGTCCTGTCTGGGCTGCCATGACAAATGCTGCACTTTCCCTGGCCAAGGGAGACATGGAAAAAGTAGAACAAATCCAGTGAAAGGCACCAGAATGACTATAGGGTGGGAGGACATGATGTCTGAAGACAAGCTGAGGTAGCTGGCTTGAGGGGATCTCATTTCTGTCCACAGCAGCTTAATGGGAGGATACAGAGAAGCTGGATTTTTGCAGAGGCATATGACAATAAAAGAACACATGGACAAGAGACAATAGTCCTGTGATGAAACACAGGCAATTCCAATTAACTAAAATTAAAAATTAAATACTATGAGAATGTTAAAAAATTGGAACAGATTGCTCAGGGAGACTTTGAAGTTTCCATCTTTGGAGGCGGTAAAGGCTTGCTGTGCAACGCTCTGAGCAGCACAATTTAGACTGACCAGGTTTTAGTGAAGTGCAGGACTAGGTGACCTCTGAAAGTCTCTTACAAGCTAAATTATTCCATGTTCAAACATTTCTATGTCATTGAGTGCATTCATGCCCTAAGGAGCTCTTTAAGGGATGTCTGTAATTCTGCATGTTTTCCTCTTTAGTTGAAAGTCTCCACACTGCTGTAATAACATCACAAGTGAGTGAAACAGACAGATCACCAGAGGAAAGTACTGAGGAATTAAGTGTGAAGCATAGATTTGCTACCAGTGAAAAACTGGAATCTGTTCTGGGTGGTGAGTAAAATTTGATGCTTTTACATTTTTAGAGTGCTAAAATAATTGATACCAGATTGGTTTTTTGGAAAGCCTCCATGGTCTAGGACAGAATCAATAGAAAATAATGTAATAGAAGTTGTCTTTGGGCAAATGCTCAGGTAGTGTAAATTGTTACATAACTTTGTTGAAATTACACTTTCTTGTCGTTGTTAAGCTCTGCACCAAGTCTATATTGCAATATAGACCATTTCTCTTATTGTCAGGAGCGTTGAAAACTGGGATTAATATTCCAATAATTTCAGCTGCAAAGGGTAGCATTAATTTCTCACAACAAATTTGTCACTAAAGTTGTGTAAAAAACATTGCTACAGAGCATTTTTAGTGTTATGGTTACACTTACCTCCAACCTTTCATAAATGAAATAGTGCTAATTTGTAAGGTAGGAAAACTGAGTTGAGCCGTGTGTGCCATCATGGCTTGCAAAGTAGTTTTTCCCCAGCCTAGGATCCATTATGTAACTACAAACTATAAAAATCACTTTCTCATAGTCCTGAGTAGCAGTAGAAAAGCATGCTCTTTGTTTTTCTAGTCAATATATGCTTTGATACCTTTCTTATGAATTTTCTTGGGGCTTTATTTGTTAGATGCAGAAAGAAAAGAAATTGAAGAATCACCAGAAATTGATCTCAGTGTTGAAAAGGAAATGGCAGGTGCTGATCTTGAGGATAAGGTATTGCAAACAGTTTTTTTTCCGGCATTGCACACAGCAGTCTGGGCACTGTGCATGTACATGCTATTCAAATTTTTATGGGGATTTTCACTCAGATCCAGGTAATTCAGTCTAATAGAGGTCACAGCAATTGCATATAAAATTTTAAAAAGCAGCCATAAACAATCCAAGCACAGAATGATTTTTCTGCAAGGCTTGAGATCAGTGAGTTGTAATAGCAGGCAGTGTTTTCAAACCACTTGTATGGGCTGTTCCTGTTCACAGGATGATTAAAGTCTCCTGCAGTGACAGAGTCCTCAGCTGATGCAAGGAACACTTGTGCATGGGAAGAACTTTGTCCTGAGAACAAGCACATAAGATAGGATGAATGTTTTTACACCAGCTTGCTTCAGAATTTGAATCAAAACAGAATAGAGCAATTATAGACTAAAAGAGAAGAGAAAGTGCCCATTTTGCAAAGTCCTATAGCTGATAAGCAAATCTGGGGAGAAAAGTGGAATCAAAAATCAGTTCTGGGCAAGACTAGGAATGACAAATTTTATGTAGCAGCAGAGTAAGCAACATGAATTACTGTGTGAAAATAAAGTGAACCGTAATAGTGTAGTTCTTAGGTGGAGAATAAGAATCACAAAAGGAATAAAGGGGAGAGACAAGAATGTAAGATACAGACTTTGAAATGGAAAGAAAACTTTGCTCAAAAGTTTAGCATTAACATACTGTATTTGCATCAGGTCTGAAAGAGGGCTTGTGTGCCTAAAACCTGTGTTTGTTTGTTTGTTTTCTATATTGAGAATACTCTTGCTAATACACTAATCTCTCTACAACCTCACCTTATGCTTAGCACTAGATCATCTTACTTATCAGACTGCTGATAGAAGGGAGCAAGAGGAAGAATGTGAGTAGAAAAAATTGTTTGAAAACAAAGTGAGGGAGCAGTTGAAGAGGAATCCAACCTAGAGAGGGTGGAGGGGCTCACATATAGCCCGCTAAAAATTGCAGTAGCTCTACAGGAAAACTTTGCCGTTGGGGTTATAGAGAAGGTAGAGCTGGGCTTTTTTCTTTTTCAGAGATGTGCAGCAAAAGGATAAGTGTCTAAGATTACAAGTTGCTGCATGGGAAATTCTGAGTGTATATAAGGAAAAAAAAAATCAGTGCAAGGATGATCAAGGAGCAATGTTTGTCCAAAGAGGTTTTGGGGGTCTCTACCATTGGAGGTTTCCTGGATTTGACTGGAGAAGGCCTTCAGCAAGCTCCTCTAACTTTGAAGTTATGCCTATTCATAAAACTGGAGGGACTTGCATCCAACTCTTCCACTCTAAGTCATCATCCTGTTATTTAAGGCCTATTGTTTGGGAAGGCATGTATCACATCTTCTGATACCATGTCAGAATCAGAGTTACCAGGAGGTGGCAGAATGAGCAAAGAAAACAGGCAAGGCAAGGGCTTTCCAGGGAGGTGGGTGTGCCGTCCCAGGGTCGTGGGATGACGGCTCTGGACTCAGCCCAACTAGCTTGGGAAAACAGGAGCTGGACAGGGGGGCAAGAGCTCCTCCCAGCTTGGAGGTTAGATGCTGACTAGATACTGGAAGGAAAAGCATTGTCCCTGCAACATGAGGGCTCCCCAGTGAGCAGCTGTGAGAAGTGATCCCCATCTTGTCTCCCCTGCTCCTGCCTTTTAAGTGTATCTTCCCAGGCGTTGTTCAAAGCACAGCGCAGCCTGCCCTGGAATCTGACCATCTTCATCTCTCTGAACCAAGGTGATCAGGAAGAGAGGCAGAGAGGTGGCCTTCAGCACAGTTAAACACCTGAAATTACTGCTTCACTCCTAGCTGGACTTGCAGGGCCAGCTGTGCCAGCTCAGCTAAGCCTTCCTCAGCCTCATGTCTTAGCACTCAAGTGGTGCTGCAGTGAGGTGACCATGGGCACTGGGACTGGCCACTTGCAACTCCTTGGTCAAGCCAATACCAGACAAATCTTTCCCCTGTGCACATCCATTTTCAGTTAAAAAGAGCTTAAAAACCTGAGGGAAACCCTGCTCTTGTTCAGTGTGCAGGCTCTCCCTTCTTCACTCTTCCTCACACTTCCAGCCTTATCTCCTTTCTCTCCCTCCTGACCCTGTGCTGCTTCCTTACCCACTGCACACCATACAGCTTAGGAAAAGCAGAGCTATCTTGAGTCTATTCTTGTACTGCACAAAGACATCCATGCTAAATCGTCAGCTTTCACAGGAGAGCTGAGCTTTTCTATGGCTTGGGGATACAGTGAGAAGGAGGAGGTGAAGATGTGGAGGGGGAGTGGAAGGAAATACTGAAGAGATATAATGAGAGAAAGAGTAGTGGAGGAAATGATGCAGCTGGTATTCCCTTTGCCCCAAGGGTGTCTGTGCTGGGTTGTGTTTAGGGGGCTGGTCTTTCTCATTTTCATTTTCAGTTATTGCATCTAAATGGAGCAGATGCTTTGCTCTCTGTCGTGGAAAATGATACTCAGTAGAGAACTTACGAGAATCAGAGAGAAAACAAATATTCCCCAAACACTCCTGAGCTTCTTTAGGAAAAAAAAAAAAAAAAGGAAAAGTCATACAGGAAGTCTTTTCAGCGTAGTCTCAGAAGGGATTGTATTTGAAAGAGTCCTCACCATTTCACATTTCATCTTATCTTTCTCAGAGGAGCTGTTCTTCATGCTAAAGGGATTATGGGTAGCTTCACCCCATAAATTTAGAGAGCTTCTTAAGAAAAGGAGCAGGATGGAAAGTGTGAAGCAGCTGTGCCTTGCTGCAGAGGACAGTAGTGACCATGCTGGTGTCTTTTGTAGCATGTACTGGGCATAGCATCTCACAGGGTACCTAAGGCATTTTTTGTGATCCAATAACATGCCTTCTTGCTAGTTTCTTAGTACATTATTATCTCTAATTTTGAAGATTCTTATGCTGTTTCATCCTACTGTAATTAATCTTAACCCATTGGGCTGTATATACAGAAATCTGCATATACAACAGATATATAAAAACTCTCAAGTAAACAAAGAATGAATTGAAATGTCTTTTCTGTGTAGCATTACTGATAAGGGATTAAAATTGTGGATGAAATAGTTTTATTTGTACAGTTGTGTTCAGAATCTCTAGTAATTTCCATGGGAACTCCATTATTGATGTATTATTAGTCTTCACAGATTGTTGCTTCTGTCTTTTTTAATATATCCACATAAAGGGTTGACTCAGTACACATTTCCTAGCCACATGTCCCCACTAGTTTAAAAAAAATTACCTTGATGTTACAACTTTAAAATTTAAAACAACTTTTTAAACCTACATGTGTTTCTTTTAGGGAGCAAATATGAATTTTTCAGAATCTACAGGGACAGAGGTGAGTTAATTTAAACTTCAGACAGAATGTAGTAATTATTTAGTTAACAGTGGTCAAACCTTTGAAAATCCTTCTCTTTTATTTTCTAGATTGTACAAGCAATCCAGAACTTAACCCGTCTCTTATACAGCATGCAGGTGACTACTCCACTACTAATTTCAGAGAGTAATTAGTTTGTCCTAATAATTTACTTTTAAAGAATTGTTTTCATGTTGTCCTACTTTTAGACATTATGTTAATTGATCCTGATCTCTTCTGACTGTTGCATAAGTTGTCACAGGATAGAGTTTTATTCTACATCAGTGGTAGGTTTCTTTTTAAGAACTAAATAATACTAACCTGCTTGGAGATCAGTCCCTCCTCCCAAAAGAGGATGTCACTACAGTCCAAAAACCTAGCAGGAAAGCAAAATGATGGCTCCGCTTGAACTGATGTCATTCCACATACAGATTTCTGAAATTATAGTTTGAAGAATTGAAAAAAAAATTGTATTTTGATTAGACTGTTCTCCTGGCTAGTAATCAGCAGTAATTTGGCCAGGTAGCTCAGGTAGCAAACTCAGCCCATTTTAGGTGCTTAAATCTCACTTACTTTGGGCCTTACTTACTTTACTTACTTACTACATTTACTGTAGAGCCTTAGTATGGAGTATTTGCCTCTTTTATGCTAAGCTTGAATGTCTTAACTTACTTCTTTTTATTTAGCTGCACATTTATAATTCTATTTTTAAATGTTTCATCTAAGTATACCTAATTTTTAGACCCTATTGGTCTTAGCATATTTCATAATAATCTGGGAAACTTTGGGCTTAGAAGTTAAGTGTATTGAAACAATACAAAAGCAAAATAAAAATCATCTAATTTGCGCAAAAATTTTTGAGTAATTGAAAAACAAATAGGGACAATAAAGTAAGGTTAGGATCATGCCTTAACTGCTCAGACCATGAATGAACAGTCAGGTGCTGAGAAACAAGCAGAGGATCTTGTCCTGTTTACAAGTCACTGGAACTGACCCAATACTGGAGGAAGAGTCGAGGAAAGTGCAGATGGTACATTGCATGAAGTTAAAAGCTTTCTGGGGTGAAGAGCATGTGGCAGTGGGGCTACGTGAGTTCTCTGGGAATGTCTCCTGAAATAGATTCCCATGTCAGCTTTTAAACATAGTGCAATAAGTGCCTCAGCAGATCTAGGGTTTTCTTGCTTTTCTTTCTTCTTAATCACAGCTATTTGTTTTTGCATTACTGGAGGATGTCACAACCTTTAATGCAAACAGTGTCACAACATCCTTGTGACGGATGGAATATAGAACTCCCAACTATAAAGTAGGAACATCAAACCTGAAACCATTACTATACTGCGGGTTTATACTTGCACTGACACCTCGGTCAGGTGTGTGTAGTGGTACAGTCCTGGTGACATGGCTGTGTTCGTAGGTGCCGGTAGGACTGGTGTTAGCTGGACTGTTAGCAGTGTTGCAGGTTAGCAAGGAGAGCCTTAAAGCCAGAGTGAACTCACTTGGAAACAATACAGTTTTATGTGTAGAAGTCACAGCTGTGTTAGGAATACTTGGGTGAATATAGCATTCCCAATGCCTTATTGCCCTCTTCAACCATGAAATATCGTTTTTCCTGTGTGGCTTTACATCCTCTGACAGAACAGGACCCCAGCTGTAATTGAAGTGCATATGCACAGCTGTAACATAAACATGTATTATAATACTAAGTGTAAACCAGAAACTTTTAACAAAGTGCTCAAAAGAGTTGAGTTTTATTTTAGAAATACCTCTATGTAAAGGCATTATCACATAATTTTATCTATTTGCTTGAGGAATAACCTCCCAAAAAAGTTCCAGCATTTTAAGATAATGATTCTACGTAAAAACACAGAAATGGATTAATGCTGATATTTAAACATTTGTGTCTGATTTTGTTGTGGTGTCTAGGCAGTACTGGCTATCCAGGACAGCCACAAAGAGCTCCATAGGTTACTACTGCAAGAGAATGAGAAGACCAGTCGGAGCCATGCTTCTCGGCTGAACCTCGTTTTGGAACAAGAGAAATATCAGAATCTGGAAAAACAAAGGGTGGAACTGGCCAACATACACAAAACGAAGCAGCAGTTTCAGCAAGAGCAGCAGCGGTGGCTGCGAGAATGTGACCAGCGGCAGCGGGAGCAGGAGGCGAGGGCGGGCCGGCTGGAGCAGCGGGAGCGGGAGTGCCAGGCCGAGGAGGAGCTGCTGCAGCAGAGCCGGCAGAGACTGGAGCTGCAGCTGCAGGAGTACCAGCAGAGTCTGGAGAGGCTCCGGGAGGGCCAGGAAATGGTGGAGAGGGAAAGAGACAATATGAAAATGCAGAAGAAACTCGTGTGGCACTGGAAGCATGGTCAACAAAACAACCTGTTTTCACACACAGGGGACTATGAGGTTTGTGCTTCCCCATTGTAACTATACCCCTGACTGCATGCCTAGAAACCTGCCTTGACGAATAGGCCAGGATCTCTGGGTTTTGTTGGTTCTTAAAGTAATGAGTGAGCATGTGGGAAGCTGAGATTCAGGCATATCCTAGCGTTTTCTTTGAATGTCATGAAGTTTAAGCGAGGAAAGTGTGAAGTCCTGCCCTTGAGAAGGAGCAGCCCTACGCTTGGGTAGATGCTGGTGATCACCTGCTGGAAATCAGCTTGACTCTCTACAGCTACCTGAAAGAAGGTTGTAGCAAGATGGGAGTCAGCCTCTTTTCCCAGGCAGTTAGTGAGATGACAAGGGGAAATGGCCTTGAGCTGTGACAGGGAAGGTTGGATTTGGACATTGGGAAGAATTTCTTTGCTGGCATTGAAACAGGCTGCCTAGGGAGGTGGTGGAGTCACTGTCCCTGGAAGTGTTCAAAAAGTGATTGGACATGGTGGTTAGTGGTATGATTTTGTTGATGTGATGGTGGTGTGTTGGGTCGAAGGTTGGACTTAATGATCTTGAAGATCTTTTCCAGCCTTTATGATTCTATGATTCTGTGAAAAGGATTGGGAGTCCTGGTATAGAATATAAGCAAACAACATGCCCTTCGAAAAAGGTGGCACATAGTCTCCAGGGTTGCACTGAGTAAAGTATTGCTAGTAGGTCGAGTGAGGGTATCCTTCCTCTCTGCTGTGGACACACCTGGAGTCTGGCTCCCCCAGTACAAGAAAAGCATAGAGCTGTGGGGTGGAGAGGAGGTAGAGACAGGAAGATGGGTGTCTGGTGAAGTGCCTGTTTGAGAGGCAGGGATATCTAGGGATATCTCTCCAGTAAGGAAGGCTGAGACTGTTCAACCTGGAGAAGAAATGGTTCTTATTAATGGGGGCTCCTTTTAATGTAAAAAACCACCTAAATGGAGATTATAAAAGAGATGGAGCAAGGTTCTTTTCCGTGTCACCCAGTGACAGAACCAGAAGCAATGGGCACAAACAAAAACACCGAAGATTTGTTTTGAACATCAGAAAACTATTTTTTCTTGTGGGAGTGATGGAGCCCTGGCACAGGTTGCCCAGGGAAGTTGTGGAGTCTCTGTCATTGCAGATATTCAAAAGCCACCTGGATGTGGTCCTTGGCAATTGTCTCTATGTGGCCCTGCTTCGGCAGGGGGGTTAGATCAGATGTCTTCTAGAGGTCCTTTCCAACCTCAACCATTCTGTGATTTTAAGCTAGATACCTAGAAAACCCAAAGTTAGGCAGGTGTTTTTTAATTGAGAAGACAGAAATTATAAATATGAGAATCTGTGTTTTATTCTGCTTTACTACTGTCTTTGTAAGACCCATTGTGTCTCTGCATCTTGTAGAAATATTTAATTATTGTAATGCTTAAGCATATAAAGCACTTAATGAAGTTTTTGGTTGCTGTTTTTTTTCCTGGACCACTAGCTCTAGGGAGGAAAAGGTGCACCTCCAGGAGTAACAAACATCAGGCTCTTGTGAACTCCACATATCAGGCCCTGCTGTCCTGTTCCTTGAAACAACCAGCCCCCTAGGGGAAGAGGTTGGTGTGTGGCACCATCTCTGACAGTATAAATCCTTGGAGATGCTTATTATTTGGGGGTGCAATTTAAAGTAGCCCCAAAACTGCTTAAGTGTTTAATAATAAAAATGATTAATTTTTTGTTGAAGTTGAAGGGTGCAGTCTGCCTCTGAACTCAGCTGTCTGGGTGCTCACCTGCCAGGTTGGTTCTTATCTCTAATACCTGCTTTGTGGTTGTGGTCTTGATTTCCATAACTGTCCTCTAAAGCACCTGAAAATCAAAACTTTTTGCCTGGCTTTTCCACATATGGAAAGCTCACTGACCCAAACAGCTTCTTTTTCCCCTCAGGTTCTTGTTTTCACAAGAAAATCTGTAGAGCCTTTCTTCAAGCCATCACCTCCGTAGTTTTTCAGCTGGCAACTCAACCATAACCATTTGGCATCTAAGATTGTGCCCGCCTGAGGGGTTAAAGGATTGGCCTCTGACCTCCCCCTTTTCATCTGGCTTTTGTGAATACAGTGTGTACATGACTTACCCATATATGCTTGCTAGCCCAAACAACGAAGACACTTTTTACTAGCATATCATGTGCTACAGTTTCGACTTGTTTGGCAGTGCTTAAGAAGTGGATGATAAATCCAAAACTGAAGTTTCCCATCAGCTTTAAGGAATGTGACTTCTAATATCTTTCGAGGGGAAGTTGAAAGATAATAGTCTGATACAGGGATATTCAGATGTACAGAGAGGCAAAATAATTCAATGCTGAGTGTCAGAGAGTAGTAGTTTTTGTAATCTAATATTTCATTTGTAAGTCTGCTTGTATTTTTTTTCAAGTAGACTACATGGCTTTGAATCCATCCAGACCTTAAGATTGTCTTTCTCCTGTGTTTCCACTACCATACTCAGTGCAGCAGTGGAACAGGTTGAGTGATAGTCAGTCAGCTGGTATTCCCCTCCCAATGTTTTTGTATTACACACAGCCAAGATAATTTTGTGTGACCAAACAATGCAATAACTCACTCTTAATTCTCCTGCTTTTTTTGTGAGATTGGCCTTAATAAACACCTGCAGACAAAGAGTCTGCAGGAGTTGCATTTTCTGCCCTTGGGAGCCTTGGCTTGCTTGCTAAATCTCTTTGCCATCCCCAGTTTGACTGCTGCAGCCCTGTTCTTTGTGATTGCCTGTCTATGTGAGGTACAGTGTTATTTTTGGATTGCAGAGTACACAGGTTTACATATGAGAAGTGGCACCTTGTTGAGCCATGAGGCAAAATATTAACCCTCTGGAAGTAGTCTGCAGAGCTCAATGCATCCCAGATAGTGGTCCTTTTTTATCTGTGACTTCACAGTTATTACTTCTTTCAAAGTGAGCTAAAACCAGATCTGCTAGGTAATTGCTGTTTATTCCTGAATACACATAAAATTTAATATGTTTTGAGGTTAACCTCTGGCAGATTAGATGACTATTTGCAATGAATCCCCATTCTGTCTGGCAGTTAATTTTCTGCATCCTGCTATAAGTATTCTTCAGGATGATGCTTATAGTCATACACTTCAGTTTTATACAGTGGGAAGCAGGGAGTTGGACTCCATGATTCTTATGAGTCCTTTCCAACTTGACATACTCTGTGATTCTCTGGTTCTATTGCTTGACAAAGGTGAAAGTAAAATTCTGTGTTTTGTTTTTTGCTGGTTTTTTTCCCCTTCTGCAGATAATGGGACATAATCAATTGGACAGCTTACATGGTGAAAATGCTTTCTACTTCAATGAAGCTGTAGTGTGTGTGTCTCTAAGAAGAATCAACAGATCAAATTCTTCTCTCATTTATGAGGACGGTGTGTATGGGATGAATATCTCAAATTCTGATGTAGCAGGGACTAGTGAAAATCAGGTGGACCTCAAAACGGACACTTCTTGTCAGCCAGCATTAACTAGTCCACTGTGGAAATCCACTAGTTCTTACCAGCAGAGGTCTTTTTCCTGCAAAAGCAACAAGGATTCTTTTAATAATGGTAATTAATACTTTATTTAATTAAGAAGTAGTACAGGCAGTTTGCCCCCTCTCTGGCTGAATAGTCCTAGGAACAAAGACAGCTTGTAGTAGCGGAAGCAAGAGATTTTGATAAAACAGTTGCATGCTTCTTTGCAAGATATTTCATGATAGGTGAGAAAAACAGCAGAACAGAAATACAAAAAATTACTGAAAAACCCCACAAAACTCCTTTTTGTGTCTGCATAATAGTACTCAGAATGTGTTTTTCTCTCAGTCTTTTCCCAATGCTTTTGCACCTGTTTTTTGTGAGCAGAAATCACTCTTCTTCAAGTGCATTTTATTGATTCTTTGAGAACATATGTGCATTACTTGATGATTTCTGGTTAAAATAGCTTTTGATTTCCTGTCTTAGAATGATAATCAGTGTTCAAACACCCTTTTCTTGCTTCATTAAGGGATGAAAATATCTTGAAAGATCTGTGGACAGACAGTGGTATCACTTCTAAGGAATAATATAATGTTTGAATAAGTTACATCAGTAACTTTTGCTGCATTACCTTTCTTTATTCCTGCATTTTACCAGTACTCCCAAAGATACATAGGCTGTGTGGCAAAGATATGTAGGCTGCGTATGGTGGCTACCAAAATGGGTGGAAGAGGCTGCCTATCTGAGCACTGCGTGCACTGAAAATTCCTTGAAGGTCTTAAAAACTTATGAGAAACTCTAAACTATCTGGGGTTTATTTCTTATTTTGCACAATATTAGTTTTGATCTAACTTCTTTCATTAGTGTGAGTTGTAGACCAGGATGTAAAAACACAACAGCTAAAAGTCTTGGGGCCAACGGTGCACTTTTGGGGTAAGGGATTAAATGATCTGGTGGGATTTTCTCCGCAGTTGTGAAATTCAGGAGACACAACATGGCAATGCTGCAGCAGTGCCTGAGCTCCCATTTTTGTGCAGTTGGCAGTGCAGAATAGCTTCTGTTCTCACACCAGCTTGCAGGTCAGATCACAGCAAAGACCAGTGGGCAGCAGATTTAGGAATTGAAAACACAGGCATAATGGTTAATTGTCTTACATCGTTGATTAAGGAACTTGCTCCTTGTAATGAATTAAACAGACATCCAGTACAACCTTACTAGTCTTTGGTATGTGGATTGCCAAAACAGCATGTTATAACCAAAGGTAGGGCAGGCTAGTCACATCACTACAATCAGCAAACCAAGCTGATTAGTAAAAGAGATTAATATTTCTAAAAATGCCTAAATAAGTAGTCTGGTGAAACTCGTTCTAGTTTGGCTGTGGTCGTCATTTTAGTTAGTGTGAATTTGAAAAGGAATACATATGTGGGTTTAAAGCTCTCAAAAGTGGCTTAGCTTGCACTGGCAAACATACAGATAGAAACTAACCAGGATACTTTCTGTTGAGCCCACATGAGAGCATCTTTTTTAATTAAACTGGCTTGTACCAGTTAAATTGCACTGATTCTAAGATAAGCTGGTGGAGTGTCTGTGTCTCAAGACACAATGGACCAGCTTTGTGTTCAGCTGTTGTCAATGCATACTGTGTAGACATCGATATCTTGCCCTGGCAGCGGGCACCAAGGCAGTCCCAGCACTCTTGGGGACAAACTCTGGCTCCAGAGCCCGCCCAAGAGGCCAGTGTAAATGTCTGACCAAGGTGTGTTGGCAAAATGTGCAGGTACTGCCTGGGTGGTGACACAAGACACCTTATGCAAAGGAGTGAAGCAAATCCTTGCAGCATTCTGATGGTTCAGATGATGCTGTGAAGCCTACCACTGCACTGCTGGAGCAGTCAGGGCTGGAAGCCTCCCCCCAGAGAGATGTGACATCACATTCTATGGTTGCATTTGTTATTGAGAAGATGACAAGAATTTTATGCTTTGATCATGCAGTGCATGAGTCTGCATGATTCAGACTTGCTTCTGTCTTGCATCTGGACCACTGTACAGGGAGGGACTGGGGAATGAGAAGAGTACTGAATTTCCCCAAGGGACCATGCACATGGAGATTATGCAAATCGCTTTTTCCTAAGCAATGTCAATCAAATTGAACAATATAAACATTTCATACTAGGAAACGGATTTTCTTGAGTAATTTTGGTCATGTTTTCTTCCCCAGAGAATTTAGCAGAGTTTCAGAACATCTCCAGCTTTTGCCTCTGCTTTCTGACACCTCAGCAGGATATAGTCAGTTCCAACCACTTTGAAGGAAAGCCATCTTAAATTCAGTGAGGGAAAGAACTTAAAAGTTAGCTAAAATCTTCAATATTTCACGTGGATGAATATTTCATGGCATTTTTGTGCGTTTCCATACATTTTCCACCTAGCTTTGTGTATAAAGTCTCCTAATCATCTTTAAAAAAACATTCTTAAATAATTTGTCAACATAGAACTAAGAAACAAATACTGAGTATGGTTTACTGCATATAGCCATGCACCATATACATACATAGCCAGAGCTAATATATAGTTAAAGTTTTGTGTGTACACAAAAGAAATTTCTTGGGTTTGATTAACTTTCACAGAATTAGGCATTTTGTAAGAAGTCTGCTCTGTCAAAAAAACCCGCTTAAATTATTTAAAGAGAAGAACCATCTAAACTTGTTTCCAAGGAGTTAATCAGACTGCATTCTACCATATGTTAAGTAGTATTCAATTAAGCTTCATAAATATACAGAAATGGAAACGGCGACATTACTGTAGTGCATAATTTTCCATTCATATTTCCTAAGGTAAAACATAGGTGTCTTCCCATAGCTAACATCATGATTATGTATCATTGTTCTATGTGTATGGGAGGGAACTTCAGTAAAGACCTTCAGGCAAGTTCCCACTGAACTGAAACTGGCATAAGTAACCTCACTAGAAAAGGTGTGTCAGTCAACAGGAGGAAAATATGATTGAAAGAAAAATGTGTTAATGCTTTACAGTAATGGTTATGAAATTATCTGCATGAAAGAAGCAAGTACTTTGGCTAATTAGGAAGGAGGGGAAGTATAGGTTTTGTGTCAGACTAGACTGAGAATTGAATAAATTAGTCTTGCATTTAATTGACATGTCAAGTTAACTAGCCAAGGTGATGCCTGAGGATTTACCTATGAATTCACCTCTTTGATTTCAGGAATCAGGGCAAGTTTAATTCTTTTAAGCTTTCATGTGAATAGATTGTTTGCTGCTGCTACCTTAACTTCATTTATTCAGACATTGTAGTTACAGAAATAGAATTGAAAAGTGATATATCTGGAAAACTGCTGAAACTTGGATGTGGGAAGGTTTTACCTAAGACATTTAGTATGAAGGATCTATACATGTGACACAGTGAAAAACATAGTTTAAATTTTTATGGGGAACATAGGAAAACCTGTGATCTTTATAAGCAGCCAAATGCAAACCCAAGGAGCAAAAAGAGGACTCTATTTGACTAATGTAATTTAAATCTTTTTTAAAGGACAGAAATTTGTACATATATGAGTATAAACAAATGAGATTGTTTGATTTTGGAAAAATGATTTATTTATAGTGGTTTTCATCAAAGTAAGTGATTTCTAGAGATGTAGAATATTTAATTTGCAACAGAAAAAGCAAAGATTCCAGAAACAATGCGTAGTATCCTGTAACTACATATAGTTTATATGAAATTTCCTTCCTATTCCCTAAGGCAGATTGTGCTAATGGCTATTACTCTGTTTAACCTGTTCTTAAAACTGTGTATCAGATTCATTTGCTTTGGTTACCCATTGTTACTTTAGATGGCATTTAGAACGTGCATTTTTGTCTGTGCTGGTTTCATCTGGGGTAGAGTTAAATTTTTTCTCAGTGGCTGCTATAGGGCTGTGTTTTGGATTTGTGCTGAACACAGAGTTGATAATACAGAGATGTTTTTGTTACTGCTGAGCAGGGCTTGCTCAGAGCCAAGGCCTTTTCTGCTTTTGGTACAGCCACACTGGGGAGGGACTGGGGGTGCTTGGCAGGCTGGGAAGAGACAGAGCCAGGACAGGTGACACAAACTGACCAAAGGGATATTCCAGACCATGTGGCACCAAGCTCAGTGTATAAAGTGGGGACAAGAAGCAGGAAAGGGGGGGACATTTGTGGTGATGTCATTTGTCTTCCCAAGTAAGCATTCTGCATGATGGGCCCTGGCTCTCCTGTAGATGGCTGAACACCTGCCAGTGCATGGGAAGCACTGAATTAACTCCTTGGTTTGCTTTGCTTGTGTGCACAGCCTTTGCTTTCTCTTTTTCTCAGCCCATGAGTTGTCCTGCTTTCACCCTTCCCCAGTCATTTTGGTAAGAGAGGGGGCAGTGTGGGGCTTGGTTTCTGGCTGGGGTTAAGCCACCACTACATCTACCTGAGCTAACCTAAGTTGTGGCCTAATGACATTGCATAAAACTGTCTGCTCTATGTTTGCATCAGGGAGGTTGAGAACAATAGGCCCGGCTCTTTTATCATATTTGTGTTAAGGTGAATTTGTTGCAGTCAGGAATATATACAATGTAAAACTGATGCAAGTGTGATAAAAAATAGGTGAAATATGCTTTGCACCACAGTGTTAAAAAGCCATCTGAAGTGGTACAGGCTCTTTGTCTGTGCTTCCAACTCAACACTGGATTTTGGCAAGGAGCAAATCTCAGTAGCTCAGGGCCTTATTCAGATAGCATAGCTGCTGCTGCCAGTGCTGGAAGTGGCTGATGGGATACCATGAGGAGAACTTAGTTAAATAAGATTACTTTCATCACTTGGAACCTGGTAAATAAGGATTAGCAACACCCCCAAAAAAGTCACCACAGTTCTGCATATGTAATCATTGTAAGCTAATTTTTATATTGTTGTTGCTGAAAGAACTCTTTCTGATTTTTCTAAGCTGGATTGTAACTGTGTCCCATACAGCACACACTTTAAAACAGCATCCTTTTGAGTCAGTGACAGGCCAGCCCCCTACCACTTGCAGAATTGCATGTGAAGATATGTTTCAACCTATTTTTTTCTGGTATGTCTAATGATATTTTTAGTAGTGCCATTTTTTTTCACTGTCCCACAGTGACTGAATTCTTTGTGATTTTCTTTCACTTGGAAAGATGGAAAGAAGGAAATTTTTAAAAAGCAAAGGGTGATATGACCCACGGAGCTCACAGTTTGTCAGGGAGCCTCCTGAACAGGTGTCATATTTTGAGCTACTTTAAATTTTTTGTCTTTTTTAATTGAGTAGATGCCACATTGAGAACAATTCTAAATTGATTTTTCTGTGTTTAATGTTTCCCTACTAATTTAAGTGAAGATGGCTACAGAGGTGAGCACAGGGCCCATTCAGTGCTCAGTGCAAGTTATAATGAGAATAAAATTAAATGGAAATATATAAGAATATGAAGTTGAGGAACATCAGCACCAGCATCTTCCAAGTTCAAAATCTCATTGATTTATTAGAACAACTGAGCTGTTACTTTTGACTCTGCAATAGGCAACAGCAAATTCTCCATACCATAAAACACTGATTTTCATGCTCTGCTGGAAGATTTCCATGGTTCTGAGATACTTGGATGAAATGAATCAGAGAGGAAGTTTTTTTTTCCCTCTTCGGAATGACGCTGCTGTTTGTTTAAAGCAAATGGCAAAAGGGATTAAATCACATAGCAGTGTGATACCAAAGTCAAAAATATGTCATTATATGTCACCTGCAAATAGTATATTTCAAGAAACACTTGCTTTTCACCTCTGTAGAAGTCAGATTTTGTTGTTCTGTTACTAATATTCTCATCTCAAAACACTTTTCTAATTTCTGAAAATAACCACAGTAGATGCAGCACTATAACATAATCCTTTAATTAAGGCAGCTAATGTTATTCTGGTTTTATTTTGTACAGTAATGTAAGTAATGCCTATCCTGTGTAATGTCTGTCTGATTTTATTCTTTCTGTTATCTTCTCCTTTAGAGATCATTCATTTGTGGAGGGAAGTTTAAAATAGTGCCCATCTTTAAGGTTATGAATGGAGTAAAAAAGATTGCCTGACCCTGTCTTTTGAAGTACCACTGGTGTTGATGTAAATCTGCACACCATATTCAGGCTTTCATTAACTGCAGACTTACTAAACAGCAACAGAATGATGGCTGAGTCTTTCTAATTCTTCTCACACTTATGATTCTACCAACTTCATTGTAGTGGTTTATGGAGTCAGTGGAATTAGTGGTGTCAAGAAAATTGGAATTTTGTGGATGATCCCCCTTATATGCAGATTTATTCTTTACCTGTATTGTGTTTTTTCCATGGGTAGAAGTTTCAGGGAAGTAGAGGGATGAAAGGAGAAAGCAGAAAACCATGAGCAGAGGGTTTTTAGTCAGACAACCATAGTGAACTGGATCCTAAGCTCCAGCTCTGGGATGTGCAGAGATGTGACTTGGATAGCAAGTCTGCAGGGGAGGAGGTAATCTCTCAGGAAAAGGGCCACAAAATGGCAGTCTTGTTGGTTGTTTGATGTTAAGAAGATTCCTTAGGAGTTCTTTGTTTTCCTTGGGAAGTGGGTGGAGACCTGGCTGTGGGTGCCCTGCTTTAGTACATTAAAATATTTTGTATGTATTTTGTAATGAAGTTAGTGCCTGAAATAGATGCACTAGTGTAAATAAATAATTCATTCTAATAGCTGAGCGAAGCTGTTTATGGGTGATCAAATTTTGCAAGGTATTGAGTATGCAAACACACCCTGTAAAACCATTTAGCTGAATCACCAAGTGTATCTGTCTGGCTTAGTTTGAAAAGTACAATCTCATTTTAATTATTTAGTATAATACTTTACATATTCCAAGAAATGGCCTGTAGCATGTTGTACAAAAATAATGAAGTGTTAGTAATATGAAACCTCCTCATCATCATCTGCTGTTAAATATTTATTAAGACGCTGGGGAAGATTGTCTGTCTTGTGCGGGTGTTCATCACAGGAGCACCCAACTGCCTTCCAATAAATTTCACTGGCTGTCACCAAACTGGTAGAGGAGATTTCATGGAATATATTGTTCCCCCTTGCCAGATGCTGTAGAAAACTTCTTTTGGGTGTGAATTTTTAGTGGGGCAGTAGAGAGGAGGAGCCTTGGTGCTTGTATGGAACTTAGTTTTAGTTTAATCAAATAGGAAGACTTCCAACAGTCACCTGCTGAGATTCCTTGAGTGTTCCTCAGAAGTTTGATCTAAAACTGGGACATAAATGATAAAAAATAGATATGATTTTTCCATATTTGTTTAGGGTCTGTTGTAGAAAAGTCAAAAATCATGTAGTTTAAAAGTCATTGAATATATTCCATGATAAAGAGTATATGAGAGACAGGGAAAGCAGGGTATTTGGCAAGGATGATTTTTTCTTTCTCTTTGTTAATTGAATTTGAAAATATAAGGATAATTGTTGCTGACATAAAAACTGCAGGGAAGCTGTCTTCTGTGCAGAACAACTTGCCATTGGGGATGGGATGAAGGTCTAAGGAAGGCTTCTGCATTAAACACAGGCAATTTAGAGCTGAAGTGAAAATGAATACAGGCAGGTGTTTTAAAACTTGTAGTAAAGGTGAGGTAGAAGGAGGAGGTGATGAATTCAGGCTTAAGGGTAAGACCAGTATTGCTCATACACGGGAGGAGTGGGAGCAGAAGAGAGGAAAGTAGATCCAAGTGCTCTCCACACACTCGTGGGATGGACACACATGCTTATTTGATAATTGTGGGGTTTTATGGCTTTGATGTACAATTTTTCCTTTACCTCTTGTGCAGACTGTTTTCACAGCAGTTATCTGTTCACAGAACTTTTAGCAAACAGTTAAAAAGGGCATTCATTTCAAAATATTCAATCACACTGTAAATTCCTATGCTTACAATGCAAAATATGGGGAATGTACAACTTTTCCATTTTTTTCTTGATTTTTTCAAGGACTCCAAGGAGAAAACATGAGTGCATATACTTCCTGCCAAAAATGAATAAAAATGGCTGTGCTAATACTCAATATGCAATAAAAAAGTAGTGAATATTTCCCTCAGTTTTGACCTTGGGAGACAACAAGTATCTTTGCGACTATAGATAAGAGGCTTCTCTCAGATGCTCACTCATGTAGTCGTGCTTGTGTTTTTTCCTGTATTAATCAACGGCAGCAGCTTCTATTAAAGGGTCAGATTAGCATGTAATTGATTTGAAGCAGGTGCTTTGCCTGATTTTTTTCTTCTGCAGCAATTCTGTATATTGACTTAGTGCTCTTCTGCTGGTCTCTTTGAGTTTTGATCTTGTCAGCTTTTATGAGTAAGAAGTGGTAGATCTGGTCTGTTGTTGGGAAATTACCCTATAAAACCAAAGTGCTTAGGAGGAGACTTGAGTGTTTTATAAATTACCTCACCCTTTTGGCTTTTGTAACAGAGCTGTGCCCTTCTGCTACTCAAGAAAATGTTCGCCAAAGTCCAGAGCACTCTTCTTTATGTTGCACCTGAAAGACTGGCCAAACGCTGGGGACTAAATTGATTTTTTGCCAAGGTCTTTGATTTCACGTTTATTTCAAAGTGAAAAAAAAAAACCCCAACAAAACAACCCGCAACCAAAGAGTGTCCATAAAATAAGAGCCAGAGTTAATCAACAGTCTAACATCTGTCTGTGGTAACAGTTCAGAAGAGGAGTTTTGATGTGCAAATGTCCCCTTTTGTTTCAAAGGGAATGACTTCATGTTCCAGAGACTGCTTTTTCAGGGTTAATGCGGGCCATTTCTCTTTTTTCGGAAGGGAAGGAGGTAAAACCTCACTGCAGTGTTTTATCTTCAGGGTGCAAATTGGGACAGTGGGTGAGGGAAGTGTGGGGATGTGCTGGCAGGCAGCAGAAAGGGGAACTGGTTCATTGTCCCTTGAGTCGTTGGTAGTGCTGTTTGTGTCTGTAACTTTATGGGGTTTCTGCTTCTCCATTAAACATTCAAGCAGGAGCATTCCCTACTGATGGCCATTTGTTTTGACTTCAGCGTGCTGGCCAAATGACTTCAGCAGATGATGGGCTGGGAGGAAATGGTTGCAGACTACTTAGTTTATACCCGCATTGGACACCTGAAAAAGGAGGCTGTGGGGGTTTTCAGTGCTTCCCCACCACTGTTGCCAGTGGGCAGGCGAGTAGCCCTGCCCCTGGAGAGGTGCTCTGTGTGGGTGTGCTGCTGCCCTGGGTGCGGCAGGGGCCCTGCGGCGGCAGCTGGTCACGTTCCTTATGATCCTGTGTAGGAAGAGTGTTCTTGGGGTTTTATGGTTCTTTCCTCTTGAACATTTGAGTGCAGCTGTGTTTAATGAGCTGGAAAAGAAGTAGGTCAATAAAACATGTGTTCGTTGTTAGCAGAATACCTGTTGGACCACGTGTTTGTCTGTAATTGACCATCTAAAGCTTCAAAGCTGAGCACAAGGACAATTTAATAGGGAATTAATACTTAAATAAATTAATAATAACAGAAGCAGACAGCTGTCAGGCAGTCTGCCTTCCCAAGGTGAGACTGTGGGTATTTAATGCACAGACAAATTATGATTTCAAGTAAGACCTATTTTTAAGTCTCTCTTACTCATATGCATTAGAAAAACAGCATGCCAAAAATAGCTCAGAACCCGTGTGCTTCAAAAACCAATACATCTGATAACATAGCCATGTAACTTGGTTAAAATTTTAATCAACCTAATCAATTTTAATCAGCATGCTATGAATTTGATGTTGAAGTGACACTATCAGTATTTGAGCTTGAGTTAGTTTTAAAATAGCCTACGTAACAACAAGCTTGAGCTTTGAGTTAGTTTACCAATTTTCTTTGGTAAACACCAGTGTTAGAAATAGTATGTTTACTGGGCCTTAATAAAAGGAAAATGACTGCATCATCACATTACTCCAAAACCTGGAGTATGAGTTGGAACTTTACGATAAATGCAATTTCGCTGGAATAAATATGTATTTTGTGTTTCTCGTGCCAAGAATTAAGTCCAAATTGTCTAGACGAAACTACTCTGATGACTTGTGAGGCAAAACCTGAAAACGGACCTGCATTGTTTTACCTAAGCCAGCAATTACACAAAGAGTAGAAACATGCAGAATAATGGCAATCCCAGTAATTTTACCCTAATCAAAAATACAGCATTCAGATACAGAGAAGAGTTATGTTTCAGACCTTATTCATCATAGACTTTGAATTCCTTCTGTTTTCTGTCTTGTAAAAAAAAGTGCACCAAAATATGCTAAGACTAATTAATGTAGGATATCTTCTGAAATAATTTCTCATCGGTTTTTTTGTGTAAAGATGTCTTACTCATGAAGGTGTTTGTTTGCTTAAGAAATACAGTGGCTACTTTATCACAGGGTTGGGCTGGTCAAAAGTAAATAACAGCATTACAATTCCCAGACCGATTTTCTTGACTTATTCAGTCAGCTGGAAATGGATTAGGCTCCTCTTTCCTTGGAAGCTTTAGGGTCAAAATATTTTTTCCCAGTGTTTTTTTTGAGACCGGGTACCAAGTTCAGTTCCTGCTGTGAAATCAGCTTTATTGAGTTGTGAAGGGCCTGGTTTGTTGATGGTATGTGAGCTATGTTCAACTGCCAGTGAAACTGTTGGGAATTATGCTCGAATCATCAAGGCTCACACATAACTTTTCTATAGCAAGTGTTCCGTTCTGGATCGGTAGCAGCAGTATCTTGGTTGTTCCAGGTGTTGCCCTGGTGTTCCAGGTGTTGCCATGGCGTTCCAGGTGCCCAGTACCACTGTATGGTGTTCCCTTTCTTCCACCAACTTTAAACAACTGAATTTGCAGTATGGAAAATCCGTTGCAATCTGGGAAAGTCTTAGTAGGCATTAAAAAAGGCAATCAGAACTGGTCATGGTGCCTTTCATGGTGAGGAAAGGGAGAGGGGCTGAGGTGCTTGGAGTTCCCGGGGGAATTGACTATCTGTTGCTAATGAATCTGCATGGAAACCACTGGGAGCATCATTAGAGACAAAGAGCTGCTGTGAGATTTGCCAATGGGTTTTTCAGTGGATCCCACGGGGAGTTAGGCTGCCATTTGTTGTTGAACTGTGGTGGCAAATAAGGGCCTGTTACCCTTGAATTCCTTTGAATATCCCAGACCCGGTAGACTTAGCACTGGTTGTTAGGTGTCTGCTTGTGCTTTGCATTATGCATGAGTGCCAGTGTGGGGATTAAATAGAGCAGCTCTGCCATTTCAAATAGCTGTGGCCTGAAGCTGATGTGTCAGCTGTCAGTCCAAATGAACTTGGTACCAGTTGTTATAAGTACATGTAAAACCAAAACCCAACTCTATTTATTAATTCAGAAGGTTAGTGGTTTTGTGACTTTTCAACGTATTTGTTGCTAGAAGTGGCATAAATCGCTCTTCATTTAATGCAGTTTTATTATGCAGTTTTTATTCTGTAAAGAGGGCCAATGTGACAGATCTCGGAGAGTCACAGCAAGGTAATTGTCTGCAAAATCCATGTGGTGCGTTCCTTCCACCCTCCCCCCCCCCCCCCTTTTTTCTTCCCTTTTTTTTCTCCTTCCTTTTTAGAAATGACTAAGAAGTAAAAAAGTATCCAGCCTGGCCTGACCTCAGAGCTAACCCAGCTTTGAGGAGGAGTTTGAATCTGAGGCCTTCTGAGATCCCTTCCAATTTGAATTATCCTGTGGTGCTGTGAAATCAGGGTCAGAGCTGAAGGAGGAACCCTAAGGGCTTTCTGTTCAAAACACAGAGACCTGAGAGGTTTTTTGTTTGGAGTGTTTCTTAGTTCCTTGGTTCTTCTGTCCTTCCCACAATCTTCACTGTGTGCAGTCTAGCCTTAACATCAAGAGCTCTGATCCTGGGGGAGAGAGAGGAGGGGTGCAGGGGGTGAAGGAGAAAATCTGTGGCATTTATTTGATTTGGAAGTGCTTACATCCTATGACAACAGACAGGAGGTGAGAATCAGCGTGACTAATGAGTTGTTTACTTGGCTTTTGTGTCCCCTGCCCCCCTAGGTACATGGGCTGTGTTTGTTTTCATATGTATTGATTTCAGATTCCTGCAAATACTATTCCTTTGTCCTTCACCTTGTCAGCAGTTTGTGAGATACTACTAATCCTGTCTCTTAATGCTGTGGAAAAGGTAGGGTAGTTAGGATGCAGAATGCTACTTGTTTTTTATTTCTTTTCCTGTACAACAGTAACATGTTTTTAGCCAGGAGCTGTCATTTCTCAGAGTTTGGACCCAGACCTTGTTTGAAAATCTGAGGTCCCCTTATAAACTCCCTTGAGAACTGATCCCACATCCGACAGGCCTGCCATGTGCCATTGTTTTTATATTGAGGTGGTCTAAAAAAAGTATGGAAAGAGTAGAGTGCCTTTCTGCAGTTTCCTAATGTTTGTCCTCATGGTACCTGACCTAAACTCAAGGAAAATGGGGAAAAAAATTGAACTTTAGTGTTGAATTTGACAGTGTCTGTGTGAATAAGACAAGATTAGTGTCTCATTTGTGATTAGATGCAGAATTTGTTAGAAACAGCCTCTAACTACTTTTGCAAAAATTGGTGGGGAAGACTGCTGGTAATGCCTGGGGTTTCTTTATTAAATGAAATGGTCTTAGCTGAGATTAAAAGGAGTAAAAGCTGTACTTTAGGAGTATTTAATACTGAGGTGTGGCACAGGCTACAAGCCCCAAAAAGGCTGAAGTGCTGTCACAACTTACCTAATATTTGGTCACCAGTCTCAAGCACACCCTTTTTTGCCTTGGGTGTTTGACCAGCTCAACTTTTGCATTTCTCTGGTCTGCTGTTCGCTTTTACCTAGGGTATCCATGATGCAGCTGTGGATCTGGCTTGTTCTTAAGGAAAGACTTACCTGGAAAATTGTAGGAGAAATATTTTTTATGTAAGTGAAAAATAGGTGAAGGGGGTTTCAGTTTGCACATAAATTCTGGGGTCTGGGGTACAGAGAGATGCTGACAGCTCTTGGCTGGTGCAAAAGTGGGAGGGAGCAGAAGGCTGTGCCAAGAGTGTACTGTGGAAGGATCTGAGCTACAGCTCAGTTTTGTTAAAGCTTTGGGAATAGTCAGGGAGTATTTTCTTCATTTATCTAACTGTGAAAGAAAAACAGTGCAGATGAGCAAGTGGATGGCTATGGCCAGGTACAGTCCTTTGGTTTGTCCTCTCTGGGAGGGTGTGAGAGCACGGCAGCAGGCAGAGCCCAGCCCGGGCAGCAAGGGTGTGGGCAGGGGCTGTATCCAGCTTTTGTCGGGTGTTGGTGATGTGGGTGCTGGTCTGGTGGGCGCGCTGTTGAGCCAAACACAGCCTGCCAGAGAGAGCGTCTGCTGGTAGCTTGGAGGAGAGCAGAAAAAAGGGTAAGTAAATGCTGAATTTAAACAAAGGGGATAACACAGAACTCATTTTATGGCTCATTTTGACAGGTGAATTACAATCACATTGACGGAAGCTCATAAAAGGCCAATGGTGTGTGTATTTGCCTGACTCTTGATCCATAGTGAATTCTGATGTTTGCCTCAGTGCAGCAGAGAATGGGCCTGGAGAGGGACTGGGGAGTTCCCATGGGTGCCCCAGCTGCCAGGGGATCGTGGGAGAGCTTCTTGGGTGTCATTTTCTGATAGCAGCCCCTTTGCCTTGCTGTCTGCACAAATAATCAGTTTGTTTTCCTTTTTTATTTTTATTAAGCATCCTCAGCTCTCAGAGTTCTTTAATAGACATCAGGTGATGTTTTCAAGTCTTGTTTCAGAAGTTTCCTCCTTGTTTTGGGAGAGCATTTCAAGAGGAAGATTTCTCCCACCCTTCTCCTGCTTGGTGACAAGGGCAACTCAGTTTCCCCATGCTATACCAGAGAGCTCAGGGGAGGCTTCTTGGCTGCTGTTACTGTTCTACATTACAACAACCAAGGCTGGCTGGCAGCTCAGTCCACTTTTCTCAGTCTCCATTCACCTAAAACTGTTGTTACCATTTCTAGCACTTCTTCCACACTTCACATGCACTACCCTTGGGGCACATCACGCTGCTGCCTGTGATACCAGCTGCTCTACTGGCTCAGCTGCTTCCAGCATGGCGCTGGGCAGAGAGACAGCAGCCACCCTCCCTGATGGCAGCCTGAGTGTGTTGGCCTTGGGGACACATTGTGCTTTTGTTAGGCAGAGTCTGTGTTGAGTGCCACCTGAAGTGCATCCAAAACCAGCCCCTTCCCTCCTCAGTTGGATTAAGCACAACCTTTCCAGGCTGAAGCCACTCGGTGCCCCAGCAGCAGCTGTGCTCCTACCTCTTGGGTGCTCTCCTGCTGTTCCGGTTTCCCAGATGCAACATATTTAGGAAAAAAAATAAAAAAGAAGCTGAACTAGTGATAAATCATTTATTTTGATAGTGACAGGATCTGATTTGTTTTTGCAGAATGCTGAGAGTTTTCGCTGCTCAGCTCTGCTGCTTGTAGTTATAACAGTTAATGAGAAAGGGTTTGGAAACAGCTACTGTTTTAATTGCCGAAGCAATTACTATTTAGTTTTGATGGTGGAAAATAATTGCATGTAAGGTGTTTCTTTTCTGCGTATTTTCAAATTTGTAATTAGGCTTCTCAAATTATGTACTTCATAAACTTTGGAAACAGATCTTTCAAATAAGTGTTTACTCCCTGGTATTCTTATGTACATAACTTGGGTAATGTGAATAAACTCACAAGACTTAAAAGAAATATTAATGTGGGTAAAATTACCCAAAAATGTAAGTCTTTAGAAGTAGAGGAACTTCTGCTAGTAGGGCTCTTTTTAATAAATAAACAACCCAAATGCATCCAGTTTTCATAAAGACAGACATATTTTTGCTTTCTTCTGTGGGCTGCAAATTGCAATCATTTTCTAATATAATCATCAAAAAGAAATAAATGCAGACATCATCTTCAAAAAATCAGGCCTGTTTGACTAATTAGGGAGTCAAGATCTTCTGTGTTATGTATTGCAAATAACTCACAATCAAGCAAGACTTACTCTGGATTTTCATTAAGACTGAAACAATTCAGAATAAAACAGTAAAAGAAAGACAATTGAAGACTAATTTTTGTAACATTCTATGTCATCCCACTATGACTAAGCTGATTTATAAAAACCTTGCTCCTGCCATTGACTGTGCAGTCTTGGCAGCAAGAATAAGATGCATGTGATTTATGCTGGGAGCTGCAGCCCCAAAGCCTGTTTGCTCCTTCCAGCTGTGAGAATATCAAAGAGAAGATGCTGAAGGCAGAGGCTGTGATATGATGTGTTCCCACATGCCCATTGCATAATCATCCCACACTGCTCCACACAGCCCATGCCAGGGAGCAGCCAGAGAGCCTAGGCTTTTCAGGATACCAGCAAGCTTGTTTTGCCTTGAACTCCTGCCTCAGCAAACAAGACTGATGAAAGTCACATATATTTGGGGAATGCCAAATGTGGCATGTGTCACTATGAATTGCCACCAGCTAAGTGACATGGTGTGTAAAAACGCAAATAGATCCTTCACAGTAGATTTCCATTGCACATACACGTGAGAAGTAGGGACCAGAGCAAGCATGAAATGTCTCTCCAGCTCTGCATGAGTGATCAAGGCTCAAAGAGCCCCAGTTCTTGGTTTGCATGCTTCTGGCATTACCAAGGAGTTCAAATCTCCCTTTCTTTCTACAGAGTCCTTTTTTGAGAGGGAAGAATGAAAATTTAACCCTCCTGATGTAATAGAAAAGTTGGTCAGGCTAAGATTACAGTGAAAAGTATTGCAGCATATCCATTACAGATATTTTTCATTGCTATGCATGAGGATACACATTCTTTGTTACACAGCTTGTTTATATGGTAAAGTTGCTTTGAAGAAATACAGATGTAGAAAAGTCAGGTACTGAGATGCAGGTCCTGAGGGCCCAAAGTGCTACAAAATGCTGACTAGGGATAAAACCCAACTGTAGTCATGTTGTTTTGGTTTATAAAGCTATATATGGATCATCATAGAAGTGTTCATTGTGGAATGCTGGAAAACAAGTACCTGATTCTCTGCATTTGTGGGAGAAAATTGGAAAGATAACAAGATTGTTGTGAAATAATGTTCTAGTGTTTGGATGCAAGTGTTTCTCTCCACGTCACACCAAAAAGATCAAGACAGAGTAGAGTAGGTAGTTCATGTCAATAAACACAGATAAACTTGGTAGAAAAAGTTGAATGCAAATGCCAGCCATGTAGACTTTTAACTTTGCTCACTTAATTCTTTTGCATCCATAAAAGGAAGGCTTATGAATAAAATTCTGTGTAATGATGAAAACTGTATTAATGTTACAACTGTATTATTACTAGCAAAGATACTGATTATATGCTGTGTGCTTCCCTCCAGCTCAATTCTGACCTTGTTTACGTCTTTCCATTATTGTGTATCTGTTTAGTAAAGTATGGCTACACATTTATAATAATTATTATTACTTGAATATATTTCACTAACTTTGGGTAAGGTGCCTCTCACCAGGCTGTAGTATAATTTGTGCTAGAGTACTGTTTTCCTTTCCAGACAGATGCAGCAAACTAGAAAATGGTGCTAATGAAAAAGTCAGAATTTTCCCTTTTTGATGGCAGGGGCATGGCAGAAAATGCATTGTCCTTCTCTTGTGTGTTACAGATCTGAACACATCAGAGACCCAAGGTTCCCAGACAAGTGTTCCAAACCAGGGATCCATCCAGTCACCACAGGTAGATGAACTGCTGCTGAACCACCAGCCTGAGAGCCTGCAGGATGCAGAGAGTGGAGCCAGAGTAGAGGAAAAGATTGTTTACCTCTGACAACTTGGTTTTCTAATCTCAGTAGCACTTTGGAAGACAACTGTGTTTGCTTTTCTAAATTTCTGTAGTTGTTCTCTGTATGACCATCTGGCTTTAAGGGTAGTATTTAATAGTGAATGCAAAATTTTCCCCATGATAAATACAGCAAGTAAGTTATTTTGAAGCCATTGTTGTATAATCTTTAATTTATGACATGATTTCAAATGCTTTGCAAGAAGAAAGTGTAGCAGGAGAGACATAACATTTTGAAATTGTAAAGGTGGCGCCAAGGACTGTGAAAGCTAGTGTTGATTATCTTGAGTCCTCTTCTTACAAGGATGAGCTAAGAGAGATGGGTCTGCTACTTGAGATTTCAGAGTGTCTATCAATAACAGCTGTGATATAACATGAGAAGACAGCAATGTAACAATGATGGCTCAAGTCTTTGCTGAAATGTGCTATATACCCTTAGCTGGTGGGTCATTTTCCTTATCTTCTAGCTCAGGAACTGCTCAGAAGGGGATGTTTTTTAATGGTCTGAGCATAATTGCATAATTGTAGGTGTTTTCTCATGTCCCAAAGCTTATTACCATTTTGATACTACTGCCAATTTCTGTGCAGAGATGCACTAAATCAGTTATTGTGTTATAACTGTTCCTCATTTCAGTAAGTGTCCTTACACATTAAAATTTACCAGATGAAACCAACTCACTGGTCAAAAGAAAATAAAGGGGATAAATAGTAGGCTTCAGTTAACTGAACTCTTCTGAAACTCCACTGCTTTCCTGTGTAGAAATCAGATAACTTTCTGCTTTCAGATTCCTGGGATTCTCTGTCTTAGGCGGTAAGAAACCTGTTTTGTGCCTTTTTGTCTTTCTGAAAAATTCATACACTTCTGTCAAACTTAATAAATGTTCTGTGCATTTCTATGAAACTGTAATTTTGATTCATTTTGAGATTCTCCAGAGAAATAAAAAAACTGGAGGAAAAAAATGTGTCCAGGCTTGTTTGCACTGAGGTCTGCTGCAGATGTGTGTTGCTGGTCCAGCAAAGCCAAAGCTGTGTATTTCAGCTGACAAAACCAAGGATGTGCCTATCGCCACTTAGCATGGCTGATGGCATTGGCAGGGGTGCAGCAGAAATGGAGCTGCACAGCTCCTGCATGCTCCTGCACAGCTGCCTCACATCTGCCCACATCTGCCCAGCTCAAGGAGCAGAGGAATGCAGGATTGCTCCCACCCCTTTGACTGGGTCAGCCCCAGGTGCCAGTGGTTTCCATTTTACCTTAAGCCTTGTGTTGTGCAACGTCTTTTGCAGGCGCAGAGTCTTTCTTAGATGTGTGCATTTGTCAGCAAGGGTGTCCTGACTGAGAAGGATTCGTTTCCAGGGACTTGGGTGCTTCAGGGAATACCTGAAAGCAGAGCTTTCTGAGCTGCATCTTACTGGCCTCCAGAGTAGTAGTTCACTTGGTATTTTGGGCAAACAACTAAGCACCTGGCGTGATGAGCAGGATGTGATTCTCAGCTATATTAAACGATGTGCAAATGCCATCAGGGAAAGACTGGGCCTGCAGATGTGGTTTCTGGTGTCTGTGCTCAGCTTTCAAGACTCCTGCTAACCTGGCAGCACTTTGAAAATATGTCTCTTTATTAGAGAAAAAAAAAAACCAAAAACCTCTTTTATAATATCTAGAACTGTTTTATCTTCTTTATTTTTAACAATGAGATTCAAATTAAAATGTGGATCCACCTTCTCTTAAGGGCTCTGCAGTAGGGACAGAGAGTCAGCAATGAATTCAAGGTTGCCACCTGAACAGCTTTTTGGCAAATTTCTGAGTAGCCAGACTAATTTCTTGCGATGCTGTATGCCCCAGGATATGTGCCTTGCCCAGAGACCCATGGGAAATTGAGAAAAAATGAGCAGTTTTCTCCACAGTTACTCTCTCTGCATTTTATTATGTCTTGGCTGTAACATCTGGTATTGGTTACTGTCAAATCCAAACTGCTGGATGGATTGCTGCTTTCCCAGTTTGGTGTGGGAATTCCCACATAAGCGTCTTGCCACCGAGAGAGGAAGAGATGATGCTGCTTCTCTCATCAGTTTTAATTGAGGGGCTGGGAGCTGAAAAGCGGCTGGCCCAGACTTCAGCTGTTGTGCACATTCTTTAAGTCCCTTAAAATCAGGCAGCATCTATCTTATTTTGCTCACCTGTGTTTACAGTAAAACTTCTGGCATTTCAGAAAGGCGAAGGCAGGAAACAGGTGGCCTCTAGATTTAGGTATTTTAATTGTAGAAAATGTTTTAAGTATAGGCCAGTATGGTCTTGGCAGGTGCTCTTTGTAACAAGATGTATTATGCACCCCTGAACTCTGTCCATTATTTAGGTATTTCTTAATACTTAGCAGAATTTAAACACAGCCCCAGTGAGACTCAGCTATTTTAGCAGTCTGTGTTTTCAGTTACCACCAGGCATTTATTAGTGCTGGGTCATCTTATTTAATTAGAAAAATATATTCAGAAATTCTCTTCACCTTTTTTATATTATTTTGAGGCTGGCTGACTTGCAAAGCCTGGGTTTTTTTTTTTCACTCATCCCATATATGATGTTTTCTTTTTGCTATGCTTCTCAAAGCATCTTGCCTCTGAAAACTCAGAATCTAATTCAATCATTAATTTCAGTGCTTAAATTAAGGGAACAATTGCTGTACTACAAATATCCATGGTACCAGGATGAGGTTTGTTTGTTTTTTCTTATTTTAAATTTTTTTTTCTATCTTCTAACAAAGAACGGATTTATTTGCTGTAATGCCTTGACTTTTCCAGCATTTTCTCCTTAATGTTGTGTGCTAGTGAAGTTGTCACATCAAGCAACTTTAAAAGACCTTTAAGAGAAACTTACAACAAATGTTTTCTTCAGGAAGTTTACAGTAATGGTAGAGAAGAAATTAATGAAGGGCTTGAGCTTACAGTGTGCTGGATCCAGACCTTTGGAGTTGTGCATTCAGTCATTTGTAGAATGAGGCCAAAAGGAAGCAAATTCTTCACTTGGATGCTGTTTGAGTATTGAGGTAAACAACACACTTAGCTGCATTTCTGAAAGATTTTTCACAAAGGTCATACATGTTATTTTCAAATTACTACATTAAATACAGATTAGGCTATCAGCAAAACTCCCCAAAGTTTGTTTACTGAAATGATTGAAAACAACATGTTGATGTTCCATGTAAGGAACACAAATAATTTTATTTAGAGAGGGCTGTTAGCCACATTAATTTATATGCCACCCACTTAGTTCAAAAAAGTCAGTAAGATTTTTTTTGCTGCATCCTAATCAAGTAGATGCCAATTTTGTAATGTGCCATATTGCTGCTAAAAACATTTTTAGCATTGTGATGGTGTTTTTTCAAAGAAAAAGACATTGTACTTTGGTAAATAGCGTGCAGCTTGCTCAGGCTGAATTTTGAAAGCACTGGAGAGTTGCAGATGAGACAGTTTTCCTTGTGCATTTGATGACAAAATGGAGAAATAGTGTGACTATTGATGACTAATGGGATAGGGTTTGGATAACTTCTAATGAATATTCTGTGACAAGAATTCCAACCCCAAATCCTTCCCATCCAAAACCTTCACTGTGCCCAGTTTATATTACAGAAATAGAAACAGCACAGGTTGTGGAGCATTAGCATACTGGAACAGGCTGGATGTCTGCTTTTACAGAATTGTGGACCTGCAGTTGATTTCTTTCATTTTTCCAAGGGAAATGGATACATTTGTTGTTTTCTCATCCCTAGTAAAGATTTGTATGTAGAAGCACTGCGAAAGTATCTATGAGTGTTCTTGATAATCTTAGGCATAAGGACAGCTACATGTTAACCTCCAAAAGATTTTTCTGAATTGCTGCAAAATAGTGAGATAAGTCTGTGAGGATGGCCTGAATTCAATGGCTTGAATTTTGCATAAAGGCTCCCTTTGGCAGGCTGATGTCAAAGAGTGTTTCATTTCTTCAATATAAAGGAAAACCCTCAAAGGATAACCTTAGAGGCATTATTCTAAAGTGAGGCTGGCACTATTCTAAAGTGTTGGCATCGATCCAGCCCTTTGCTCTGAAAAAGTGCATCAGACAATAATCTACTAGATTTCTACGAGGAGCTCATCGAAGACTACACAAGGGGCTCATCAAAGGCTTCCACATTGCGGAAGAACTTGCAAGGGTGTGAAATGATCCAGGTATCTCACCTAGAAATGTCAATATTTTTCCCTGACATGCAGAGCAGAGTTGGAAGCAGCTCTATGCAGGTCAGTAGTTGGCTCACAAATTCCAGGAGAGCTATGTTTCTTATTCCATGGATCATCTCTGCTGAAGTTTCTTCCTCTTCTCCTCAGTCCATCTCAGGCCCAGATCAGGATGTTGCACCTCTTATATGGAAAGGTTGGGCCAGAGGGAGGTCTGCAGCACACACCAAATTCTGAGCTTGAGTCTTAAAATATCCTGGGTGGAGACCAGGAGGAGAGAAAAAAACATGAAAAAGCTGCTCTGGGTGTAGAAAAGGCAGGAAGAGTGTCCACTCTAATTAGATGTTTCTTCATGGAACAAGCTTTTTTATTCAGAGAAAAAACCCTCTATGTATCACACTACTATTGATTCCAGTGCCAGAGAGAGCAAGTATCCTATATGTATGAAAAGGACAGTGAAGTATGTAAGTTCAAATAAAGAATTTCTCCTGTGGAGGCTTAACAGACCCAAGGGAAATTTCTTATCAGATTTCTGTAAAACTGCCAAGCCATACTACAAGAACTATGCAGAGACATGAACCTTCCACTCACCCAGGTAGCCACTGCTAATAACAAGGACCAGCATGGGTAAATAATTGCATGAACTGAAGACAGCCTGTGAAGATCAATGTGAGCCCTGGCCTTCCCATGCAAGTGAACAAATAGGATGTCTGAATTCCCTGTGTCTAGCCCATTGAAGATGCCCAGGCCAAGCTGTGAATCCACTTGTGCTCCTTTTGAGTAGTACAAGAAACGTGAGAAATTGGTGTTGCTTCTGATTAAAGTAAGTAAGTCTCATTTGAAATGAAAACTGTCCCCATTTCCTACATGGTATTGTTGAACAAATGCTAAAACATGCCATTATAGGTAAATTCCGGATACAAAGCAGCCAAGTGGACAAAAAGAACTTTATTAGCACTGACTGAGCATCTCCTGCTTTCTGTCAGTGGAGACTAACTATCCTTATCCTCTGGGGTTTCTTTCCAGCTTTTAATTAAGGGACAAGTTTTCACAGTGTCATACTCGAATTGTCAGTGAAAAGAAAAACATCAAGAGTGAAAGCTACAAGGATATTCCTCTGGATGACCCCTAAGAGAAATGCTGGGTGCTGAGGGAAGGGCTCCAGCTCTGGGGTTTGTACATGGATATCATCAGTTCAATGGTGCTGGTGGCTTGGTAATCCAGAAAACCACATCTGCCTGTGGGACCAAGAGATTTGGTGTCACTGAAGCTGATGCCTGGAAGCATGGCTGCATGTTCAATCCTGCTTTGCCACACAGCAGAGTGGTGGGGCCCTGGCTTAACCTGTGCGTTGCTCAGGTCACCTCCCTGCCTGGCTCCCATCCCTTCAGTGCCTATCTTGAAGCTGAATGGTTGTGTGCAGCCTGTGAGAGATGGCTTGCAGCCTTGGGAAACCTCTGTTGGCATATAACATAAATGCTGAGCACCAAAGGATATTTCACACAAAGAAATTATTGACAGGAGTAGGAGGCATCTGCTGTTTTACTGTCACCATTTGCTCAGCAGAAGTTCAATTTCTAATCCTGACTCCAGCTGTTCTCATTTAATTTACAGCATAATTCTTCAAAGGGATCAGGATAACAACTTTCAAGGATGAGATATGGACCCACTAAAAGGCAAAGAAGTTTAGTTTATTGGTAAATGGTTAGTTACTTCTGCTTGTCCTACAAGCAGGACTGTTGGAGTCTCATGAACTAAAAACCCCATGAAATGGCATACTTCCAACATATTTCTGAAGGACACTGATCATGTGTAACAGCATGGTTTGCAGACACCAAACTCAAAATATTCTTCTTTCTGGGAAATTTGAAGTTCAGAACATCTGGAGTATTGAAATTCACCAGAATGCAGTCCTTCCATCTATAATTTCAATTCAATGGAAGTCAACTATGCTCACCACTTAATTTCACAATTGCCTTCTGATAAGCAGAAACATTTCCCTAAACATTGGTCAGATGCTTCCAACCTATTATTTCTGCCACTACCATCAACAGTTCTGGAGTAATTATAGAGACGGGCCTGAACATAAAAGAGATGTCAGATACTTGGAACATACAAACCTGGATCCAAGCTTGACAGACTCAGACAAAATACTTCACTTCCACATAAAGTTAGATTATGAACTGTCAGACAAAGTGATAAGGACTCAAAAATAAGTGACTGTAGAAATAAGCAGCACAAGCAATAGTGGAAACTGCTTCTTTTGTACAGCATTCAGGGAGTCACTGACAAAAACACCTGTATAGGTATTCTGTGAAATTACATTATTAAAACAATGATGTCTTATTATTTGATTAAGGATTTTGTTAATGTGTATTTAGTGTATAATTAAACTACCAGGTAGCTCTAGTGATGAAAGTAAAGCTGAAAAAGATGGACTGGGGTATAAAATCTTATAGCCAGGTAGCAGGAAGTATTTTCATGGATCAAGAACCCACAGTGGGCAGAGAAGGAGAACGAGATTACATTGTCTGGAGATAGTCTTGCCTTTTTCTGTCTACTGCTGTGTCACGATTGCCTCCTCAACACAAAATCAGGGTGCTCTGGGCCCATTGCAGCAAGCATCTGGCCTGGGTTTGTCTCTCCAGGGGCAGAGATGTTAGGGTGTGGGGAGACCACAGGTGTGCCCCATTCTGGTGAGGATGGCTTCCCCTCTATGCTAAAAGGGGGATTTTACTCTGTATTGCAGAGAAACTGCGCACTAAACATATCACACACTCAGCCTTCTCATATATTTGGTGCTCTCTTTCATGTTGCCATGTAATAAAATGCAATTGACAAGGATATTAAGTACTGCCTTCTAAAACACAACATCTCTGTGAAAATTCAAAATGTGTTCAAATTTTTTCGAAGTAACAAGGGTCAAGTATGGTTATAATAATTAACAACATGTGTGTTGTTTAATCTTCAAAGCAAGCTTTACCTTTAGACGTCCATAATTTACTCAGTAAATATTGTTCCTCTTACTTCAAAAGGAAGCAATAATTAGATTATGCCTGGACTTAGGTTAACATTTAATTTTTGCATAGTTTCAGACCAACATTGTTGTCTGCATACAATAGCGAAATAATTATTTTTAACTCTGTATGCTGTCAGTGTTTAAAGTTGTAATTTAATACCCAGAGGAAAAATATGGCAGGGTTAGACATGTAAACGCTCAGAGGTTTTCCAAGCCAACATTCCCTCCATCCACTTGTCACTTGTGCACTGTCACAGACTAAAGTTGCCTGCTCCTGCCTCCTTCCCATCCACTGTTTTATCAAAATCCCTGCTTCAGTCAATTGTCAGGGGTTTTTTTGGAGGTTTTTTCCTGTTTGCTTTTTTGGTTGGTTGGGTGTTGTTTTTGCTCTTGCTTGGGCTTTTTTAGGGGTTTTTTGGGGGGCCCCTTTTAAGGTCCTGCTCTAGCCCTGCCAAGGGAGCCTGGCCCACAGGCACAGGAGTCCTGTGCTGGCCCCTTCCTACAGCTGTCCCTGAGGAACGGGCTAGCTGGGCATGTGCACAGTGGGAAACAGCTGAGATAGCAGTCCTCCCTGCTCTGAGGCTGGCCTAAGAGGATTTATCTAAACAGCCTCCCAGTGCAGTGCTGGCTAAGAGAAAAGATGGCTTGTAGGCAATGGTTTGCAACTGACCTTTGGCCACCAGGACCACCTTCCCTAGGCGGGGCTGAGACAAGATTTTAATTCCTGGCAGGGAGTCCTGGCACTGTCATGATGGAGAAATCCAATTCAGTGCCTCTTTCAATGTAGCTGGGTACAAAAGGAAACCGAGAACGGGGGCCCATTGCCAACAGAATAACTGAAATAAGCAGCTTTTCCATTAGCTGGAACAACCTCTCTCACTCCAGCCTCTATTAGCATCTAAATGATGGGGGTCACACCTTGCCAAAACATGTATTTGGAGCCTAAGCTGACAAGATAAGAGGACTAGTGAGATAAGAAATACACCAAAGAAGTTCTTATTTGCTACAAATATTTTCATAATCACCTTTATGATATGAGTTGCAGATGCACTGCAAAACATTCCTATCTATTTTATGAAGCCTGAATTTTTTTTTTTAATGTAAAAAAGTGGTAATGGACTTCTTTCTAGGCTTTGAAAAGAGTGTATCTGCTTTAATGTGACTTAGCTTGAATGCTATTATACATTTTAATGAGGTAATGTATGAGGAGGGGTCAAGTAGAGCAAGGACTCATTCTGTTCACATCAGCACTGACACTACTTTGCTGGCACAGGAGTAGTTCTGCAGCCACAATTTGAATAAAATATGGAATGTAAAGTGCTGGATTGAATATTCTAAATCAGGGTAGTCTGTTGAGCATTGTTGCCATGGGGACTGTGTGAAGGTTGGATTAATTAAGGCCTGAGCAGATGCTCTGAAGTATGTGGTGTCATTTGTGCTTTCTGCTTGTAATTAACATGCATGTGTGCAGGGTGAGAAACAGGGAAAGGGAGAGATACCCACCTTAATTTGTGTATGACAGCTTCTCAGGTAACATGAATTATTGGTATATGAAAAGCAATTCCCCTACACATACTAAAATGCAGATTAAAAAAGAAAGGAAAAAAGAGACAACAAAAATCAGCATCTAGCTGAGTCACTATGTTTAGTATGAGAATGCCAGAATCAATGATACAAACTTCCCTCCTTGTTACTACAAGATTTAGGAATTCAAAAGAGCCACCTCATCTCTGAAATAGATTAAGATTAAAGAGGAGTATCTTTCAATGTTATCATATAAAGTTAAAACTTATCATAGCCTTGAGGGGTATTTTTATGCATACACAATTTTATGCACACAAAGAGAAAGGGGATAGTTTATTCTAGGAGTGTGTATGTAAAATGAAGTCTCCTTTCTGGTTTTTGGAAGTCTGTTTGAGCTGCTGACCTCAAAGGAAGCAGTGAAATAAAATTTCAAATCACTTTTCCTATGCTCAGTAAGCATTCATTGTTGTCATAGCAGGGCTTGAAACCTTGAAGACAATGTTAAACCTTTTCTGCTTTGCCTGATGATGGGAGAGTAATATCCATCTCTTTATGAGTACTTCAGCACTTGCCCTGAGCTTCACAGGGAATGTTTTTGGGGTATAAGGGATCAAATATAGAAGCAACACCTTCCAAAGAGGGTGGTGAATATGGTGGTGGTCACCTACTCTTCCATGACCACTCCTGTTCTCTCTCTACCTTTACACAGGGACGTGGAGGTTTCCAATTTTTCAAAGAGTCATTCGAAAACAAGAGAGAGGAAAAAATTCATAACTTATCCCATGAAAAAATATTATATGAACTTTTTCTTTTGAGCTTTTAGAAGTGGGAATATAGTACCTCAGAGGAGGCACAGTTGCGGTGTGACTACCTGGTGGCACTGGAATCACAGCTGCTAGAAAAAGAAATGCAAAGAAGTGCTCACAGTGTTTCCTATGAGTACTCAGTGGAAAAGAAATCAACCTCTCAAAACTGCACACATTTCCTACAGTGAATGAAAAGTCATCACAGTGCTTCCAGGTGAAATTTTGCAAAAGCCCAATAGCTCCCTGTTTTAGGACAAGTTTCCAGCCTTTCATGATTAGAAGATGGGTTTCTACCATTCCTAGTAGTAAGACAAAATTAGGCATTTTCATCTAAATATGTAGAGGGCAAAAGCAAGGATATTAACTTGCTGAGTGCTATTAAATGAAATATTCCTGTAGGACAGTTATCCTGGGTTCTATTTTTAGAATTCATTTTCTAGGCACTCTTGGTAAACTTTCATACCTGAGCCAGCTGCTTATATAGCAATCAGGGTTTTGAAATACTTTTCTTTTTAAAATAAAATTGTTTCCAATGTAAAACTCTCTGACTTGATTGTGTGACTGTGGAATGAAAAGTGATGGATGTTTTTCTCCAGATTGTGAGAAAGAATAGTCAAGCTAATGAATGCTGAAACATGTTTCTTTTCCAGGTACTCCATACTCTCTTCACTCTCTAATTTGCCTGCTAAATCTGCTGCATTTTCCTCTCATTTCTTAATGTTTAAGGATTATCTCATATGCTCTCTTGGGAAATGTGGCTTGGTTATGGAAGTAATTAGAAAAGACTGCAGCCTGCTTTTTGAATGAGTCTGGATTTATTTCTGTTTTTCTTTTTGCTAATGGGAGGCTTGCTTGTTCTTGCTTTGATTTAGAATTTTTTTTTCCAGAAAGAAAAGTATAGTCTAATTCACAATGTGAAAAAATAAATGTTTGAGTGAAAGCTGAAAAATCCACAGAAATTGCTGGATGCTTTTGACCAAATGAACATGCTTAAATTAAACATAGACACCCTTTTAAACAGAAAAGACTGGAAGAAACTGGAGGTATTGATTCAGTTACCATGTCACTAGGGAAGTAAGAAGATAAATGAATCATCTAGGAAGAATATCCTCAGATTTGTGATGAAATCCAAGTAAATTTACACTTGTCTCTGTCCCAGCTCTGAACCTTGAAGCAAATGAAATCTGTACCTTCTCTATAAGCACATGTAGACTTGTCTCTTTAGACACATAGGACAGTTTCATTAAAAGTGTTCTTTCTTACTCCAGGCTTTCCTTATGTGAATAGTTTCTGAACATGTATATTTAATTACCACCTTAATTTCAATGACAATATAGATATTTTCTCTGTTTTAGATAAATGTCAAAATAAAATTTTGCCCTGGTCACTGATTCTTGGCTCTGGGGTTTTGTATGTTGTTGGCTGATCTTACAGATACTTGCCATCTTTTCTGTAAAGAACTATTTTCCCCTTTCATTAGTAATACACAGCGGGATACTGTTATGTTTTTATCATATTTTCAGGAAAGCCTTCCTTGAGTTCATTATTAGATCACCCTCACATACTATTCTTCCTTCCTGGCCTTCAGATTAGTCTGTATTTTCCCTGAGGTCCTTATTTGTCTGTCTTCCTGAATGAAACAGTAATTGAATGGTAAGTCTTGAAATTATCTGTGTCTGAAGGTCCTTAGACCAACCACCACCTTTAAAAGGATTAGAAGCCTTCAGCTAGGTATAACTCAGCTGGCTGGGAAACCAGAAAAATTGTAGCTGTGACCACCTCAAGGGGCCTATGTGCCTTGGCAGGGAGAATGAGCTGTAGTGAGTGCCATACAGCTCTGTCTGAAGTGTTTGTGGTATCCAAACTAACTGGCTGAAATAGAGCTTGAATATTGGCAAGGCATTTTGCATCTTACATGTAAAAAAAGCCCAGGGATGTCTCAGGAATTGTTTGGTGCTAAAACTGTTACATAGGGCAGGCATTCATGTTCTGTATTTATGCCTTAATTTCTTTCCCTGGCACTTATTACTAAATTTATTACTGGACTTATTTATCAAGACTTTTGACATAACTTCTCATGTTACTCCTAAAATCAAAATGGATGGGGTGTTTGTCAATAAAGAAAAATTCAAAGCCTTGCATCTGTGCTGGAATAATGCTAAACAGCAGCAGAAATCTGAGAGATCCAGACCCAAGGGACCTAGAGACCCAGAAAAGTAGTGGTGGGCCCTGGTGGAGCAGCCAGTAGGTCAAACGAAGCAATTATTTTTTCTCCATTTGATACTTGGGCCATTTTAAGATACTATGTCCAGCTAGGGGACCCAGCACAATGTAGTTACTGGAAACTGGAGCTCAGGAGTCCAGAGAAGGATGCAGTGGGTGCTACACAAGAAGAGCCTAAGGTAACCCCAATGGCTTGGTCCATGGACGACAGACCTGGGCTGGGATCTTACTGCTGTCTTCACCTGCCTAATGGGGAACAGAGAGGAGGATTTCTCACAGAGTTGCCCAGTGGAAGGACAGGAGGCAACAGATGAGAACAGCAGCAAGGGGAATTCCTACAGCATTTAAAAGAAAAATTTCACCAAGGTATAGAACTCACCAGGTATAGAACTGTACAGAGAGGAAACAGCTTGTGCAGAGAGGCAGTGCAATCTCTATCCCTAGATATTTTCAAAATGTCTGTAGCCAAGATCCTGGGTTGCAGGACTTAACCTGGAGTTAGCCATACTTTGAGAAGGAGATTGGATCAACTGCTTCTAGAGAACTCCTTCCACTAAGATTACTTTCTGATTTTGTGGGAATTGCTATTAAATTTAATCTGTCCCATCCCATATACGATCATATCAAAGCTTTATTGTTTGTACTGTTCCATTACAGCCTTAAGGTTCCATTTTGAGCCTTTACCATCTCCCTACCTCTGATTCTGATTTAGAAGCCATTTAACATACGTTCACTGCTGTGAACAGGTAAGTCTTTACTCTCACTTCAAATTACATCCTCTGCAGTTACACAGAATTATTTTTTAAATCAATGGTGACTACAGTTCTAGTGGTCACCATTCTTTACCCTGGATTTTATTATGCACTCACTGGTCTCTGAATAGGACAATATGTATCTGTGTTACCTTAAATATAATGCCCAAATGGAGATTTGCTTCTCTTGATGATTTGTTCTGTTTCATTTTCAATTTTGCTAATCTTCTGAGGACAGTAGATTCAGGAGGTGGACTGCAATATTTTCTCTTAATATATCCTTTTTGGACTCAAGAACACAAGCCTTGGCTTCACATGCTATATAGAAATTGTACCTAAGGCAAACAAGGATCTGTAACATGATAAACATCAGTCTACATTGTTTCACCAAATAAAATCTTAGCTAACCTAGACTTTGTTGCTGAAAACCTGTGATCTTAATAGGTATCTTTGCATACCAGCTATGGTATATACTCAAAGCAATTTGTGCCTCTTTTTTATCATTTAAATCCTACTAATTATTTTCAAAACAGAGTGTTGAATTTCAAGTTCTCTCACTTGCACCAACATGTAGTTTGAGGTTATGTAGGGTTTTCTTTAAGCTTTTAAAGAAATCTAATGAAACAAAGGGGAAGAGTCACACTGGCTTTAATGAGCCCAGCACAAATACCTTTGGGAACTTTTGGGAGAGTGTCAGCCAGATACTCAGTTGTCTCCTTATTTACCAGGGACAGAAACAGTAGTGGTACAAAAGCCATTGCCAGACCACACACGTCACCCGTAGGGGTGACAAAGACAGTAGGGGAATTTAGTCCTTCTTCCATTGACCTTGAAGGGAGTGCCTGGGACTGCTGGCTGCAGCCACAGCTCAGGGGTGAGTTTCTGCCTCCCCGGAGCAGCATGGGGGATGCCAGAAGGGGATGCATGAGCACCATGCGGAGCTGCCAGAAGGGGATGAAGTCATGTTATTTCATGACCAGCTGGCCAGTGTGTGAGGAATTGGTTTTCCAAGGAGGTTAAAGAATTTGGCCACTTCTGCTGGGGCCAGTTCAGAAAGACAGATCTCGACAGCTGGACCTAGCACCAGCAAAAGGAATGTCTGATCCCACATGCTGAGCATGGGGAGAAAATTTTCAGACTCCTCCTGCCACACTGTGCAGCTTCTACACTGGGGTTTAGCACGTAGCATTAGGAGATGCTGCTGAGGCCCGGGGCATGTGAGCAAAGACTCCAGCATTTGGGTACTGCACTGTTCTTAGCTGGTGGCTTAAGGATAGGCTCTAGGAATGGATGAAAGAAATTAGCAAAGCATAGCAAAGAGGAGATGATGAGCTGTTTGACAGACAGTGAGCAATTAGTAACTGTTTTTTGAAAATCAAATCACCTCTACTATTCTTTGCGATGAAGAGTAGGATGTCAGTGCTGCACTGACCTGAGATGATGTATTATTTAACATATTCAAGATGTTTTTTCTCATTAATCATGAAAGTTGGGCATTTTCCCACCTTGCTAAAGGAAAGAGCAAAGGCTAATGAGGGTATGTCTGGCATCTGCCACATCTGAGGATGATGTACCCATTTGCTCAGTTTCTTAAATGTTACCACCTCTTTTGATATTCTAGTATCAGTATCTAGGTGAGTTTCCCTTTTGACAGCTAGGAAAAATTATTTGGAAAACAAAAGCAGTTACAAACTCTGAAGATTCTTGGGGGTCTGGCCAACATAACTGCATGCCTCTCCCCTTGAAGCCCAAGTGGGCTAAGATGTGAGAAAGAGAGAAAATGGGCACTGGTTTAGTGGTGGTGTATCATTCAACGGCCCATGTGCTAGAGGGAAATATGGGACATCATGCTTCCTGTCTTTCTGTGGTCATAGAGTCAGGAAGGGCAGGGTTTGCCTCATTCCTGACTCATCCTGGCCATGCCTTGTCTGACCCTTCTCTCACCAGTTCTAGTTTTCTGTGGGAAATAGGGTGTATGATTAATCCTCCCTTGGGTTGCAGGTTGCAGACCTGGGTGTCTTGCTGCAAAAACAAACTTTATGCAACTGCAGGAGCACAGGAAACTAATTTTCACTTTATGCTTGAGAGTTGAAGAGCTGATTTACTAAAGCAAATAGTGACAAAGTTTTCAGCACCCATGACTGATCTCTAAGTCTGGTCCTATTCATCACAGAGCAATGTGATGAATAGCAACACTTCCTAGCACAGAGCCACTGGGAGGCCATGAATGCTATAAAAGCAAGGGCCTGGGGAAGCTTTAATGAAGTTTTTGGGGCCATTGAAGGGCTAACAGACAGGAAATCTCCTACATGGATTTCCCAAGACTCTCCTATCTGCCCAATCACAGCCTAGCTCTTTAGCATGCCAGACTATCAATTTTTCAGGAAGCACAGAGATAAGGTACACTCAGGGAAACAATTAATTCAAAGTCCTGCAGGTGTGTCCTTTCACACAAGCAGGTGCATTTTACTAATAGAGAGGGGATACATATAAACAAACAAAAAAAATCAGAAAAAACCACAGCCAACAGTAAACCTCCTGTACTTCCACTAGCTGCAAGGGTTTTAACCTGCTATTTGCATAAGAAAGCTGATACTTCTGCCTATAAGTGTTCTCCCTTCTGCTGATTTGAATCTGCTGATTCAAATCAACATTGTACTGGTCAGCTGGACCTGCTGACAGAGTAAGTATGAAAATTCAAGTGTATTGCTTGCTCTCTCTCCCTCTCTCTCTCTCTCTGCTCTGCTCTGCTCTCTTTTCCTCTCCACCTCTGTATTTGCTTGTCTGACCATGTTTCACTGAGCAGATATGGGACCAGCCTTGATTTATGCTGGTGTGAACCTGTAACTCTATTTTTGACCTCCATGCCCATCTACATCTCTGGAGAGTGATACATTTGTTCCAATAATTTGGCTCTTCTCAAGCTACCTCCTGTCACCTCAGGTGGGAGACATGAAATAATAGACTAGTGTCTCTGCTGAAATGCTTTCCCTCCGTAGGTTATCTCTTGGTGAATGTATCTCAGGCTGAAGAACAAAAAAAAAAAATTGTTTCTGTTTTAGCAGTTTTTTAGTTTTGTTGCCTTTGAACACTCCCTGGAAACAAATACCTTTCTTATTTTCCTCTGGAGGTTTTCAGGAGATCTGCTTTCAGGCAGTTTAATGAGAAACAAGCCCCTGTTGACAATGTTTAAGGAATGTGATTAATTGCTTGATTTGAGAGTTTCAGCATGCCTCCATCTAATACCTAGAAGAGCAGGAGTAAGGGGCAGGAGTGTGCCTTTTCAGCAGTGTATCTGTTCCTTGGTGCAAAATAAGCCCACGCATCCCCTCCTTCACATCCCCAAGCTCTAAAATGTGATGCTGCAAATAGGCAATTACTGCCCTTTTTGCGTCCCATCCCCACATCTTTCTCTATCAGATTTTCCACCTGGACATTTCTGTGCCTTGAAGACATGGAGCTGTGCCTGCATACTGAATGTCCAGGGGAGGATGGGCCAGGTGAGTTGCAGCAGCCTTGCGACAGGGAAGTGAACAACAGCTTAAAAATCCTGAATTCATGGAGAATTGACGGGTCCTTGGTTATCCCAGCTCTGCTAAAAAGCAGCTGGGCAGGCTCAGATCATGCCTCTAAGTTTGCATGGGTTCGAGGATAAACTGAGTAAGCTCATGGTCCGGGATCACCAGGATGTGAGGCTGTGGTTCTGCTTGGGGCTGAGGCCACCTTGCTGTGGGATCATTCTAGTTTCCCAAAGCAGAGCCTGGCACACTCCTACAAACAAGTTCCATGGAGGGAAAGAAGACTATCATTGGCTTGCCCCCATCACCAGGTCTCTTTAGAGACTAAAAATTCCTGGAAAATACTAACACTAATTTGATGACCTTGGCACCTTCAGGGCATCACTTCTGGTACTCTTGCTTTCCTGATGTGTGATATTCCTGAGATAGAGGAGACCCTTAGAGAGGGTCCTTGATATTTCAGAGTCTGGTTTCCTCCAGGAGTCAATTTCCCTCTGTCCATACAAAGACTTTCTACCACAGAAGCTGAATCAAAAGTTCTGGGGTCTATCAACAGGGTTTGAACTTCAGACCTGTCTGCTAAGAGCAGGGATGCATGCCCTGCACATCAGCATTTTCTTTCCACACATGTGAGCACTTTTAAAATTAATTTATCGGTTTTCCCCATCTTGTGTCAGCTTAGAGTTTGTATTTGATTGATGGCCTAGAAAATGAGGGGACAGTTATGATTCTTCTGGTCTAAAACAGACTGTCAACAGAAACGTTGCCATTCATTTCCATAGGGACCAAGTCTTTGCCTTTGCCTGAAAGGAAGTGATCAAGCTTTGAGCCGGGTCTCTGAGGTCCTGGTTTTACAAGTCAGTTTTCAGCCCCTCAAACCAGGCCGGATTTGTTTCCTCCTGAGGAAGTGTCCTTCTCTGTGCTATTTTGGAGCTGGAACTGAATCACTCCCAAAAAACATGTATAGATTGAGAAAATGGTGATTCCTTCTTGAAAATTTGACAGAGACACAGTTAGAGAAAAAGTCTCTTCTAGTTTTCTGCACAATTTTAAATCATCATAAAGCACCAGAACATGAGTCCTTACCTCTAACATAACTCTCTTTAGTTTTCTTAGGGACAGTCTGAAGTAATTTATTTCTTTTCACCACATGTATTATGCTTGACGGAAAATAAAAAAGCAAGAAACAAGTCTGCAAATATTCACTGGTTTTCACATTTGATTACTGGATGCACAACATAATATGGTTCTTAAAATGGTGATTGACCAATTTGGATTGAGGAAATATGTTGGAAAAAGAGCTTCTGAAAGGGTAACATTTTCTCTCTTGCCACTGCTGGCACTTATTGACATAGAAATCAAGAACTGTTATGAAGGAAATGCAAAGGCTGACATCTGACATAAAGAAAACAGGGTGAAAAAACTCCAAACACTGGGTGTGAGAGAAAGGTGTGTCTAACACTGTTTGTCTCTGTTGTGCTGGATTAACTCACCCTAGTGTCTATTGCATGTATTTTAAAATTAGAAATGATATTGCAAAAATGCTACTGGAGCAGGCAGGAAGATTTTCAGAGCCAGAGTTTGCTCATTCATGGAACATTCATTAGGACTTAGGTATGCAGTAATTCTTAGTTATTAATATGTGATTCATTCTTCTGGTTGTATCATACAGAGTTATTTACGCTTTTGGGAAGAGTAAGCTCTGACTGTAAAACATGGAGAGGTTTTACATTAATGCTTTTCTTTCATTGCATATGGATTGCAGAAAGCTCAGAAATCACATCCATGGATATATATATATATATATATGTGTGTGTGTGTGTGTGTGTGTGTGTGTGTGTGTGTGTGTGTGTGTGTATTATTTCTGTATTAATTATATCCTCCATAAATGCTATGGCATGCTTACAAAGCTTTGATTACTCATCCCACCCCAAGCTGAGAAACTGCTGATCCCCACAAAAATAAAAAGGGAAGACTTTGAAGTCTTCCAACATTGGCTTGTCATAGAGTGAATGAACTTGAAAGAGAAATGTAAGCCCTTACTTCTGATATAGTAAAGAGCTGGCAAGTTCCTACAGATTTTTACTCCCAGATGACATCACTTACTCTCCAGCAACTTGCAGCTTGTCTAGCACTGCAAGGTAAATACAGCCATGCCACATAGTGCTCATCACCTCAGAAAGCATCTTCATGTCTTCCTATTCTGAATCCAGAATGCCAGCAAGCTGCAGAGCAGATGATGTATGAACCTGCAAGGGCAGATCTACAACCAGTGGGCATTGGCATATCTCCCACGTAGTGGAGACAGAAGTTATGCTCATTTATACCCTTTGAGATTCTAGCCCAAGGTAATGGCATCTTCATTTCTGACTTTAATAGGAGCAGGCACTCGTGTTGGGAGTGAGGCTTCCTTCCACTAGAGAAAAACACAGCTGGAACACAAAGTTGAAGGAAGAGTAGCATTAAAAAACTGCCACAACAGCAGTGGTTAGATTTAAACACTGTGCACACCTTTAATGTTCCTAAGAGCCAAGTTTCTGATGTGTAAGTGCATTTTTTGTCTGATGCCAAGAAAACAGATGTGAGAGTTATTTCCCAATAGCCAAAGGCATTGTCACATGACTAATTCAGCATCTTCCAAAACCGGGTGCGTGCCTGGGCATGTGATGGAAAGATGGGAGGAAATTGCCTGGCTATGTGGATTCCTTGTGGTAAGGCAAATTTAGCTTAGTGAAGCCCATGACTAACAAATAACCAAGCACTCAACTTTTCAAATTATAGAATCACAACACCCTGAAACCTGTTGATAAGCTTTCACAAAGCTTGGAATTTTTGGATGAAAACAGAGCATGATAGGATTCAGAAAGAGAATTTCATGGTGGCAAATAGGTATGTGCCTTAGATGTTCCATTTTGGAATTAAGCCACAGCAAAATCCATTTGAGAGAGTGTTTTCTGCAATTGTAACTGGTTTAAGAAATAATGTTAAAAAACAGCCACTCTCTACAGGTTATTCTCTGTTTTGTAATTGCCATGAAACTCATATGAAAGAATTTGATGGTATCACCTTCTGTCATGGAGCTGTGGGAGTAGGTCACTCTCAGAACAAACTATTTCATAGACCATTAAACTAAAGTTTTTTTCATTTTAAGAAAATATCTCAATATTAATGATGGAACTAGAACATCCTCCGCTGATTACCTTGCAATTTGTCATTCTCTAATTACCCAGTGAGATACATCCTGCTGCTTCATCAACCCTCTGCAGCACTCTATATAGCTCTGCTGTTGGCCACCTTTTTGTTTCTCTGCACCCCTTATCTCTGAGCATGCCTGGCCAGGAACAAAAATTTAACCCTGTCAGCTCTGCAATGCTTCTTGAGCTATGTCTGTGCTGCAAAATCACCTCCTTCAGTCCAAGATAAAATTTTGACTAGAGCTCTTTAAAACTGTACATGATTCTGATCCACAGTGTACTCTTGTCTCTCTGAAGCCAGCACTTATTTAAATGTCTTTTGTCTCTTGTTTTTATATTTGGATTGCCAGGTTTTTGTCATAGAGCGTGTGTATGCTAGCTGTGTCCACCACATGGTTCTTGTTTGAGGATTGCAACCTAAAAGTGCTACAATATTCACAGATGACTACCATAGAGTAATAGTAAGTTTGCAGTTGAAGTGTGTATATCTAATCTGTAAGTCAAACTCATAGTGAGAAAGTTTGTTGATCTACATTCGGGTAAAATGCACTTTTTTCTGAAACTTATTCCCAAAAAGTCTAGCCTGTGGAGAGGCTTATATTATGCCCATAGGCATATGTTTAAAAATATCTCACCTTAATGCAAAGAAAAGTTAAAAGCTTTCCCTTTAATTATTTTTATTCTGCTTTTTAATTTTTATTCTTGCTTTTCCTTTTTTTTTTACTCTCATTCAATAAAAATTATATATAAATTCACAAATTAAAAATTCACTCAATATGATCTGACAAATCACACTTTTAAAAGGTTCCTAGTTTCATAACAAATTCCATTAAAATGGCTGATAAAAACACTGTAGTGGCATAAATTATTTTTCAATAGATTAAATTCAAGTCCCTGTAATAAAATCTTTTGGTCAGCTAGCTGTAGAACTGCCTGTGGCGTAGAACCCGGGTATAATTTTCTTTATTTATTTACCTTTTATTTGTATCAGATAGGTTGTGTAAGTCCCATGGAGGAGACAAATGAAAAAGACAGGCTGAGAAACCCATGTCTTGAGTCTGTCATCTTTTATGAAAAAATGAAGTTAAAATGACAACACTGCTGCAGGCATTTGGAGGACCCCTTTTGTAAGGCTGGTGGATACTGACAGGTGCAATGAGTTTTTTTACATCTGGAATTGTATTTTGCACTTCCTGAACAACCTGCATAGACACACAATCTAGACCAGGTCTTCGCCAGGACAAAGATGATGGTGTGAACTGTTACCTACAGGAGATGAAGGGCTTGGGGATAGTGTTTTACCAAAACTGGGGTGAGGTGGCCTTCATGTTGTCTGAAGAAATTGAGAAAATAAAAGATTATCAACCTGAAGACAAAGAGAGACAACTAAAAGTATCACTCTGAGGTACACAGGGGAAGTTAAGGACAGAGGGGAAGCTAGGGCCGTAGGCATGTATGGGCTTGGTGACCATAAAACACAGCTTTGGCTGTCCTTCCAAACTGGAGAAGACAGGCCGGGCCTTTGTGGGGTCCCAGGGATCTCGGAGGAGAGCGTTGCTGGTTTGGGAGATTTTTCATTTAAGGGATATACTGGTTTTTGTAATGGTATCTGACCTCAAGTGGTTTATTTCTCAAGGAAATGTAACAGTGTATTTACACAGTCTCTGGAAAGGCTATTTATATCTGCATGCCTGCTTCCTTCTCCCTGTCCAAGGCCTCACAAAGGTACTTTTTAGGATAGAAGATTCAGCCTTTTGTAAGCTCAGATGAACTTATGCTCATCTCAGAAGAGGCGGGACTGCATCTCAGAAGCAGAGAATAGGAATCCAAGTGTTGGCCAGAGGCTGTATACCAGATGCCTCTGGGTTAAAAGGAAGGTACCTAGACATGGCTGGACTCAGAAGCTCTCAGACACCCTGGGAAACAGGGATTGGGTCTCACAGTACCTAGATGATGAGCAGTAAGGACATTTGGACAGATGCCATCTATTACTGGTCTTATTTATAAAAGTGGCTACTTCAGGAGCATGTACAACACTCCCTTTAAATTTAATTTAAATTAAATTAAATCCATTTAAAATTCCTCATCTAAATAAACATATTGTCATGTAAAAGAAATTGTAGCTGCTTATGGTTTTGCCCTGCCACACCATTGTGTGCCTGATGCTGGATTAAAATGCATGAATCTAGGAGTCACTTGTCAAGAAACAGATTGTGCTGCTCCTAGAATTGCAGCAGCTGTCTTGGGTAATTTTTTGCAAGAAGACCAAAAAGCAAAGCTTATCAAAGGAGAGAAGTGAATGCTAATATCCCCCATTATTCCCTTCCCTGCCTTCTTCTTGGTGCTATGTCCTCAGAGCTGCCACATCAGTGCAGATCCTCTGCAAAGGATTGTAAGCTGGTCTTGCATATCCCCAGCAGCTCATAGCCCTCCATACCATTCCCAGAGCCCTGGCAAGGAAGACAGCTCTTCTGCAAAGTAGCCAGACAGGTTAGGTAGTTTAGTTTCTATTCTTTTAAGCCCATTTAAAATATGCTGTAGGGTGATGGAACAGTAACTCACATTTGTTGTAACCCTGATGGTTTAAAGGCATGAGCAGGGCTTAGGAGAGACAATGCAGTGAGGCTGTCTGTAGAAGGCTTTAAAGTGAATAATACTTTTGTTTAAACACAGAGTTCACATCCCACCAGTTTTACCACTGTTCTAATACTGAAAAATAATAGATTCATTAGGAAGCCTGTTAGTGTAATGAGTGGCATTTGTTGTATCTTGGTCCAAAGGCATGTCACTCTTCTTAAAGAAAATGCCTTTAATTTTGGATGAAAACTTTGAGGTTTCTTTTAAAAGTACTACAGTCCCCTTGTTGAGGTAGGAGATTTTTTTCTTGCAGTATGTTTCATCATTTCTGCTTTCATGCATAATTTTTCAAATCTTCCCTCATCAAATTACCACAGCTTTAGGGGTCCTGAAGAAATTAGTATAATCACTCACTGTAATTAAATGTTTCATATTTTATTAGACACCGCATGCAATATGCTGCATGGAGATCTCATACAAGGCCTGCCATATCTTTGTGTATCTCTCACACACCTGATTGAATCAGTAAGTGCAAAGATTTATTTCCCTCACATCTTTTGTGTTGTGGAGATGATGTATTGTATTGTGTCAGGGAGGATTTGTCATAGAAATTGGCAGCTGTCGTGAATGGCATCACCTGCATCAGAACATGAGGCAAAGGGAGACAACATGAAGTCATGTTGTATAGACAATAGCCTGCTTTTCTTAAGGTGAAGAGATAAAAAAGGACTAAGTAGAGGCACACAAAAACACAGCTGCTTTGTCGTGCATCTTGGTACAAACAGCAGTCCTCAGTTGAAGTTTTAAACATATCTAAAAGGGATTTTTTTCCTTCATCCAGGACTTGGTCATCCAGGCTAAACAATTAAAATTGTCCATGTAAGTTGCAGAAAACTGTCAAGAAGTTAGGAGTTTGGCATTAAATTATATTTCTGGGAGGATTTTGGTGGTCTCAGCTTTCAAATGCTGAAATGTCATTAGTGAATTTATGGGGTACTGTGGAGAGAAATATTCATTGTTGCAACATAAATTACTGAGCATCCTGAGAGAACTAGTTCAGAAATAAACTAACAGCCCACAATCATCAACTCATAAAATAAGGAGAGAGTGACGTTAGCTATAAATGCCTCATCTCCTGTATTGGTCCTGAAGGACCTGCCCAGGAGTTCCTAGGAAGTGATGCTGTTGCTCCAGAGAGAATGAGGCCCTTCCCCACGTTTATTTATCACTTTGGATATTTTCTTTGTTTTCCAGATCTAATTTTCTTTATCTCCTGGGCGTAAAATAAAAAAGGAGAAACAATGTGAGAGCCACATGAAATGTATTACTTGAAACCATGATCTCCAGAGAGAGAGAGGAAACCATGCAAGCACACCTGTAAAAGAGAGGAAAACAAAAGAAAATTAAATAAGTTGCAACAGAGCAGGAAGTTCAATGACATCAACAACAAGAGGGAAAAAAAGAAGAAAAAAAAGAATCAGAACTGTAAAATTCAGAATGAAAGCAAAGAAAAAACATGAAATATTTATTCCAGAATAGGAGAAAAACTAAAGGAAAGAACAACAATAAAGGAGATACATTACAAGTTATCTTAAACATTATGTTGAATTTATACAACCACACTAGTTTGCTCAGAACCTTTATTTTGCGACATCAGCACATTAAGCTCCGGATATTGCCTCAGAAATAGAGAGCTAGGGTTGTGTACTCCAGCAACTGTGTCCACTTCATTGCTCCTGAAGTCCTGAAGTCCAGGCTGTGCAGTGAGAGGGCTAGTATCCTCCTCTTTGTGCATTGCCAAAGTTCTCAGCCCTTTTTTGCAGCAGTCATTATTTAATTACAGCACGCTGCTTGAGTTACAGGTTGCCATTATTGTTAACAAGCTGCTTTCCCATGATACTAAAACGTGTAATCCTGATGACATGGCTGAACTGGGAAGTAGGGAACCTGCCTGCTCTACCCAGACATACCCTTGGCCTGTTTTGGGATTATGGGTACACTTTGCCACCTACTTAGCAGGATACATGCTATGATTGTGCTATAGATAAAATACAAGGACATATATAGATGTCTTTTTGTGGATGCATATATGTGTACATAATGAATATATGAAGTGTTACGTTTTTTGCCTTCTTGATGCTTAATGCAGGTTGCTTGTATGAATAGAAAACCAAATTGCGTCACCCATTGTTGTTTTTGACCTTGTAGCTCTCTTTAAATCAGTAATACTCAGGAGACACCACACAGATATAGGACATTTCCTAGATATGGTGAATCCCAGCAGCCATCATATCATGCTCTCCTGCAGCTCAGATCCATTCTGCTGTCTGTGCTAGTGCTGGCTGGAGATGTCACACCTCAGCACTGATGCCCGTCTGTGCCTCCACACCTGGGTAAAGCAGGGAACAGAGATCAATTACTTCCATCATTCCCTCCTTTGCAGGTTTTTCACCCAGAGAAAGCAGTTGAAAATGTCTTTCCTAGGTAAGAAATCCCATTTCCAATGTCAGTCCCATAATCAGACAGGAGAAAAAAAGATTGGTCATTTCAAGCTGGGCATGCACCTGCCAATGCCACTGCCAGCAAATCTGACTTAGGCAAAGATGGGCTGGGAAAGTTACTGGCTCAGCAGGTACTGATAAAATTCTAATTTTAACAAATCATATTTTTTTAAGCATTTGAAAAATACATTGTGGTCAGATATCTTATTGTGAGAATCTTTTAATAAAACCTACATCTTTACAGCTTTTCCTTATTATTTGCTGAGACCAAATTTGTCACATGTTTGTTTCTGGGTGGTAAGCACCTAAACACGTACACAGTGCACTGGAAACCTGAGTTGCCTTATAGAATATCCCTGTATAAAGCTTTCCAGAAGAATACAGGGCTAGCCATGGTGAGGTCGTGCAGATAATGTGATAAATTGATGGGTACCTTTTTTCCTCTGTGTTTGTATCACAACACATGCACAGACAAGCAACCACGGTAAAGCACATTATTAAGATTGTTCTATCAATAAACCCAAATGTACAAAATGCCAGAATGAAGATTGCCTGTGTGCTCTTATTTCTGTTGCTCTTTTACCTTATGCAGCATGCACAATTTTGAGAATATCCTGTATTAATTTTCCCATATGCCTATGCTTTATTAAATGTACGGTGTAGATGAGTCCCCTTAGTGAGCAATTATTCAGTGTTCTATTCCAGCCTTGCTATTTAATATGAGGTTTTACACCTTATTTATTACTCATCCCTATAAATCCTGCTGCAAGAATGAAGTTATTAATGACTTTATAGGCTTTTCTGTGGTACGTACAATAATGAAGCCTGAATATTTTGCAAACAATAATGAATATATTCTCCCACTAGCTCTGTAGGATAATAGTAAGAGTTATCTCCATCTTGGAGTGGGAAATTTGAAGTACAGAATTAGAATCAGAAGTATACCCTAAGTTTAGAGGCTTAGTTTTGAGTATATGGACTACTAGACAATTTACTGCAGATTTTCTATGTCATTATTGAAACAACATGTGTTTCACCCTTGAGGGTGAAATGTGCAAATTAGATACTGTTGGAAAAAACATATATTGTTACCATGTACCTGAGGTTTGTACTATGTTGTAGTTTAATAAATCCTCTGATTTCGCATTATTATTACGCAGAGCAATACAGCCTGGGGGCCCAGTCCCCAGAGAGATGGGGTGCCCGAGGGCTAAGCTAGCTCAGGCCGGTAGCCGTGGGCCAAACCCCATAGCAAGCTTGGTGGCTATCAGCTCTTATAGTGATTGCAAGCTCTTAGGATTTCAGCTCTTGCTTGCTAGGTAAGTTTGCCTTTGGCTTGAGGCTGCAGCAGATGGCAGAGAGAGGAGAAGGAGAGGCGCTGGCTGGTTCCACAGAGATGGCTTTATTGGCGAAGTCTGTGAAGGGTCCCAGTGACAGCTCTTCTTCTCTTGAATGGGCTTTATAGGGTTCGGGGGGTTCCAGGTTTGACCAATGGTAAGGGTTAAAGTAACATAGCCTTATAGGATTACAGAGATAGGCTATGGGGTGGGGGGTCACGGAGACAGGAACTTATTTGCTGCTGTGTCAGCATTCCTATTGTACAGATCATCCATGGTGCCTTTCCCAAATCCATGGGGTTTACCACAGTAGTTGGTGCCCAGATGGACAAAACAGTGTTCCTTACAGTCCACTGCTTTTTGCATTAGGTATTTTCATTTGATCCCCTTACATAAAAGATGAATTTTAAACTTTTTGGCAGCCAATAGAGGATGAATAGTGACCAATGACAGCTTATGTCTTAGATCATATGCCACTCACCCCATCTCCACTTTTTCCCCACACCAAAATTCCAGTCTCTCTTTTTGAGGTCCTCATGCTGATTCTGTCTTTAATCAGTCTACCAGTATTGCTGCAGCCTATAAATGCAGCCAAGAAATGTAGCTTCTTCCCTAAGGTTAAAAGGCAGCATTGGTGTGAGAAAAAAATATTTACCAACTTCCCACTAAGACATTTAGGCTATGATTTAAAGAAAGATGCCTAAGTATCAGAAAAATATGCAGTATCCTTTTATCCATAGAATGGACAAAGAAAGGCTCTTTTAAGATGAAGGTGAGTGAGATTCCAGATTAGCAAGTGTGTCTGTGGTGTCCCCAAGATCTGGGGTATCTTTCATTACTGTGGACACCAGTCCTTTGCTCCTGCCACAGCCAAAACAGGTTCCACAGCCAAAACAGGTTCCTTGGTCTTATCAGGTCCCTTCCATCTCAAGAAAGGTGAGGGCAGGTGCTAAAGTATATGCATCTTGGTAGGGATTGTCTTTTTTTGCTTGTATCTAGTGTTCAGTGTTCTGAGTCTGTGGTCATGGCAGGGACAATGAGAGCTTTGTTCCCCCACTGGATTTTGTCATTCAGCCACTGAAGATGGATGGACATGGGACCCAAGAGCTCTGCAGGTGTGCGCATACCATGATGTGTGCAAGACACTTTTTGCTTAAATAGTCTTCAGAATTTCACAATAAATAAATAAAATTAAGGCCTCCATTTGGTAGGGGTGATTTTGTCCACTTACAAATCAGACAAATTTGGGAACAATTTCCTAAGAAGGTAGATGTGTAGGAAGGAACCAATCTTATTCAACTTGTCAAATCTTGCCTAAAGGTTACAACATCTTGGTTGCCCAGAGCAAAGGGCTCAGAAAGACTTTTTTAACAAATGCAAAGATATCATCCCTAGTGTCATGGTTTAACTCCAGCTAGAAACCAAGCATCACACTGCCCCTTGCTCACTCCCCCACCAGTAGGTCTGGGTAGAGAATTGAAAAGGTAAAAGCTGGGAATTTTGTGGATGGAGAAAAAGACAGTTTAATTGGGAAAGCAAAGGTCACACACATAAACAAAGCAAAACAAAAAATTAATTCACTCCTTTCCATGAGCAGGGAGGTGTTCAGCCAAGAGAGCAGGGCCCATCACATATGATGGTGATTTGGGAAGCAAACACCATTGATTTGGGAAGCAAACACCTTACTCTTTCTTATCCTCCTCATTTTATACACAGAGAATGATGCCACATGGTCTGGAATATCCCTTTGGTCAGTTTGGGTCACCTGTCCTACTTGCATCTCCTCCCAACCTGCCAAGCACCCCCAGTCCCTCCCCAGTGTGGCTGTACCAAAAGCAGAAAAGGCCTGGGCTCTGCAAGTCTTGCCCAGCAACAGCAGAAACATCTCTGTATTATCAACTCTGTGTTCAGCACAAATCCAAAACACAGCCCCAGACTAGCAACTGTGAAGAAAATTAACACTACCCCAGCTGAAATGAACACACCTAGTCATGTAATTTTAAGTGCCTGTACTACAGCTTTCTGCAATTTATACAACTGCAGAAACCATTACTGCAGAAACCTGATGCAAACATCTGGCATACATAAATGTCAATCCAGGCAATGTTTGGTGTACAAGGAGTTGAAAAGAGCGTCTTACAATGTAAAGTGTCTGGTAATCTTAACAATGGGTGGAGTTACCAACCATATCTGTAATATTAAATTTCATTGCTTCAAAGCAAGTCTAAAGTGCTCTGTGTCCTTGCTGTACATCTCGTCCTTTTGTTACACAGATCCCTCATGTTATTACAGTAAGATCTCTCATTCTCTACGTGATCAGGACACTCATTTGAAGATACACACTGTATGTCATTTTTGGGGTGCAGCTTATCCAGTGGGGTTCACCAGCTGTGTACTGGATCGCAGTTCCATGTGTACAGAAGGAAATGCACGTGTGTGTGTGTACGTGCAATTCATGTGTGCAGGTGTGCAAGCATGCTGGTGATACTTACCCCATGACTGGTTTCATTCCAGGGCTATGGCTGTGTCTTGGCCTTTGACAATGGGTTTCAGAGCAGAGGGTTTCACCCTGCTCTTCCACTCCCCAGTAAATACATGTCCCTTTCTGCTCAGGACAGTTTCTTTGCTGTGCCCCCATACACCAAAGGTGGGGGCATGGCCTTGGGGTTCAGAAATTTCCCCCAAGCAAGGAGGCATGGTGTAGCCAAGGCAGCAGTGCGCTGTATGTGTCAGAGCCTGTCCTCACATCGGCAACAGTTCAGAAAGTGCAGAGAGAATTTCCAAGACAAAGTGGCAATGGGATGACATTTGGGTATCAAGGACCTTGCTTCAGAGATACAGAAATGCGGAAACCCCTTCTATGAGCTGCAGCAAAGTAAGGCACAACAGCAGCACCATTCAAAGTGGTGCAGTATCACTGCCAAGCTGATAGTAGTTGGGAGGTGCACCAGTCACAGCCTTGGGAAGCTGAGCAGCAGCTGGGCAGGCAGAGCATCACCGTGTGCTTAAGTCCCTGCAAGGGCGTGGTGCCCCAGGCTTTCAGGCACATTATAGAAACCATCCCAAAGTATGATCCCACCTTTAAACAATGAGCTCACTGAGAGCCAAGTGGTAATAGTATTTACGCAGGGAGATGTTCAAAAATTTTTTCACAGAGGTATGAAACTTCATTCTCCACACCTCAGGAGACTGTCCCAGCCAGTATTCCCACTCGAGGCTGTGGAGAAACCAGTGGTGCTTTCCTCTCCTCTGTGCCTGGTGCAGCTGCAAGGAACACCCAGCCTCTCCTGGTGAGCAAGAGAAGAGTTGCATGCTGAGGACTCAGGGAAAGAAAAATCCCAGCCTCTGCTGCTAACACTACCTCTATGTTTCATCAATGTCTGATCAATGCAAAATGCAGAAATAATGCAATTCTTACTTACTTTATGCTTATTTAAACTACAACCCTAAATGCTTTTACTGGATTTGTGTCTGACTCCTATTGAAGATTCTGACCGGGTAGTGAATGGGAAAGAAGTTTTGACAATACCCTCCAAAGGCCTTTTTAAGATAATTTTAATTTTTTCTGCAGGCAGACTAAATTATGGGACTTTGTTCGTAGCACAGTGACTATAAAAATAGCCTGACCCTCTCACCCTATAGACCTATAGCAAATGAGAAAATAATTGCTTTAATGTAGATTTTTTATAAAGCATCTACTTGAGATGGCCTGAAATGAAAAGGAATTACTTTATCTAATCTTCCCAGGAAAAGCATTTCAGCACAGAGGAGTATGAAAGTGAATACTTGACCTTCCTTGGAGGCCAGTTTCCATATGGGGTCAGGCAGAAAGACAGAACCTGATGATAGCTGATGATAAATCCAGGATAAAACACGGAGGCTGACTGAGAGTTCAGTCTTTGTGGTTTATGCTTGAGCCTTATCACCGCTGAAAGAAAATTGAAGTGATTATATAGTACTTTGAACTTAATGGAAAGAAGAAAGATAGTGAATGGTTGATTACATCTCTTCTTGAAGTCCTTCAAGCACAGGCCACTGCCCATTAAACTGTTGCCAAGTCAGCTTTAGCTGGCAGCTAGATAGCTCAGGGTCCTCTCTCTAGTCTTCCCTAGTAAAGATTAACTATATCATCTCACTTGCCTTCATCCTCTGAGCCAGTCAGAGCAAAAAGTGCTGCAGGAGATTTCTGCTCTTCTCTGTTGCCTTCAGCTGGGATCCAGCTGCAATTAAAACAGTGGGACTCCTGGGCTCCTATGGGGATGGGACAACCTGATTCACAGGTCCTACATTTCTATAAAACAAGTTGCAAGCTGTAACTCTCCAAGAGCTCCTCAAGAATAAAATTAACAAGGATTACTGATGTTTTTCAAGAAACTCTCACACAGTGTTGAGGCCTGACTCATGACTGGGAATGTTCATGCTTGGCAGGATGCAACATGCAAGGAGCAGCCAGAGATGTGTGTGTTGGGTGTGAGGTGCTGCAGGAAGGTGTTTTCCTGGGACCTGATGTGAAGACATTGCTAGGAACAAAGGTGGCAAAGTGTTAGCCACTACTAACAATAAAATAACTTGTTACGCAAGTTACACTGCTGCCACTCATTCAGACATGACAGATTATGAACTTGCCTATGATGGAATTTTGAGAGTCATAATGAAATTTTAGTAGAGTGGACAGATAGCAGAAAGAGAACAAGTGATGATAGTGATTAAGTGACATTGTGACCATGATTAAGTCACTGAACTTTCATCCCCCAGGGTCACCATGTAGGGCCATCTCAATGCCTAATAATGGTACCTATTGTCACCATTAAGGTTGTCACTGACGATGCTGCAGGCAGTGGTTTCCAGTTTCCTCCATGATTCTGCAGGAGTTCTGTAGGTCTCCAGAGAAAAATACTGTCCTGGGAAAAAATAAAACTGAAGCTTGTGCTGAACTCCACATCACTAAGAGAAAAAGTGCCCAGGATCCAAATGATTGTGAATAGAATAGCTTTGTGCTGATGCAGGCAGAGCCCTAGTGCTGAAAGTGATGTACAGACAGGTATCAGAGCTTATCATGAGTGGCAACAGCAAAGATTTAAGCCTGTCAATCAGAGACAGCAAGTGTTAATGCATCCACTTTCACACAAGAAATTCAGAAGTATTGGTGATCTTGCTAACATTGGGTTGCCCTGTTTGTGAAAGACTTGATCTGGAGTTGATCTACCATTCAGCAATGTCCTCTTCCCTCCTGTTTCAAAAGAAGGGCAAAAAAGACACTTGTACTACATTTCATTATAAAAGAGCTGAAGTCAGGAATCTGATGAGAATTTTTTTATTCTTCCACTGCAGAAATATACTGAAAAAAGAGAGATTGTTGGCCTGCATATAAATGAACTCCAAGTTTAGCCACAGAAAGCAGGCACTTTAATGTAATTCAGCCTACCAAGAAGATACACGTAAAGCAAAATTCCTCTTCATTCAAAAGTAGAAAAATTTCTTCCAAGTGGTACATTTTTCGTCTGTTCCCACTAATACTAATAGGTGGGAGTTTTTTTGGTGGACTAGAAAGAGTGTCTGGGAACAGTTTAGGTACAATAACACCATCTTTGAAGGGAGTGTGGTACCATTTTCTTCGCATGTTTACAATATGGTTAGGTTGTGGTATGTTTCAGTACATGAGAACAGCCTACCCTTATCTCAGAGCAACACCATCTGTACCTCACAGTCATGGTCCCCCAAAGATTCCAGCTTCTTCTTCTGCCCTCCATGCACTCACTCCCCAGTCCTCCCTTCTCAACTCCTTGCTACACCCCCCCCATCAGAAATCTGGGGGGCTTGGACTTCAGGAGAACACCAAGCTGGCTGGTGGAGGAATTGGTACCCCTAAAACACATCTTTACTGAAGAAATTATTCTTCTCCTCAAAGTAGCTACTGATTTTATCAGAACTAGGAACTAAGACTTTCTGTCCCTTTGTCAGATGTGATTTCAGTGGGCAATGAATAGAAAAGCTCAGAGGAAAGATGGTCCAAGAGAAAAGTAGTAAAGTCAAACTTTCTTGGGACTCAGGAGAAATAATGATAAAAATAACCAGTTTTCAAGCTCTTCAATTGTGACCTGTCATATGCAGGCATAGATTCTGATTTTTAGGTATTAAAAGAAGGCAGTTCTTTAAAAATATATATAGAAGGAATGTATATGCATGTGTAGACATAAGCACATATGAAGAAAGTGGTAGAATAACTTCAAAACAGAGTTTAGACAGTGAAGTCAAAGAGCAAGATTTCTTAAGGCAAACTCAAACCTAAGTCCTACTTAGAATCTTTTCTAGTCTTTGTGGGAAAGATGATGCAAGCCTAGATTCATATTCGAATGCCCTAACTCAGTAATGAACTAAACATGGCTCAGAGACCCTGACATGCCTGATGGGATTTTACTACTCCTCCTCATAAAATACTCCAAATAGAAGCCAAAAGTCACAGCACTAAGACCATGGCTCATTTCTCATGATGAGCTTCTTAGTTTTACAGTCACATTTGCACTTCCAGAGAATGTCCACCTACCTTGACTCCTGGAATCCAACACTGACTATCTCTTCTGAAAAAAAAATCATGTGTTTGTGAAACTGCCATGGCCCTGGGCCCCATTAAGTTAAGCAATGTGTCATAAATACCAGAGGTGTTTCAGGGTGTTGTTCTTGTAGCAAGAGCTTCACCTTGGCATAAGGGTCATAGGAGGCATAAGAACTCTGTAGCTTAAAACAACTCTCATAAGGGTGAAAGTTGAAGAAGGAAAGGTAAAAGACATTTCTTTGTTTACTGATGGCACCTTTGCATGGCTGTGCACTTCTGTGCCCACACAGAAAAGATTGTCACTAATCTCTTCCCATCCTGGCTGTTGGGTCAGACTCCCACAGTGTGCAGCCTCTGAAGGTGGTACAAGAATTTCCACCTTAAGCTCACTGAAGGCTTTGATATTCCTTTTCCCTGTGAATTGTTCTGAGGTGGTTTTTTTCAGTCAAACTCTTTACTCAAAGGCCTTCTGCCTTGGAAAATACTCTCCAGAGCATCCATGCTTCTGAGATATCACAGCACATCCCACTGTTGTGGCAGCCTGTGGGTGCCTTGCACCAGATATATGTGTAGGCAGTGGATGCTGGGGATGTTTGGAGTGCAAGGGTCCCACACACCCATATGGTTGGTTTTTGCTGCACTGATCCCCAGGGCTGCTGCATTTGTGCTCTGTGTGACACATACCAGGGCAGCCAGGGGTCTCCTCTGAATGCACAGTAGGTGGAACAGCCCCATAATGTTCCCTCTTAACATTTTCCTTGTTAATGTACTTCAGCTTCTTTTACCATGTTTGTACCAAATGAACTCAGAATTATTTGGCTTTAAGGAGTTTGCTCTGCTTAACTGTTTGTTTCTTTATATGTGGCTTATTCCTGGATCTGCAGGGCTCCTCTTTGTTTATCTATGTCTGCTGAGCCCTATTACATGAGTGCAAACAGGAAAATAAGTAGGTGTATGGTAAGTGAACTCCTGTATCAAACTGGAATATATAATTACTTTGTCATTTCCTAATGGGAGGATAATGAAAAGTGAAGCATTGAAGTCAATGAAAATATCAGGATAAGAAATCAAGCCCTGAAAAGGGAATTATATTTCTTAAATACATGTTGCCAGCTGTAAAATAATAACAATCTTTGTGGTCTTGCTACATGTTGATGATAAACACATCTCACAGAGAGAAAGATAAATGGGACAAAATTATTTCTGCAGTGGGGTCTCTGATTCTTGAGATTTCCTGGGATCTGAAAACTCTCTTTTTCACTCTTAATGGTAGTTGTTTACTTTTATTTTTTTCTGTTTTAAAGATTGAAGGATGGAAAGGAACATCTGAACTACTTGGCACTCATAGTACATACGTCCCATTGGCTTAATCTGGTCACAAAGCTTACAAGCTCCATCAGCTACGCCAGGAGACCTTGTAAATTTTCTGTTAAATGAAGAGTTTAGGTTTGCTGAACATGCAAAAATCTATAATCTTTGCCAATGGAGCTATTAAACTCTTTGATCCACAGCTGTTTGGCCTGAAATCTCTCACAAGCAAGCTGATCTTCATTTTCTATCCTGCCTTTTGCCAGGTGGAATCCCCAAAAGCATCTGACCCCAGAGGAGCCCAAGTTCCCATGACTGGGATCTTTGCGTGTGAAGGGGCACATTAGTCCCACCTTGGTGTTAGCTCTCAGACATGGGATGTGTCTCAGCTGGCTTTCCAGGTCTACCTGTAACCAGCAGGGATACCTGTGAAGACAGCAGGCTGGTCTCAGTGTGGGACACTGATCCTGTTCCACCTGGAATGCTGAACCACCCATCTCCTTTCACTGGCCATGAAGACAGCTGGAGAACTAGCTCCAACTTGATGCCCAGTGGTGATCAGGTGTGATGAATTTCCCCCAAAGGGCTAACCCAAATGATGGACAGATTAAATGGATAGATGGGCATCCATTTCAACACCCATGTGTGTATGGGATTCACAACCTCTGTGTCTTTGCTTGTAAGTCCTTTGAGGATGTGATCCATATCATCACATGATTCTGTGCACAAGGACACATATATTTGCATTGCTGCTCTTCTATCATCTGTTTATACCACAGGTCACATCACAGATTGTATTCCTGTCTCCAGGAAAGGTCTAACTGTTCCTTTCAATTAACTATTTCAGTTTCTTTAGGGAACAAGGCTCTTAGCCCTGCCTATCAATCTTTTCAGACAACCCCTTTCAATAAGCTCATTTTCACTGGCTTTCTTCCTCCACAGCCTCATAAAGATTCAGTTTTCAGATGCTAAGTGACATGACTTGAACACAAAAGGTGAAATATCTCTGTGCCCCAGATTCACCTTCAGTTTATGGGTTAGGGCTCTCAGGAAATGTTGAAGTAATAGAGGTCTGAGCTTTTTAGCCCTCCTCAACCTTTGCCTAGATGGTTACTTTAGAAATTAATCTATTGTCTATAAAACTCCCTGGGATCTCCCTCCTCATGTTCTTTGAATAAAAAAACACAGCCTCAGATCTAGCCTTCAATGTAGGATCCATATCTCCTACAGCCAGGCCTCTGTTACCCAGGGGGTTGTTTTAGTTTCCTAAATCCAGATATGATGACAGATCTGATTTCAAACCATCCTCTTTGGACCAGAGACCTTCCCACACACCATTCCAGACCAGATCAGACACCTTTCCAGGTTTGATACGTGAGGAAGTCCAAACTCTGTAGAGAACAGGAGGTACCTTACCAGAGACAGAGGCAGACACCAGCAGGTGCACACCTTTCCTCAGGTCACCACCATTACAGAGATTTCTGAGGAAACTAAGACTAGAAGATAAGGACTAATCCATAGGAAGACATAAAAGCAAGGATAGCTGTTTTATGAACTCAAAAGGAACATTGGGGCTGTATACTCAATTAAGTCATCAGTATTTTAAATCACATAAGAGCCCTTGGTTTGGTAGACAAATTGAACTCTCTAAGTCTCTTCGTGCAGAGTAAAATTTTTCATTTTACCTCTGGTGCATGAATTTCTTTCTCCAGGATGTGAGTTTTTGGCCTTGTTCTTGATATTCCAACTAAAGTGTTGTGCAAGACTTTGAACACTTTCCTATGTCTACTAGAAGTACTTCCCTAACAATGTCTATGAAGACATTTGCATTTTGTGCAGCCATATCACCCTGGGCTCTCATAGTTACTCCTGTAAGTGAATAAAATAACCCTTTCTTTCTCCTTCTCTTTCACTTCTCCAAATTCTTGGAGACATGTAGTAGCAAATCCCCAGACTACTGCAGAAATCTTCTTGTTAGATGTTAAAGACAATGTCTTGAAATGAGTGTTACACTTCACACTACCACTATTTTTCCAGATCTGTAGGTTATCTGTTTCTACCTGTACCATGTTCAGAAGTATTTCTGTGCCATGCTGTCTCCTACAAATGTCTAAAGGGCAAATTTCATTAACACACACCTACTTCTTCAACTAAAGTTCTTTATGGAGACAGCTGTGAAAAGATTCTGGCTCCCGGAAAAAGCTGCAAGTTGTCCTTTAGCACAACTGCTTACCATCTGCTTTTAGAGCCATTTCTGACTTTCTTGCTACAGTTTGTGTATTTTTCCTTTTTGTCTTTTCCATTTACCTAGAGATTTCCCATATCACAAGTGCTTCTCAGATGTTTGTACAGCTTAACTTTGCTGCAATTACCTTTCTTAAAGCAATCAATCAGCACTCTTGCAAGCAGAAGCTTTAGGCTATCCTGGTACCCTCCAGCTGGCAGGCACAGGTCGTTGTCCTTTTATTTTTCATTAATCATCATATCATTAATTAGTTCTTTAACTTAAAATCCTCCATGTACTCTTGCATACTGTTACAATCAAGCTAACAGGCCTTTAGATGCAAGTTCACTTCCTTAATGATGGTTACTATATTTACTGTTCTCAAGTCATGTGGATCCCTCTCCTGCACAGCTTGATAAAATTACATAGACTGGCTGCCAGGTATTCAAGTGTCCTGTAGTGAAGGGTCTGCTCCCTGCTGGCTGAGCACATCCAACTCTCAGAGTTTTGTATCTCCCCTGAGGAAGTATTTTAAATTTCCTGACAATCATCCCATATCTGTTCTCCTTTTCTCCAGAGTTAAATGTTCTTACAGAAAACCAAAGCTGAGCTTCACTTAATGTTTTCACACACCTATGCCAGCATTAATCCTTTCGGGATAAAAACCCATCACATCTTTTCTTGTCTAAACTCTTTTTATTTCAATAGTTAAATAACTTTTTATGATTTCCTTTTATTATTACTATTTAATTTCCTCTGCAAACTTCTAACTTGGTTTGACTTCTGGCAATATTTACCTCAGCCCTGTGCTTCCTGGCCTCCAAAACTAAGTTTTCTTTGCTGATTAACTGTGCTGGACGTTATAAGGATCCATTTTGGTCTATAGCCCCTTTCTGCAAGTTTTCCTCCTTTTCTTCTGAAGTGAATTCCACAGAGTTGCTCACAGCTTTTATTGAATATAAATCATAGGTCTCCTTCAGCTAAGTACCTTACAATTCTTGGACTCCCTGGACTCACTAATCAGTTCACTTTCTGAAAACTGTTCTTTCAGAACTGGAAATCTGACTTGTTTTCATATATGCCTCCATTTCGTCTAAAAGCTTGGCTAATGGCTCAGTTTAGCTCTGAAATTATTGTTAGTCTTTCCACTGGCTGTAGAAACTTGGATCTATCCTGTTTAAATGTTCTCCAGGGCTGAGGGTGTAAACACAATGTTATGGGCCATGGTTTCAGCTGGTTTAAATTGCTAAAGCTCTGCTGGACTCTGGCCAGTCAAGAGGAGCCTCTGTTGTCTAAGAAGCTGAAGTTTTCATCAAAGTATTTTGGAAGCAACTGCACTCTCTGAAATTACTAGCAAAGAGATATTTTTGCCATCTTTCCACAGAAGAAACTGCAATAAGATCTGTGTTTTCACACCATTTATAGTAGTCTCCAAATTAATTTACTATACCTGTCACAATGTATTATTAATGCCTTCCATGTGCATTACCTCATTTGAGACCCTCATATTGTTGCATGCAGCAAATGGCAGGAAAAAACCAATGTGGTACCTACTGGTACAATGTGTAGAGAGATACAAACCTTTGGCTTGATTAAATCCTGCATGCCTGTACTCTCCCAGCCCTCCTACTTGCAGTGATTGAAACTTACGGTTCAGACAGTGGCAGCTGTAGTGAGACTGGGAGATGAGTGCCAATCTTCAAAATCTCCAGTGTGCTGAACAGAGCAGGCTACAGAGGGGCCAGAGGCTAGTTATCATACTAAAGTTTGATTAAGTGTTAGCATTCTGGACCGGACAGCAAGATTACATAGTCTATGAGTGTGGGACCCTCACTGCATCCTCCCCTCCACCACACTCCACCACATCTCTATCACCAGGTGTGTCTGAAGACATGCCAGTGGAGAGGGGGGAGAGAAGCCAAAAGGACCATAGCACAAGTGAAATGTGCCAGTTACCTCTGAAGACACTTTGTATCCTAGGGCAAAACAATACACTTCTGCAAGGTTAAAGGTGAAGTTTTTTTGTTATTATTATGACACGAGGTCATAATAATAACAAACGTACAGTGGCTTTCTGCCACCCACCATCCAAGGTTAATAATTTCCTGATAGTGATTTCCTCATTCAGTAATAACAGAGCATTAGCTGACGCTAAATAGTTGCTTACACTTGACATACTTTGAAGTATTTGCGTGTGGCTCCTCTGTATTGGGATTTAAACAAAGGGAGCTATGAACTGCAGAACTTAGCCTGTCCTTTCCTTTCTGCGTCTCCCAATTTATATCTACTCTGCAACCGTACCAGCTTCACCAGGGGCTGCTCAATTCATTGTAACAGGCAGGCTAAGAAAGAAACCATGGTCTCAGGGATTACCTGCCTGGCATAGGAGCAGAAGCCAGCCAAAAAACCAGCCACTTCATTTTTGTAGGTGTAGACAACTGAGGGAATTAAAAAAAAACAGCCATCCTTCTATTTTTAACTCTCTGATTGACACTGTGCTCACTTCGGAATGATTACAAGCCCTACTGCTGAGCGCTCTGCTGATGGAGAAGGGAGTGCTGTAGGACAGGAGGAGGGAGCTGGGGCCAGCAATGCAGAGAGGAAAACAGAGGCAAAGATGAATCCCTAAAAGGCATTCCTTTCAGTGATGGATGCCTGCTATCCAGACTCTCTATATGCTTCACTGTTGTCAGAAAGGATCGGAGGCTGAGCTGAGGAGAAATAATGGAGCCTGAAAATGTGTCCATTTCTAAATTGTTCTTTTCTTGAGGAATACACTTCCATGTTAGGCTAGTGCCAGTTAAACTACTTGCACCACTCCAACACCGAGCTCAACATTCAATGGTCATGTCCATCTCTTAGCACAGGCAGTCACTCTGGGGCACTGGTCACATACAGTTTTCTCAATATTGAAAATCCTCAAATTACAGAGAAGTCATCAAAACTCAAACACTCCTTGATACAGTGTAGTTTATACTGAACTAATTTCTGACATTGATTTTAGATTATTATTAACCTTAAAGAGTGGACAAATACAAAACTTCACTATCTCTTTCTGTCTTATGTGCAAAACATTGTTTCCTCTTTGGAGGTAAAATCCTAGATACTAAGGCAAAACAGGTCATTGTAGTTTATATTTAGGCTATAGCAGATGTTAGGGTTGGTTGTTTTGGGGGGTTGTTGGGAGGGATTTTTTTTCGGTGTTTTTGTTTAATTTTGTTTAGTTTGGTTTTAGTGATTGCACACATGCGTATGCAGTAAAATTTAGCCTGCTGACATAGTCTTACTTTCCTTAGTCACCTTCTGCAGGCTCTGTAGAGGAAATCCATACATTCCTTGGGGTTTCTGGGGTCCTCAGTCTAAAGAAAGTACTCACTGTATTATGCAGCAACACCGAGATGAGCCTTCAGTACACTGTAGTTCTGGATGCAATGCAGCAGTAGCAGCAATGCAGAAATCTGAATTTTAACCCCTTTTCATGGGTAAAACACTGTGAAAAAATGAAGAAAATGATATCATTAGGATTTATCCTAGATAATTTGTGAGACTAGGAAAGTCTGACAAAATGGAAATTAATTGCTTAATGTGTTCATTTTAGAATCTTGGCACGAGGTTCGTAGGGGACTGTTAGTGTGTAAAAGGCAAAAGTGGGAATTTAAAAATCAAATAGGTATTCCTACACTTGTGCTGATCTGGTGTGTCTTCACTGCTATGCCTCGTAATCTGCATCTATCCTAATGTATGTAATATTTATGCATATTCTGTATATGCATGGAGTTTAGCCTGATATTTTCTGCCAGGCAGCTTAATCCAGTTTGGAAAAACCAGAAAATACACTGCAGTTAGTACTGTGCTGGCTGTTCCCCACCAACTATCATGCATTTTCTTCCTGCTTTTCAGCCAGAACAAATATATCAATTCTTCGTTTTCCCACACTGGTGCCAGCTGCAGTGCCAACGAAACATGCAGCTCTCAAGTAGAGTAAATGAGCAAATGTGTCTCTCAGCCTGAAGGCTTACCAACTGTGATGGCTGGACAGTACTGCCCTCAAAGCCACAAGCTTTGGGAAGCAGCGAGACCATGGAGCCTTGAGCTCTCTTGGCAGTGGCTCAGTGGAGAATGCATCAAATCCTGGCTGGAGCATTCCTATCATCTTCTGTCCATAAGGAATGTTACAATTGTCCTTTCTCCTCAAACAATTGCTTATGTTCTGGAAAGACATGAAAATGTCTTGTGGCCAACAAACAGCCTTCCTTATTTTACAGTTCACACTCAGAAGTAGCTCTTGGAAGGAGACAAGTCACTGTGGTGTAAGGCACGGTTTGAGCTGGCAGTGCATCAGCTGTGCTGCAGAAACACAGCATGCTCCTGTCTGCAAAAACACAAGGTAACCCTCAACTAATGAACAGGGTGATTTTCTTTCTTTGTGTTATGATGTGGGGTCTGGAGAGCTGCGTGCGAACTCGTCTAGTCATGATGGCAGTTTGAAGTTGACAATCCATCTCTGATGCCCTTTATTGTCCTGTTCCTATAGCTTGATGTGATACTGTCGTGCTGCTTTTTACACGGATGGTATTGGTGCAAATAATGGTGGAAATTTCCAGCTATCAGGCTTGATCTTGACTGTTGTCTCAAACTGATATTCCAATTCCTCATTTTAGTTAACATCCATTGCTAGAGAGTTTTTTAAAGAAAAAAACCCCAAATAATTGATGCAGGAATTCAGTGATTTGTAGAATAATTTATCACATTAAGATTTGGCTAGTTCTTTTATGTCCTTCTTCCTCATGAGGAAAGGTATTATGACTCTGCAAAATTTCCCATCTGCCTACTCCCACCATAGAGCACAACATCTGAACACAGTAACAAGCAAACTTTCCTATCTATTTCCTTCATGGCCTTGTGTTTATTCATAGGTCTGAGACAAAGAGAGGAGGAGGCAGTCAAAGAACTGCTGATCTTGATGTTCATAAATCCATGGGACCAGGTGGGATCAATCCCAGGGTGATGAGGGAGCTGGCAGGTAAGCTTGCAAAGCCACTCTCCATCATTTGCCAACAGTCCTGGCTCACTGGGGAGGTTCCAGAGGGCTGGAAGCTGGCCAATGTGACACCCATTCCCAAAAAGTGTGGGAAGGAGGATCCTGGTAGTTACAGCCAGTTAACCTGACCTCTGTACCAGGTCCTTACCTTATGAAACAGTTTATATTGAGTGTAATCACACAGTACTTACAGGATGGCCAGGGTGTCAGACCCAGCCAGCATGGCTTTAGGAGGGGCAGGTTGTGTTTGACCAACCTGGTCTCTTTTTCTAACCAGGTGATCTGCCTGGTGGATGCAGGAAAGGCTGTGGATGTTGCGTACCTGGACTTCAGCAAGGCCTTTGACACTGTCTCCCACATCACACTCCTGGACAAGCTGGCAGTTCCCAGCTTGGACAGGAGCACTCTGTGCTGGGTTAGGAACTGGCTGGATGGCCGGGCCCAGAGGGTGGAGGTGAATGGTGCCGCATCCAGCTGGGGCCAGGCAGCAGTGATGTCCCTCAGGGTCTGTGCTGGGCCAGTTCTGTTCAATATCTTTATTGACACGGATGAGGGGACTGAGTGTTCCATTAGTAAATTTGCAGATGACACTAAGCTGGGAGCATGTGTCCATCTGTTGGAAGGTGGGAGGGCTCTGCAGAGAGACCTGGAACTGTTGGATGGATGGGCAGAGTCCAACAAGGATGAAGTGAACTCAACTCCAAGTGTTGAGTCCTGCATTTTGGCCACAATAACCCCCTGCAATGTTACAGGCTGGTGAGGGGGTGGCTGGACAGTGCCCAGGCAGAAAGGGACCTGGGGGTACTGGCTGACATGAACATGTACATGACTGGACATGAGCCAGCAGTGTGCCCTGGTGGCCAAGAAGGCCAAGGGCATCCTGGCCTGTGTCAGGAACAGTGTGGCCAGCAGGAGCAGGGAGGTCATTCTCCCCTGTACTCGGCACTGGTGAGGCAGCACCCTGAGTGCTGTGTCCAGTTCTGGGCCCTCAGTTTGGGAAGGACCTTGAGACACCTGTGCAGGTCCAGAGGAGGCAACGAGGCTGGAGAGGGGCTGGGAACACAAACCCTGTGAGGAACGACTGAGGGAGCTGGGGGTGTTTAGTCTGGAGAAAAGGAGACTCAGGGGTGACCTCATCACTCTCTGCAACTCCCTGAAAGGTGGCTGTAGTCAGGTGGGGTCGGTCTCTTTGTCCAGGGAACAACTGACAGAACCAGAGGTCACAGTCTCAAGCTGCACCAAGGGAAATACAGGTTGGATATTAGACAAAAGCTTTTACAGAAAGATTGATAAAGTACTGGAATGGCCTGCCCAGGGAGGTGGTAGAGTCACCATCTCTGGATGTGTTTAAAAAAAGACAATGTGGCACTCAATGCCATGGTTTAGTTGAGGTATTGGGGCATGGATTGGACTCTATGATCTTGAAGGTCTCTTCCAACCTAGTGATTCTGTGGTTCTGTGATTCTCTGAAAAGCTTTCCCTTGGAAAATACTGGCTCTTTCATGAGATCAATTTCTTTCAACATGGTAAACAATGTACCCAGAAAAGAAATTGTGCATGCTTTCTATTCTTTCTATTTTGCTACTATTTTATTCTGCTCCTGAAGGACCCCTGTGGAACCCCATTAGTCACAGGTCACCAGTCTTACGTCACACCATCCACTGCAACCCTTTGTGTCGAATCCACTAGCTGTTTACCCACCATGCATGAAGTATCCAGAAGGATCCTGTGAGAAATAGTATTGAAAGTTTTACTGACATCCAAATATATTACATAACTGAGTTCCCTTGATCAGCTTGGCGGATTATCCAATGACTGTAAGATGAAATCAGATTCAAAAAGCAGGATTTTTCCCTCATGAAGCTGTGCTGGCTGTGGCTGATGACTTTCTCTTCAGGTATTTTTCAGTACCAGAATACTCTTCTCCATACTTGTACCAGTCATTGAAGTGAGACTGACAGGCCTGTAATTTCAGGGTGACCCCTCTCGAAAATTGGTACAACATTTACCAGCTTCCAGCTGACTTAGATCTCTCCATATCCTCAAGAATATTCAAAATTTATTGAGAGAGACTGTGTGATGACATCAGCCATCTTTTTGTGTATTCTAAGATGAATCCCATCAAGATTAATATATTAGCAATTATTAACCCCTCCTTAGACTCTTATGTCTCTCCAGATGAACCACTAGAAACCGACCACTGAGCTCACTGCATTGAGACAGGGTCTAAAATCTGACATCATGGTTAGATGTGATTGGGCCTGACTAGTTAATCCCACTTGTGTTGATGGGAGATCAGATACTGGAAAACGAAGGATTCACATGCACTCACTGCTGTTAGCAAGTCCTCAGTGGGATTTCAGCTATGAAAGGAGTAGAAGAACTCTGTACTAAAGTGATTATTACTCTCCCAGACCAATATGGATGACTGCCTGAGAGCAGTTTACACTCATGGGGCAGAACAAGGATCTCACTCCCGTGCAAATTGTGTCTGCTTTGAAGTCAAGGAAATTCCATTAGCAGAGAACAAGTGTGAGATCAGAATCAAACACCAAAGAGTTGTGATCTTCCTGCTGCTAAGAGGCAAGTACAGAGACTGCACTTTTTCAGAGCTTGCTGCTGTGTGAGCTGACTTTTGCTTTGCATAATTATAATTGACTGCAGCCATACCCAGGGAAGTGGTGATGTTCAATGCAGGCACACACAGACAAAAGCCAAGGGCAGACGCCTGCAGAATATTGATAACAGAATAATGCTGGTTGGCAGAAGAGTGGATGTATAGCAGCAAATCTCTGAATCTCATTCACATGCACTTTGAAGGCCATTGGCACAGCTGGTTATGGAAATTAAAAGAATTATAACTCCATGGTTTCCGTCTCCTTCCTTCTGGGTTTTTCTTTCAGACCAAACACTGCACATGTGCCAAAGTACCAACATCAAGTAAAGAAGTGCAAGCATGAAGACAGGGTCACCTTTTCATATGTTTTTCCATATGTGGATTGTGAGAGAAAGCATGCTGTTGCATGAGAGCGTATGAGGGAGGATCAAAGCCCAAGATTTAGCATGGAAAGGTCAGGTGCAGTGCTGTCTGAACAGCCTGTTCAAGACCCAGCAGCTTTAGGATTGTCAGAAGTCATACAAATCACCGAGTAGGTAAGTTTGAATTCTCTGCCACCCTGTTCCTGTACAGACAGCTCCTGGCTGGTGTCCCACCTTTATGCCCAGTGTGGGAGGTAGAAGCACTTAAAGCCAAGACAACATATTTTCTGGACATTTTATAACTCAGCTCCAGGGACTCTTGTTTCCTGATTGCTCTTCTCTTGCATTAGCCCTCCTGTCAAATGTCACAGTTGGGAGACTTGAGGGAGAGTTTAGTTCTGTCTGTCCATATTTTTTTTCTCATTTCTTTTCCCCAGAAACTCAAGAAAATGAAATGCTGGGCTCCTCTCCCTTTTCAGATTACCAGAGCCAATACAAACACCAGATAGTGGCTTCCTCATCTGTAGCTGCTCTGTCTTGGCAGAGCTGTGGCTGCTTGCTGATGTTCCCTGGCAGGGAGGGACCTCTCTGTTTGTGGGATGCTGGTAATGCTTCGTAATGGCAATGGTTAAAAGCAACTTGCACACCTCATTTTAACTCACAAGGAATAATTCTTCTGTTGACAGGGCCAGTGACAATGTATTAGATTATCCTCTAGATTGTCCTAATAGTCTCTGGGGCTCGTTAAAATGGCCTGTTTTGAGAATCATGCGAACATAAAGAGCTTTTATCATATCTTCTATTTTCCTCGGCTTTGTTGGGGAACAGAGACTGTCTTTCAGACTGACACATCTGCTTCAGGAATTAAGAATGGAGATCTTTATATTATCCTAGTAAGGTGATGCAAAATCAAGGTTATCCAGCTAAAATCAACTCTTTTTTAAAACCCTTGATTATGGTCTAGAGTTCCTTATGTTTTCTTACTGCTACACAAAAAAAGTCATTCTGACACCCAAACCTAGCATCCCACTGGGGTGTGTGTGCCACTTCTGCTTCTGCTCCAATCCTGGAGTGGCTAAGGAAGTCACTGAATTATAGAATCATAGAGTGATTTGTATTGGAATAGACCTTGAAGATCATCCCCTTCTAACTCCTTCCCATGTCTCCCACTAGACCAGGTCGCCCAGAGCCCCATCCAGCCTGGCCTTGAACACTTCCAGGAATGGGGCATCCAAGATTTCTTTGGGCAACACCTTCAGTGCCTCACTACCCTCTCAAAAAGTTTCTTTCAAACAGATTATCTAAAATAATTTCCACTTGTCTAATCAGTGTCTGCCCTTGTAAAAAGTTCTTCTACAGCTCTCTTGAAATGCTAGAAGGTATTTTAAGGTCTCCCCAAATCTTTCTGTTCTCCAGGCTGAGCAACCTCAACTATCTCAGTGCATCCTCCTGGGAGAGATGTCCTGTCCCTCTGATCATCATAGCTGTCCTCTTGACTCACTCCAATAAATCCATGTCCTTCTTATGTTGAAGACCCAAGAGCTGATGCAGCCCTGCAGGTGGGGTCTCAGCAGAGCAGAGGAGAGGGGTAGAATCTCCTCCCCTCCCCTGCCCACAGTACTCTGGATGCAACCCAAGACATGACTGGCTTTCTGGGCTGTGAGTGCCCATGGCTGGTTCATGGTGAGTTTCTTGTCAGATCCAATCCCTTCTCCTCAAGTCTGCTTTCAGTCCAGTCTCCATTCAACATATATTTGTGTTTGGGATTGCCCCTACCCATTTGAAGGATCTTTCACTTGGTTCTTAGCACGTGCAAAGGCTGGCAGCCAACATCCAACATCCTGCAGCTGTGAATAGTCATGAGGCTTCTGCCTTCACCATTTTGAATCTTCCATAACCAATGAGAGATGGTGGGTTTTTGCTAAGAATAGAAATACTAAAGGGGCTGTAGGATGGTAACAACAGTGTATGGTATGATAAACAAAACTGTTAAACACTCCTGTCATTGTGCATGTCACCTTGGCTTGGGTCACCATGAAATGGGTGATGTTACAGAGTGGGGCATATGACCCAAGACCTTTGATGATCATCAAAGAACAGGCAGTGCCCACTCTGCTGCTGCCCACTCTGCTGCAGAGGACAGGACAGCCATGGGGGTGAGTCCTGGGGAAAGAGCTGATAGTATACTGCTAAGGACCTGCCTTTACTCACTGGTCAAGGGCTTCATTTCAGAGAAAACCAATAAGAAACAAAGAGCCCATACTGAAAGAGAAATTGATCCAAAATGATGGGTTGTATTATATTTGGCACTGACTTGAAGAGTCTATCAAGAGTGGGGATCACAGGGATTGGCTGTAATATTGTCACATCTTCTGAAGCATGGCACTGTGTAAATTATTGAAGGAAGAAATATTGACTTAGTCCTGCTGTCACCATCCTAAAATATTAGGCTAGTGAGAGTGCTTTCACTGCAATTTGTGATCCTTCAAATGAAGATCAAAATGTGATTAAAAAAAAAAAATCCAACAACAAATCAGAGGACAGTGAAATCTAGCTGCCTGAGAGACAGCTAGGGTCTCTTTGTACTCATGTCCCCATCTGAAGTCAGGCAAACACCACAATCTGGCTATGGCTCCCAGACAGGAATACTCATCTGCAGAACTCGGCTTTCCTTATGCAGGATTTTTTTATTTTCTTCAATCCAGAAAGTCTGCTTGTTATTAGTCTAGTGATCTGACACACTAGTGACAGCTCTTGCCCTTAGGAAGTTTCTTTATACAGAACTGACATTTGTCCATCTAAGCCCAGTTGCACACAGGATTGCCACCCTCCTGCGTGCAGCCTCAATTGCAAGAGGAGAGTTTCAGAGTGTCCTGCTTCTTCCCATCCATCCATTTACATGGAAGTTCATGGGGTATCATGGGGTATCTCACACTATATATTTTTTTTTTTTACTGTGAGGAGCCTTTCTAGCTGGTAGGAGCAACAATGACAACAACACTGGCACTTTTACAAATAGGATGATGTTGAAAAATCAAATTCACTATCCAAACTACTTTCAGTAAAATTGGTTTCTTTCTAGAATTAAAACACAGATGCTAGGATGCTCTGCAGAAATGCAGATAAAGATGGGATTTTAATGATATCCACTATGGTTTGCTGTTATAATGAACTCCTGTCCCCAGTGACTCAGAAACAATGAAGACTGGGGGCAGCCTTGACAGTAATGACCATAAGATGGTGGAGTGCACTATTGAATGAAGAAGTAGCAGGACAGTGTGCAAGAATACAACCATGAATTTCAGGAGAGCTAACTTCAGGCCCCTTAGGGGTCTTCTTAGAAGAATCCCATGGGAGTAGACCCTTCAGGCAAAAGGGGTCCAAGAGCGTTGGTCAAAATTCCAGGACCACTTCTTCTGGGCCCAAGAACAATGCATCCCAATGAGAAAGAAATCAGGACAAGAGGACAAGAAACCCCCATGTGTGAATAAAGAACTCCTCTCATTACTCAAGTATAAGGAAGAAGTACACAGGAGGTGGAAGTGTGGTCAGCCCACTTGGAGTGAATGTAGACAGGTGATCACAGTAAGTAGAAATTAAATTAGAAAGGCTAAGGCCCATCTGGAATTAAATCTGGTCAAGGATGTCAAGGATATAAAAAGGGCTTTTTCAAATACATCAATAACAAAAGGAAAACAATGGGCCCATTAGTAAAAGAAGAGGAGATTGAGGTATCAGAGAACACAGAGGAGACATGAGTTATTGAAAGACTTCTTTGCATCTGTTTTTACTGACAAGACCAGCCCTCAGTATTCTCTGACCCAGGAGACCAGAGTAAAGGAATGTTGGAAGGAAGACTTTCCCTTGGTCAAGGAGGATTAGGTTAGGAGCCATCTAGGCAAACCTGAAATTCACAAGTCCATGGGCCCTGAGTGGATGCATCCATGAGTGCTCAGAGAGCTGGTGGACACCACTGCAAGGCTCCTCATGATCATCTTTAAAAGGTCATGGAGACTGGGAGAGGTGCTGAGGACTGGAAGCAAGCAAATAGCACCGTGGCCCAGAAATATTTAACTTGTTAATTCATTACTTGTAAGAAGGGACATGTGTCTCCTCAGCAAAATTCACTGAGAACACAATGCTGGGAGGAATGGCCAGCGCTCTGGAGTGCTGTGCAGCCCTTCAGAAGGACTTTGGCAGGTTGGAGAGATGGGCAAAGAGCCATCTGAAAGTCAACAAAGGCAAATGAAGGATCCTGCACCTGGGGAGAAACAGCCTCAGGTACCTGGGGCTGCTCTGCTGGGGAGCAGCTCTGCAGAGAAGGACCTGGGGGTCCTGGTGGACGAGAAGCTGTCCATGAGCCAGCAGCGTGTCCTGGTGGCCAAGAATGCCAATGGTATCCTGGGGGGCATGAGGAAGAGCATTGCCAGAAGGTGGAGGGAGGTGATCCTATCCCTCTGCTCAACCCTGCTGAAGCCACATCTGGAGTGCCATGTCCAGTTCCGAACTCCTCAGGACAAGAGAAACATGGAGTTCCTGGAGCAGGTCCAGGAAGGCAACAAAGTTGACTGAGGGACTTGAGCGTCTCTCTTACAAAGACAGGCTGCAAGACTCGGGCCTGCTCAGCCTCAAGAACAGATGATTGAGAGGGGACACCACCAATGTCTGTTAGCATCTGAAGGGAGGGTGTCAAGAGGATGGACCAGGCTCTTCTCAGTGGTGCTAAGCTGTAGGATTGGCCACAGATGAAGCTTTGCTATCCCCAAGTCCTAAGCACTTCTGACTTTTGGTATCCTCTAAACACAGAAGTCCATGCCTTAACCTGGATTATTTTGTATTGGCTAGAGGGTGTGGTTATAATGGAAAAGACAACATAAAAAGATAGTTCAGAAAATAATTTGATTCTATATTAATAATGTCATTCCTCAATTCTGTGTGAGTTCTATTTCTATAAAGGGGCATGCTTAAAAGGGACAACACCAGTTTTTGGCAAAAGATTTCCATGTTTGGGTACAATTATCTGCTAAAGCTTGTACCAAAAAAGCTTCTAATCATTAAGTAGTATTACAAACATACCTGGAAGTTTTCACTTTAAATTGCAATACTTAACTCTTATACATGTGCCTGTGTGACCAGCCTGGGAAAGTGCAGGACAACCAGCAACTCACATGGGATAATGGCAGATGACATGAGGTGTGAACTGTGCTGTGATTTCAATTGCAGCCCCCCCTGCAGCAGCAGTTACATCTGGAAAACACACAAGGATAAACTAGCAGCAGCTTTGCCATTTTGGGACAGCATTTGGACTAATTCAGTGAGGTCATCATCCTTGTGATACTGAAATCAACAATATTTCTGTCTGGGGGGAGGGGAGATAGGGTCATGAGAAGCAATGGCTCCTAAATTACAGTGACATTTCCCTATCCCTAGGATCAGGTGATTTTTTACTATTTAAAATCCAAATTACAGGTCAGCATTCCATAGTAATACTTCAGGTACTTGAAGAAGTGAGACATGGGTGTGTTTTCCTTTGTTCTATTAATAAACACTGAATAGCTTTGAATTATACATTTCCTCATATTATGAGCAACACTGTGAAGAAGCTATGCTGCTGGCCAACCCTATACATCAAAGTGAAGGTGTGTTACCTTAATTAGCAGGTAAAACAGACAGCAGGTGACGAGATGCTGCCTGCTTTGAAGATAATTATTGAAAATCGTAGCTCTGTGTCAAGCCAACACCCTTCACTTTACCTCCTCATGACTCTGGTTGAGATGACAAAAGGGAAGGGTAGGAGAATTCTGCTCTGACATCTAATGCGAAGAACACCCCATCCTTCTGCCTCAGGAAGATGAGGAGGGTGCTCTGTGGTTAGAATAGAAACTACATTGAAGCAAGTTCACCTGTCCTCCCCTGGGCTTTGGATTGCTCTAAAGGCATAAGATGTTTGTTTACCCAAGGAGGAGAAACACTGAGTACTTTTATGTTTCATGACAGGAGGTTATTCTGTACCTTCTTATGAATACAGAGCTTAACTGAGAGGCAGCTTTGATCAACTGTACCCACAGGGAGAGATTTTAAAAATAGCTGAACAAAGTAGACCCTCTATATGCAATTTTCCAAAATATTAGGTATGATAATGAGTCATGAACATCATTGTCAGAATTAGCCACTGATTGCAAAAGAAATAATTATTGACAAAAAGTGAGTTAACCCTAGAAATCTCATGCCTATTTACTTCAGATTTAATTTATTTCACTGACAAAAAATGCAATAAAAATTCTTCCTACTCTTTGTAGCTTTCTGTAAGACTTATACTAGCAGGTAGAAACTGCACCTTTCAATAAGCTCACACACAGATGAACTACCGTAATTCCTAAGGTGAACACAGTCGGACGATTAGTAGGAGTTATCTTCAAAGGGTAAGCAAGAAAAAGGATTCTCTTGAGCCACTGAGCAGCATTTTTATTGGAGTTGAGCTTGACTGCTCAAAATTTCTTTGAAAACCAACCCTGTATAATTTTTTAGATTCCAGCTATACTTTGCAGAATAAATAAAAATGAATTATTTATGTGTTTTCTGGCATAGTTTTTTCCATATTATGGACTTGTGCTGCAGAGGTATTAGAATCTGTTATTGTGCAGAAATTTTATCTGGGCATGGGAACCCTTTCCAGTTGCACACAAGGCCTGTTAAGGATCTGATTCAGTTGTGAGGATAGGATAAACCCTTGCATTAAGATAAGTGAACTGTCTTATACTTGCTTCTTATGTTGTCACTGTAAGAGCTAGATAAACATGTGAGAAAATATTCTGGTATGTGTTTATAGAGGGTTTAACAGAAGAGAGGTACCTATGTCTATTTTAAAAAGGGGTCCTACAGACAACATACGGTGAACTACTGAAAATATATTCTGCACAGACCCTCAGATCACACCTGCAGGTAATATTTCATTGAGCTCTGGTGTAGAGGTCAGGTTTTGAATGAATATTGTTAATTTACTTCCACAGTCTCTGCAATGCAGCTAAATCTGCATCAGGGCCTATAAGTGATCACAATGTATCATACTCTGTTGGGAAATTTAAACAAACATTTTCTGAGATGAGAAATTATTTTGCTTTTTACTTTCCATAACAAATTTGTAATGATTTGTTAATGCTGTTTATTTTAACTGCTGACTGAGTCTGTGAGACTGAAATATTCTTTGCAAGCCTGGAATAGTGAGAGCAGCAGTACAAACCTAAATCCTGACAATGTCCAATAGTTTGTTTGATTTATACAAGCTTTGTGACATTTACAGTGTAGGTACTAAGAGAAAACTTGCTCTGTGGTAATCTAAAGATGCTTTTGATTTATAGTGGATCTATATGATCAGGCTAGAGGTGTTTGAATAAAAGGTTACTGTGTAACTCATAAAGAAACAGAATAGAGATTAATGTTTCAAATGCATGAGGAAAAGTCATAGATGATTAAGAGATTTAATGTCCTTGCAATTACTATTGTTACCAGACCGAGATGGTAACAATCTCCACTGACACTTGGATAGTCACTTGATGGATTATTATAACTAAAAAGAAAAGATAAAGAAAATAATGATAAATAAGAAATGGTGGTTCTTTTTATAAATCAGATCTACAAAAGAACTTGCTCTGTCTGGTACCACCAACCTATTGAAAGTGAGAATATGTGCTAGTCACCCTCATACAGCAGGTTTGGTTTCAGTTTCAGTGAAATATTTCTTATGATTCTTATACAAAGCCAGCCCAGGAGAGTTGCATATGACTGCTGTACCTGATGGCAGTCCTCCAAGGACGCTTTTACAATCAGATATATTTTCAAATTAACCAAACAAAGAAATAAGGCAATTTGCTGCTACTCTGCAAGGCCTTTTTTTGAAATAAATGGAGCAGATGCCACCTTAGTTTCTGTGCTTTATTGATTGCTTTATAAAATATGCTTTTCTTTTAAAAATACACTCTGAGTTGGCCTGCTGACCCTGGGAATTCAAACCTTATTACTCCAGTTTAAACACTTGCCAGTGTGTAGACAGTTAACAAAGCTAAATCCTCTCCCAGCTGAACACCAGATTCCCTGGGGAATTCAATCAGGCTACTTTATTCTGGTCTTTTAAAAAGTCAGGTCAAATAGCTGTTTGAATTGTAATGATCTCCATGTGAATTCTGGTTTTGATAGCAAATGCTGATACCTCTTCACTTCCAGACAGATTTATTAATTGGCTATCTTCTGTCATATGCAATGTGATGCTGCTGCTGCTGCTGCTGCTGCTGCTGCTGCGCTGCTGGTTTTTTACTCACATCCAAACCTTTAATTGTGTAAATAAGATAAATGAGGGAGCCATGAGCCCTGCTGTCTTGAGATACCAGCTGATACCGAGTCTTCTGCTACACTTAGTAGATGTATTAAGAGTTATGACAGGATAAGTTGTTAAAAGGCACTATCCATGTCTGTATACATGTCCTCATTCTGGACCAGATCAGTGAGAGTGGGCAGGACCAAGGTTTTGTGTTATTCGATACCATCTTACATTGTTTCCAGGGGCAGGGAAAGGGACTCTTTCTCTCACTTCCAAGAAGAAAGGGTGTTCCTTTTGGTAGGGGGTAAAGCGGGCAGAGAGTCTGTCCACTATTGTTTCATTGTCCTGGGCTTGGTGAGCATTTTGCAGTTAGATCATCCTCTCCTTGTACCCTTTTGTAATTTAGTATTGTTCCTGCTACTATTTCTTATCTTATTAATGCTTCTGGTAAATTGTTCTTATCACAGCACATGATCTTTGCCATTTGTGCTTCCATCTAGAGGGGAGGAGAAATGAGTGCCAGCACAGCTTCACTGGAACCACTAAATTGGGGAATACTGTTCCTAAACCACAACCATCCAAAACGGTGCAGTTTGGAAAGATTTAGGAGGACTTTGTGATTCATTTCATCTCACCTGCACTTCCCCTAGGCATGGTGTTAAGAATAATGTTACAGAAGGATCCCAATATGGCTATAGCAATCCTTAAGAGCTTCTCAGCAGACTGAATGCATGAGAAAGCATTGAGAAAGCATTTAATTATTACTGGGGTTTTTTTCTTTTAATTCATTCTTTGGTTTTTTATACAACTTTCATCCACCCAGCAAATGATGGAAGATAAGCAGCAAGCAGACATTCAGAGTCTGACAGTTTTCACTCCTAGTTCAACATTACAGCCTTGAAAACAGTAGTAATATGTTAAGTCACTATGGCTGTTCCCACTCCCACCACAGTTAAATTTTGTTCACTTTTTAAAAATTATCTTGCTGTCTATCACAATATTTCCTGCAGCCGTTGTCACCATGGTAAAGTCCTTCTAGACCAGAATCTAATCTTCCTCAATCAAGGACAATGGCTGCCTTTTTAAACTCAAAATCTCTGGAAATTAACTACTATTCAGACATATAATAATATAATTTCTTTTTGAATGGTAGAAATAGATACACTTTTCTCTTTTTGATTTTTCATTGAACTTTGTCTGATTTTTTTCTGGAATAATTATTCAACTACTTCAAAGGAATACTTTCGCTAGGCCTATTTTGCCTGAGTTTTACCCCAAATCTTTAAAAACAATGGCAGTACATATTTGCTTTTATTAAGTGGTTGCTTATATGCTTTATTGAACAGCATTCTAAATGAATTGATCATGGTTTAAGTTCTATTCGAGTAAAAGATTGGGTCTGAACTTTCCTTCAGGTAGATTTTGTGGAAGTACAGCCAGTAAGACAGTTGTATATCCCAAAGACACCACTCATCAGAAACTGGCACCTAAAGATTTAGACATTGGTCCTTTTTGTGCAGGGGACATTTATGCCAGTGGGTATTTGCTGCAGTTGTCTGCTTGTTAGGAAGGATTCAGAGCATTCAGTGGTTACTTAAAACATCTGTGTCCAGTTGCATACCACGGTTAGTAAAGCACTAACTTCACTCATAACGAAATGCCTCTTTTGAGGAACAGTGTTACCATTTTCCTTGACGTTCCAGAGAAAACCTCTAGACAATGACCTAAAGACTTACACTGAGACCACTGAGAATGTTGATAATAAATTTATCTAGGAATGCATATGCTGAGTGTTTTCCTAACTCACCGTGCTGCTATACCTTACTTGGAGTGAATTCAGTGTAAATCAAGAAATGTGGAGACAGAGGGTAAAATATATTGTAGTGGTCTGTTGTTTCAATTACAGTGATCTCACACATGTTTAACTGGCTGAAAGGCCATAAAAACAAAAGTCCCATACAGAAGCATATCTTGAAGGGCTTTCTAAGCCTGAGCTAGTGTCTGTTAAATGTTATTTCTGCCATCAGGTTACATCAACACTGGCACTGTAAGGGCTTAAGTGCTCGAGTCCCACCACCTGGAGCAGTGCGGTCATACCCCGTATTTCCTGTGGTGGTCAGCAGGCACTGGTTGATGCCTGACCATTCCTTCATCTGACACATGTACACCTCCCCTTTCAGCCCTGGTACTGGCAGATGACCATGTTAAAAAAAACTCACAGTTCCCTGATTCCCTGTAAAAAGTGACCTAAATAAAGAGAAGTTCAAAGTTTTAGGTATTTCGGCTGTGTCCATTGCATAGTCCGCATGCTCCTGTTTCCACCTGCCAAAGACCTGTAGCTCAGAATTTAGGGGTGGCAGGAGTGTCATGCATCCTGCCAGCCACCTGTGATACAATCTGTGCCTTGTCTCTTCTAGGGTTTTACCAAAGTGTGCTACTATGCTTGTGCTACTATGAAAAAGAGGAAGGGAAAGAGAAAGAAGGAAAGAAAAAAAAAGAGAAAGAGAAAAAAAGAAAAAGAAAAAGAAAAAGAAAAAAGAAAAAGAAAAAGAAAAAGAAAAAGAAAAAGAAAAAGAAAAAGAAAAAGAAAAAGAAAAAGAAAAAGAAAAAGAAAAAGAAAAAGAAAAAGAAAAAGAAAAAGAAAAAGAAAAAGAAAAAGAAAAAGAAAAAGAAAAAGAAAAAGAAAAAGAAAAAGAAAGAAAGGGAGAAATAGCCTCCTGTCTTATTAACAGCGTAGAAATGAATTTTTGGCTTCCAAGTCATTCAGTTTGGGAGTACTAGGATAGTCTGAACAGGCATTTTAGCAGTCATGGATTTCTGCCCTGAAGATTTTGCTCAAATTGAAGCGACTCACTTCTCACCCAACCGTCTGTGCTGCATAATAGTGGCAGATGGAGAGAGGAAAATCTGGATTTTTTTGCTTTCAAGGAACCACAAAAGTTAATGAGGTAATGTTGATTGTTCTGTGGTTGTAACTGAAGGAGGTCTCTGCACAGCATGTACATTGCTTCCTCTTTCTCTTGTGAGTGAATAGAACAGTGTATGAAAGAAATGCAGCTGAATCATTATGTTAGGGTGTGATAAATCAGATATGAGGAATTATGTAGTGGGTTAGGAGGTAAGGAGAAATTTTATTTGTTCCTCTTGGAATAGGAGTAGCATTGTAGAATGCTTCTTTAGTTCCAAAAAATGGCTCTAGTTACAAGAAAAAAAGAGTGATCTAAAAGCTTACATTAGTACATTTTAGATATTCTTAAAAGTATTTAAGACACCATCTCATAGTATCAGTGACACAAAATCCAGCTCTTTGCTCACTTATCACTCACAGCAATTTATCTGTGCAGTATTCTAGCCAAACACAGGAGTAAATGTTATTTTTTGACAAAAATCCTCACTTAAATAACTATTTTGCTGTCACCGCTTTTTACCATGGATTTGTGAGCTGCAGGTCTTGACCTTTTCTAAAGATCCAACGAAGTTTGTGCCGTGGTACATAATTAAGACTGATGGTTATGGTCAAAGTAACATTTCCTTATAAATTTCATCATTTTCTGATCTCTTTGGAGGCATGGTGTTTTATAATGGACGAACCGTTCACCATTAAAAAGCATTTTCTTTGTTGTTTCCTAGAGAGCCATTCACCAGATTAACAAAACACCAGTTAGGAGCTAATAAAGGTCCTCTCAGCTCGACTTGAGAGGAGGACATGCTAATGCCCCCAGGCAAATGCCATTGAAACCAAAATGTCAGGACTGGTCACAAAGACTTTGACCTGTAATTGCGTCCAGAGAATGAAAAAGCGTGAGAGTTTCCAGGGGAGGAGAAGGGAGCAGTTTTGCCAGGCCATTCACTGCCTGCAATTAGGGACAGACTTTTTACAGAGAGAGCAGGCCCCCACCAGATCCTGATGGCTCTTCGTGGGAGCTTCTGAAAAGCCTCCCTTCAAACGCTTTGGCGAAGAGAGATTGAAGGCAAATTTTGGAGACTTAAGGAATGAGTGCCATTCTCACGTGTGTCTGCAATGCCCCCCTCCAAGCTCCCCGGGGGAGCACCCGCAAACCAAATTAGAGATGAGAATGGAGTAGCTCCTTTCCCTCTGTGTGCAACCGCAAAGAATAATGGCTCGATGTGTTTTGGTTTCCTCAGCTCTAAAGGCTGCACGGCATTTCTTATCACCTGGGGATTTAAACCCTGAGGGTTAAGAGCAACGGTTCCCACGGAATAAACACTGACTGAAATTTGCATCCAAAATTCAAACCAAGTTGTACATTAGTAACATTTTAGCACACAATAGGCTATCAATCCTGCAGTTCTTTTCTGTATGAGATACTTCAATCACGAAAGTACAGCCAATTCCAGCAAAAAATATGGCACTCCAGCAATATGGCATCTGATATTAGAAAAAACAGGCATAAACACTAGGTTGGAAGCAGGTTTCAGATAGAAACTGGTGCTCAGTTACAGTTTAGCCTGATCTCTTCTGCTTTCATACAGGTACCCTTCAAAATGACTACAAGGAAACATAACCTTTTGGCCACTTTTTGTCAAAGCTGACATACCCAAAACCTGTCTTCACTAGCCTCATGCAGAGATAATGGTCCAATATAAATCTCAAGAAGAGACACCTAATAAAGTACTTCCGGCAAAGTAAAGAGACTTATTCCAACCAGGTCTATATTTGTCACTGTTCCTTTCAAGTGCTACTTAATTTTCTAAGACTCTGTGTCCTTTTCCGCCTTTAAAATTACAGTTCTTACAGTCACATTAAACTTAATTTCTCCTAATTCTGTTTTATTTATCTTTCTAAATGGACTCATGCTGCTTTTGTTGAAGGAGAATTGAGTTGTTAAAACTCCAGATTTTCTTCTGGTTTTCTTCTTTCTATATTTTGCAGCACTGAAAAAATACCTTATGGATGGTGTCATTCGTTGTGCTGCTTGCTGTCATCGAGCTTGTCATGTCTAGCCTCCCAACAGCCAGACCTGGCTGGGACACACTTTTGTCCCATTACTGTGATTTTTTTCATGGTATGCAAGGCTGGAGCAATTGCAGTTCATTTCAACAGCAGATTATTAGAGGAAGAGATATTACAAATACAAATCAGTTTGTGGGATTCCCTATCTCATGTAATGGTTCCAAGACATGCCCTGGAAAATGTTGTTGTGTCTTGGACTGACAGATAGGGCAGGCAAACACAGGCAACGACTTTCTCACTGGCTTTCAAGATTTTGGACAGTGTGGTGTCTGTTTTTCATTCATAAATTCATTGTTCAGAGTTAATTGCATCTCAGTATCTACAACTGGGTATTTAGAATTTCAGTCTACATCTTCATAGTCTGCTAGAAAGAGGGATAGAAATGAATCATGTATGTATTAATATGAAGAGGTTACAGACATTCCTGAAGTGCAGGGTATTACAAAACTGCATCAGAGATAGTTCAAGGATTTGCATTTAACCAAACATGGCCTGGTTTGTAACAAAACTCATTATGTGGCTGTGAATTCTGAGGAAATAAAACATTGAATCTTGGTGAGGATACACACTGCAAAGCAAAGCCATAAATAAGTAGTCTTGTACTTTCCAGTTCTGGCTTGGGGAGTAGTAAACCTGGTCATGCTCCAGCATGCTGCACAGTCCATATGCAGAAGTCCCAACAATGAAAATGTTTGCATAAAGCCTCATATTCATAAATATTCTCAGTGCTAACCCAAACTTGGATGCAGGTTTCATTTTCCTTTTAGATTCTTTCCAGTATAAAAAAAGCTTTGGAAATTTTTAACCCCATCTAACCCCCTCCGGTCCCTGCCTCTAACACACACAAATGACTTGCTTAGGATTTGCCAATAAGTAAAACGGAGCATATTTTCTGCAGCATGCCAGATGGTGCTGGTGAAGACCAGACACGCAGGAGGTTCCTAATTAAAGCTTTAAACCTAGGGATGAGAAATGGCAGGTGCAGTCTTGGGGGGGGGGGGGGGGGGCTCAGACAGTGGACACACAGGCGAGCTGCCTACAGATCTTTTTGAGAGCACCCTCACACTCATCCTCAGGGAACTCATAATGACAAGAGGCAGTTAATTTAAAGCTAATTGAGAAAACTCTATCCAGTCTTCACACAATAAGAAAAGGTGCCAGACCTCAGCTGGCATTTGCACCCTGACAGGAAGAAAATGGCCACTGTGGGGATGCAAAAGATGCCACCTCATTCTCACCTGAGGCTCACAAAGCAACCAGACCCTTGAACCTTTATAGTTTTAGCAGCAATTCAGCCCATAAATAAAAACTGCTGAGAGGGAACGCTCATGTCTAGGAATAGAAATGAAGCCTGTAGCTTCATAAAGGCTGTTTCTTCAGCAGTAGGAGTTCACAGAGTTGAGGAGTAAATGCAGAGCTCTGCATGGATGCCTACCAGGACAAGGCTGATGCCCTGCTGTAGGCAGGAGGGACCTCTGGAGCCATTCTCTAGGTTACTACAGTTCCCTCATCTGCTGAAAGTGTTGAGTTTTATCCAGGCCCTGCTGCCCTCTGACACCTCTCCTAACTTTTCTATGACATAGAGTGATGTATCAAGTGTTTCTGCTTCTACTGTTTGACATTTGAGTGCAGTAGACAAGGAGAAAAGCTTGCACTATCTTATAACACACAACTACCATTTAATCCCACAAACCCAATGTCAGCCCCTCTAGTGCAAAGCCAGTTCCTAAATGGGATACAACCACAAGTGGCTCTAGGGTAGGAGATACCTGCAGAAACACAGTGTCTGTATAGCCATAATCACTTGGCTGGTTTCAGCTGCCCAGACATTCTTCACATCTGCTGATTTGCCTGGATGCAAAGCAGGCCAATAGTTGATAGGTCTTGACCTGCATCACTGACATCCAAGGCAGCTCGTACAACAATTAATAAGTTTGGTCTTATTCTTCTACAGCACTGCACTCTTAAGGACCAGAAGAACCTTCCACCCTCAGTCTCCCACTAAGGTCCAGTTGAACTGCCAGAAATCCAAGTTCTCCATGGAAGCCCAGCTAGGACAAGTGGGAGTAATCAAAGGGCAAACAGCTCAGGGACTGGTGCCAAAGCCTTACCAAAATAAAGTGGGATATTGTGGCCCAGCATAACTCATTGGGAAGGCTATTTAGAGGCATCACAGTGCTGGTATCGCAGTGTAGCTGAGGATCCCATATAAACACACTATGTCCTTTCCACATCTCTGGTCTGCCTGTGAGTTTCTTTCCTTGTTGGCCTCTTCTCAGTTGTGCCCAAAGTCTTGTACTCTTTGCCACTGTTTTGAATAAACATTCAGATTTACCTGAATAAAGTGTTCTTAACTGATGGTAAACACACTTAGAAGAATTTCTGTAGTGTGATGAATCACTAGTTTCATAGTCACATACCCAAATACCAATTTGCCTAAATGCCTCAGCTTTCAAGAGATTTCCCCATTGATTCCCAAACAAATGGGTAAAATGTGAGGAGATTTCTGTCACAATTTTGGAAGGGATGGCAAAATCTGACCTATATCTCTGCCTCATGTTATGGACCAGTTGCAGCTGCTGGACCATGGGTGTGTTTGAGCTAAATCATTGGCACATTTTGTAACAGAGAAATGGCTCTCTGTAAGTTTTTCAAGAGATTCCCACCTTTTCCTGCCTCTGGCAGCTCATTCTGATCCCAAATAACCTTGCTGGGCCAATCATACAGTGATATGTGGGACTACAATTGATGCCAGGTCAGAGATTCAGGCTGAACCCCATAGTCCTCTTTTTGTTTGTTTGTTTTGGAAAACACAATATGGAGCAACAATTTTTCTCTTTCTGACTCTTAAGCTTGTCCCAGCTACTGCACACAGATAAAAGAATTGGAATTGACTGGTCTCCATCTGCTTTTATATGCTACAGAAGTGACCCTCTGCTTCCACTGAAGTTATGGTCTGGACACCAAGTGTTTTATGAACTGTGAGGAGTAATCTAAGAAGTAGGTGAATGTACTCCCATTCTCATTTCCCCCACACTGATTCTTTGGCTAATGCTTATAGAATTATGGGTGTCCTATAAATACTTATTACTGCTGCACAAATATACCATAAACTATGCTATAGCAAATGGTAACATTTATGAAATTGAGTGAGAGAAAGGAACTTCATTCCTTTCTAAAAGTTTAATTTCTTAGAAGTTTGGAAATCCTTAAGAACATGATGGAGAGGATTTGCAACGTGAGTAGATTCATGAAATTCCTATTCTAACAGACTAAATTAGCCATGAAAGCAGTATCACAGAACTGAAAAGGCCTTTCTCATCAGAAAGCTGGAGAAATGAACAGCAAACTAATCTGCAGGGTGCAGAAAGTGTGAGATTAGTTTGGCAGAACAGGAAGATTTAATTAAAGACATATACAAACCAAATTGTCAAGCATGTTTTAGTCTGCTTTTGAAGCACTTGGGAAAGACAGGCATTAGCAAACGGCAGGAAAGAATGCATGAGAGCTGCAGAATAGCAAGGATTGTCAGTCACTGGCAATGCTGAGGGCTGACTGCTCCTTCAGGGAACTCTGAGACAGGGTGGAGTCAATTTAGGGTACAAAAGAGCAACTGAGGTAAGGGAACCTGAAAGAATCTTGACAAATTCTTAAGCTCAATTTGACACTTATCGCTGTCCCTATAGGCACAACCCATTCCTCTGAAGAAAAGAACCCACAAGGGCAAGTAGCAGAAGGAAGCAGAATAGCACTTGAGTCCAAGCAGAAAAGAGGTCAAGGGCTGTATTTCTTGGTTATAGAAATGCAAGCTCATTGGTCTCACCCCAGTCAAGAGCAGTATTTTCACTCTACAGTCAAAGGAACTGATTCGTGCATTCTGATAACACAAAAATTAGCTGTTAATTTGTCCTGGTTTGTAGGATCTGATTGCACAGTGGTTTGCAACCGCGATTTTCTGGACACTAATATTACAACTGCTGTGATAGCATTTCAACGTTATCCATATGTAGAAGGATCAATGCTTCATTTTGTGTAGTTTTACTAGTAATAATTTAAATGCTAAATTCAGCAGATCTCCTTCAGTATTACAAGCTCAGCTGTTTCCTAAAAGGAAATAACCATTCCAGCTATAAGACCCTGCCACTGAATGTTCCTTCAAATTTCCCATGGCTAAAGGGGCAAGTGTGTGCCAGTTGAGCTGCATTTTTGTGTACAGCCCTTCTTTGTGTACAGCCCCAGGAAGTTTTACTGGTTGTTTAGGAGAAGGAATGGCCCACAGGTCATCAAAACTGTGTCCCTTCCAGACAGCTGATGGGACCTGGGTGAAGAACTCTGCTGCCAGTTCTTGCATAGTAAGCAGCATGAGGAAGAGCATGTGGTAAGTCTGCTTGTGCAAGATTTTCCTCACTTTGCAGTGAGTCACTAGCTAAGATTACTAATTCAGCTCAAGTAGTCCTCCTGATGTCATTCTCTGTCAGGAAGAAAAAACTATGTAGTTTCTTTATTAGTGAGGAAGGAAAATGCTTGGTGCTTGCCAAGAAATCTTTATGAAGTGAAAAGAGATTTGTCATTTTTGAAACAAAGTCTTACAGCTATTTGTTTGAGCAGTGAAGAACAACCCACCAGAACAGAAAGCAGAGCATGTAAATGCAATATCAAGAAAACAATGGCTATAGAAAATTAAATAGACTCAGAAAATACCTGAGTCAAGTTCCCCAGTGTGAGCAAAGGACTGAAGAGCGTACTGATGGGGAAGTTAGCTGTTTGTGTGATGTGTGGTGGCTGGTTTGGGGTTTTTTCCCTCCCTTTCTGCTCAGGAAGGCAAATTGGGTTTGTGCACCTTTTCATTTTCTAAGTGTGTTGATTCCAAGTAATCTTAAGGTGTAAAAGGTTTTGTTTCCACACCGTTGTGTTACCCTGCAGTTACTGCTTTCAGTTGAATAGATCATAGTGGTTTACACCTGGCAGATCAAAATGGGCTACGTTTTTTCTGTCTGACAGAGTTCTCTTTAAGCTGATGTTAATAGCAGTTGTAAAACTGATGAGTCTGTGTGTATATGCATGAATGCAAATGAGATCAGGAATAATAAATATACAACTAGTTAAAAAAAGCAGTCTTTTAAAAGTTGTCTCTGAGAATTTGTACAGTCGATTTACAGTTTGAGGAGATAGAGCACCATGTGTCAAGGAGAGGAAACGTGGAAAGGGAATAAAATAACAGTGTCAGTCTCTGTAAAAAGCTGGCACAGATTGGAAAGAAAAATTCAAGCCAGCCCTCTGAGCATGGTCTGCCACAAAGGGCATCAGGAAATGCTGATTTCCTGCGGGGAAAATCCCAGCGACTCTGTTTAGGATTGGCATCATGCCCAAGGGCAAACGGTTTTTGCAAGGTTGCAGGCAGAGTAGGGGTTCTTCAGGCTGGGCATGGAAATACCCACCATACACTCACAGAAAAACACGTGTTTTGGTGCTCTGTTCATCCTCACCCTCCTCCTCCTGCTCCTTCTCTTTCATTCATTTGACACAGTCACCTCCAGCCTCAGGCTCATCTCACACACATCAAAACAAAGTCCTGCTCCGATTGACTTCAGTTTCAGCAGCTTCGCTGGGTTATGGGCTTGAAGACGTTTGCATTTCCTGTCAGTGTGGGTGCTGCCAGAAATTTTCTTAGGCTTTTTTCTAGACTTGTAATTAAGACAGCACAGTGGTTCTTTGTAAAAAGGCTGCTTTTGAGATTCTCCGCAGATGAACAATAGAAATGGTACCGATGGTGTCCTGCCGATTTTGCTTCTTGCAGCACTCTAGGAATTCAAGACTAAGCTTTGTCTGTATGTGGATAATTTCTATTTCTTGTTAAAGGTACACAAAAGCAACAAGTTATAATCATAAAAAGTACAGATATAGGCTTAAAAAAAATTCTAACCATGTAAAAATGCTTTTTCAATTCTGTTGTTTCTATTTTTTCCCCCCCTCATGAATGTTGCAGGTCAGAACTGAGTCCTTTCTGGTCAGAAAGCCTCAAGTGAGATACCTTGTGCTACTTCATTTTCTACCATTGGGTAAAGAGATTATTGAGAAGGCCAGAATGACACAAAAAAGTCATTAAAAAATTGGTGATTTCCCATCATCAATAAGATAAAAGAAAAAAATCCATGATGCTATTACTACAACGGAAAAAGAAAACCTGCCTGAGGTTTCAGAGCAAAACAGGTTCAGATAGTATTCTGAAATGGCTGAAATAGATGGTTAAAGAGAAAAATGAGAGCACTGATAAATATCACAGTTGAAGTCTGTGAGATTGGATGGAGTAATGTGCTAAAATAGGACTGGAAAGGATCATACTGTGTAAAGCCAGTGTAGTTCAGAGTTTGCATCTGAACTGAGACTTGGGCCTAATCCTGTCAAAATTTCAAAATATGTATTGTCAGATTTCATTCAAAATTAAAACACTGTGGAAAATTTTCAAGTTTATGAGAGTCTTGCCATCCTGAGAAGCAGAAAATCCCTTATAGCTCTTTCTGTTTTGGTCTATATCTCAAAAGAGAGGCATTCAAAATGATTAAACTGAAGCCTGAAGTTCAAGAATTTCTGACCATGACCCAGCCATATTGTTATGTATGTAAAGAGCATTTAAAACCTGGTATTCTGGGCTTGCTTGCTGAAGGAAACAGTGACAGCTGTGAAGTCCAGAACCACATCTGGATTTTATCCAAGTAAAACTTTTCCTGGCTGGTATAGATCAGAACATTCTTTGAGGTTAAAAGTGATGTTTATTTCACAAAATACTACATTGGTACAAAAATGTGTATGTTTACTCCTAATTATGCATATAAAGAAATAATAACAGACATACAGATATCAATGGCATTTTGTATAGAATATTAATTTCAGTCATAATTTGAGAAAAATCAAGCCTATTTTTTACACTGATAAATTTCACCCTTCCTTATGAAACAGCTTAAAGAAATGCTAACTCGTAGCTCAGAAATTACTTGTAACAGTGAACGAAACACGAGTCACCAGGGAGGAAAATCTAAAAAAATTAACACCTTCATGGCTACACAAATATAAGCATTGAGCTGTGATACACACAGCCTGTATTGCTGCTTACAAAGAAACTCTGTTGTTTTCATGTTTTATTTCCCTTAACTTTTGCTGTAGGCAGAACAATAACCTCCACACAGCTAGATAATTGCTTTCACCAAAACCTCTGAGCACAATGTCACCCCTTAATGACACTCCACTACTAGTTCATAGATGTTATCATAAAATTAATTTTGTTCCCTATGAGAACCCTTAATGTTGATTTTGATGTCAGTCTTATTGATTGGCTATTGAACTCCTCATTGTGCTGTTTTGAGAAGGTCCTGGCCTGACTGTGCAGAGAGCTTTTGCCCTGGGCTAGCTGTCAATCTCCACAACAAGGCACCTTGAAAAGGTCAGGGCTACCAAAGGCTGACTAAGGATGTACTGCCTTTAACTCAACTGAAAGAGGACTTAATTAGGACAGAAATAATTAATTCACTGAATTTCTTTTCATGAGGTAGCTATCTAGCTGATGATAAGTAAATTCAGGAGATGGGCTGCCTGTTCTTATCCTTCATAGGGATTAACACTGAAATGTTATGGCTTGACAAAAAGCCTCCCACAGTCCAAACCAGCAAGCAAGGAAAGGAAAGGAATGCTGGTAGAGGAGGTGAAGGCAGAAAACATGTTTTCAGTCATTGGGCCCTATAACCAAACCTCTCCCAAGAGTAGCTCCCTTTTTCTTCAATAGCAAGTGGCTCTGAAATAGAAAGGAAACCAAAGGAATGTGATCTGCAGTGTCAGGCACAGAGCACAACTACACTGTGAAATAGAGAATGGTAGGACCAGCTCTGGGCAGACAGAGGCATCAGGGGATGCACGGAGTGAGCACAGGGCAGCATGGCACATGCTGAGCTGGTGCTCCTCTGTTCTATCAGTCCAGAGTCCAGAAGACAAACCCTAATTTTGAAAGGTTTTATCACTGTGGGACATTGATGCCCTAACAGCCTCCTCACCTGAGCTGGTGTTGAAGCAAGAGCTTCATTTTTTTTCTGATGCAGGCATGTTCCCAGGCCTCAGTCTGTGTGGCCTCAGTCTCCCAATGCCTGGCCTCTGCCTCCATGCTGGAAAGCACTGGCTTTCAGTGCCTCAGCAGGCAGTGCCGTGGTATCACCTCTGCATGGGGGTATTTTGCCTCACCTACACTGAATATTGATAGTCAAGGACAAATAGCAGAGCATAACACCCAAATGTTTTTAACTTCAGGACAGCACATTAACAAGACTAAGCTGTCAGTTAAAAGCAATTCTGTGCTTTTAATCTCAGCGCTGTATAGTCTTTGGGATGTTTCCCACATTAAAATTGCAACTATTGACACAAAATTCTCATTCTAGCTATATCCTATCACAATCTGGTTTCACATGAAAACTTTTTATGCGCCTTTGACTGTTAAAGGCAGGGAAAATATTTATTTCTTTGTACATTGGCCCTCAACTCTACTATTTTCCATTAGCCCTGTGTGTTGGCTTTCACAGTCTACTGGAAGTTCTTGAACAAACGGAAGACCATAATCAACCTGAAAGCCAAGCAGAAGCAGTAGTCTACTTGATTATACATACTGATGACTCTGAGTAGCCACTTTTCCATGGATTTAGCTTTTTAGCTGTGGTGTATTGCAGGGCTGTTTGGGCTTGAGGAGCAGGTGCAGAAGGCACCTGAGCAGAGGCTGCAGGAAAGGTGCTGAGGCTTGTTCTAGCAGGGTAAGGTGGATCACTCCAGGCAGAGAGAATGTGGCAGAAGAAGATTTGCTCTGTGCCAGGAAGGAAATAAGGACTGGTGTGTGTGGGTGGGTGGGTGGGTGGGTTGGTGCAGCAGTGGAAGGGAACATGTCACACATATCCTGTGCCAGGAAGTAATCCCAAGCTTCTCCTGGACTAGCAAAATTGAATTTTTGTGTGTGGTACAGAGACACTTGAGCCCACTCTGCTAGAGTAATATAATTGAGTGACAGCAGGCTGAGAGTGAGGTCTAGCTATGAGAGTAGGACAGCTAGCCAAGTGTCAACTTTCCTTTGTTGCTGCTACCAGCATTTTGAAGAAATACATGATAGACATTGGTATCATTTGTAAGTAAGTGAGAGGAGGCACAGCTAGAAAGTTTTTTTTGTAACAATCTAAGCAAAAGAGAAAAGGACATCTGCTTCGTTGCTCTTCACTGGGATGCAGTGGTCATAATGAGAAACATGGGGTTTTTATTCATCCCTGCATTTCTGAATATTGATCTTAATTTCATTCTGTATGGAGAGATTTCATTCCTCTCTTTGCTATTATGCTCTTTTTTCCTCCACCAAAATTATAAGATTAATTCAAATCTAAAATTAATATCTGATTGCAATCTAAATTGAATAGAGACCTACAATTTTCCAGTTTTCTGCAATCATAAAATGACATGGCTGAGAGTGATAAATCTAATTGTGTGGGGATTTAAAAAAAAAATCTTTTTCTGCCTCTGCACTTGCCGTTGTATTCTAATAAGCCCAAACATAGAATGCATTTCCAATCAAATAGCTAGAATTTCATGTCTGATTATGAATGCATATTTGTAAGAAGAAATAACCTGGGAAACAACTGGGATTGGAGAAGCATTTCTAAATTATATGTATCTGGTTTCTTCCAGCTGATAACATTTTCAGCATTTCTTGTATCTGTTAGTTTTTAATTCAGTGCAAATCTTCAAACTCTAGTGGCGCAAGAGAATGCATTGCTAATCTTGCAGCAGGGCAGTAAAAATGTCAGCAGTAGGTTCAATACTTAGTGCCACAGTGCTCTGTGTAGAAGCTCCAGTGAACTGGGACTGGGTCTGTTCCAGAGAGCAATTTGGTAAATCTCACCCATTTTTAAAAACACACATATTCCTATTAATTTTATGGAAAAAGTGTGCTGGAGAAAATCCATAGGAAGTCCCTCAGTCCTGTGGGCACGAGGAGTCCTTTTTAAGCAGCTGCTGCATTTAGTAAGGTGTGAAAGAAAACCATTCCACAATGACTCCCTTATGTGTGTTCTCCGTTTTGTAGACTGAAATGGGCAGCATGGTGTTGGTGACAAAGCTTCTCTTGATTTAACTGGTAGTAGATGAGTATAGGTTCTCATCTGAAGTTCTCAGAAGAAGCATTTGCTGGCTTCAGTGGGTAGAATAGGACTGATCCCTCTCTGCTTCAGTAATTTAACTTAGGAGCCTATTTTGGGAGTCTGGTGACTTGATTCTCTCTTTGAGAAACAACAATTGTTATATAAAGACCTCTGGAAGCTACTTGAACATGCAGCTGAGATAAACTGTCTTCCATCAATGTCTGGTTCTTTCGTTTGGGATGGCTGGGGCAGCTGTGGGCTTATTCAGGAGCCTTGGTTTGTGGTTAGGGCTTGAGGCTGATTGTGGATCTTGTGAGAATCACTTTCTTCCATTGGTATGGGGTCAGCAAGAGCCCAGAGACTCTAGCACTTCCAAAGGAATGTACAAAGTCGTCCTGGAAGAAGCTTTGCTTGATTTCTAAAGGGGGTATAGTGTGGTTTACTAAAACAGGTTCTTTGTCCATTTTTCAGCTAAAAGGTTGGTAAAAAAATGTCACTGCTTACTGGCACACACATAATCCTAGTACCAAAGAAAATTGTCACTTTCTTGTCATCTGTATGCAAAATTGCTGGCTCTTATTTTGCAACATTATGAACTAATTATTAAATTAGATCTGTATAAATACTCTTGGGATGCTGTCTGCATCAGATTAGCTTCTCGTTTCATGCAGATTACAAAGACACACAACTACATGCCAGCGGAGGTGGAAAGTACTGTCAGTAGTTTCTTTGCCATCAAGTGTGCTGGTGGTCACAGACTTTGTCCTGCCCTGGCTGTGGTTCCATAGAACTCTAAATTGGCTTTTTTAGACAAAGGTCACATTGTGGTATCAATTACTAGCTACTACCTGGAAAATTTAATTTCATGCTCTGTAGCTGGTCTGCTTTCTTCTCTGCTATGATTGGCAACTGTTTCCCTGCTGGTAACTAGAATAGCTCATTTACGTTAAGTGATTAAAATCCAGAAGCTAACTGATTTGGAAGGACAGCTTTAGATTGCTAGCATAACCCAGCAAGCTCTTGCATAAATGCGTTCAGATGAATAAAACAAAAGCTTCTTCTTGCCTTTTACAAAGCCTCTTAAGAAACTTTGTTGTTTGTGATTTCTGTCATGTCAATCTGTTCCTTGTCCAGTAGATATTTAGTTGATGCACTTTTGAAAACCAGAGTGAGCTAAGAGGTGCCTAATTTTAGATAATAAATTATCAGGTCTTGTTAATATTACTTATTTTTTAACCTAAAAAAATTGCTTGAAGATCATAAAATCTTTTATGTCTTTTAGGAGACTCTGAGGAGCTTCTTAAATGCCTGGTTTGCAATTTAACACATATCAGTGGTATTTCTATGATTTCTATGTTCCAGAAAGCTGGGTTTTCATTTATTTTCAGGAATTGTTTCCTTCCCAAAGGATATATTATGTCATTTACTTTGAAATGGAACAGCTAATCAAAATAAAAGGACATTTCTGCTCTAAAATTATTTATAGGAAGTGAGAGGTTGAATTAGGCTCTGGGCAACCTGGTCTAGTAAAAGGAGTCCCCACTCATGGCAGAAGGTTTGAAACAAGGTGATCTTTATGGTCCCATCCAACACAAACCATGAGCCATCATAGAACTATGATTTTATGAGTCTGATCCTTGTCATGTGTCGTGAAGAACATGGTTTACCCTTTTACTTACATGTTTACTCAAGGTAAGAGGACTCTTTCAGCTTCATGAAGAACAAGAATTCTAAAGAAAAGACTTGTGAGGAATACAAGGATTTCTTAACTATTATTTAGGTGAAGAAATGCTTATTGTTTTTGTTACTGTGACAGTAGAGTTTTGCTAGGCCAAGTATACGCCAGGAATTTCACAGTTCAGATTAAAAAGAATTCAAACAGCTATCACTTGGTGACTGGAATGACAGCTGTCAGACTGCAGGTGCATTGTAGAGGCCTTTCTTGATGGACATTTTGGCATAATATGAAACAACTCAATATTATTTGAAAATTATTTATAACAGGTTCAAACGTGCATGTGGTGGAGTAAGATCAGAAGAATTTAAGGCAGCAAGTTGGAATTTGGCTAGCTAAAGGATACAGGGCACCGAGTTCTAGGACTCAGTGTTTCTTTGCCAGTATCCAAGAGGTTCTTCTTTTCTTTGAATTTAGATCAAATTGTCTAATCATTTCCCATGCATTTTTTAGCCTTTTTTTGCCAATAATACTGTTGGGAGTTGTCACTGTTCCACTACAGGTAAAGTTTACTAAGTAAGGGTAGGTATGGACAATACAGAGGTCTGCTCATCACTAAAATGATATGAGAAGGTTTAGGAGATGCAAATAAAATTTCTTTTAAAATAATTTTCAATACAAAGTACTGCAGACATACACATTATTTCTTTTCTTAGAAGTGTGTTGTTCCCAAGGGTAATCCAGTTGCTAGCACCAGATCCTGAAGTTATCCACTGGCATGTTGGAGGCTTGTGATGATCACCTTCCTCTTTGTAACACCCTTAGAACTACCTAAACTGCAGAGTGACAGTGGGCAGTGACTGAGATACATTCATTGCCTCAAAAAATAAGAGTGAAAATGGTATAATTTAAGATATCAAAGTGCATTTAGCTTTTAAATCCTTGGTGCAGCATGTGCCACGTCTCATTACAGATGTAAAGAAATAGACACTTTTTGTTTTCTCTGTAGGATGAAATGACGTTGACTATCATGTGTGAACTGATACTTTTGGAAGAGAATCAGTTTCTGTAGCAATAAATACATTATAAATACCACCAAATATATACTTTATAAATACCACCAAATCAAATGCCAGCAAAAAAACAGGCACCCGCCAATCAATCCTTGTTTATTTTTGTTTCTTAACTTTTGTACTGATTGATGAAGAAACCTCCAACCAAGTTCTAGCAATGAGGCTTTTTGAAAGAATCCAAAGGTGAACTATAAATTCAGTACTTTGCCTCTGTTGAGAATTTCTAGTATCATAAATCCAACTTCACATTCTTCAGAGTTCTTTGGTTATTTGTCTAAGGCGGGATCTCCACTGGCCTGGAGGGGATTTAAGCAGTGGGGAGGAAATAAGTACCCAATTCCCTTTTGTGTCTTTGTAAAGGTTTCCTACTGATGCCTATGATGAAAAGAACTGGAATAGCAGGCTTTACTTCATGCAGTCTCTAAGGATACTCTAGGCACTGCCCATGTTTTTGACATCCTGATAAGTTTTACATGCGGAAAAGGAATTCTTGAACTGTGAATCCTAAATACTAGGAGGGCATCAAGGATTGTACTAATTTCCAGTGGGAGGCAGTACAATACTTAAAAAATTACTTCTAATTCTATTTTTTTTTCCCAGTTCTTCTTTCACCCTGTATTTCTGTCCCTTCTTTCTAGCTGAAAGTCATGATCCACAGCTGGAGGAAATAAAATGTCTACATTGCAATGTTTTAAAATTAACATGGTTCAATTTCAGCTCAGAACTAACAGAGCTCTCTGCAGAAGGTCTTGAACCTCTTGTTTTGTTCATCTGTGTCTTGTATAATGAAAAGATCATAAACAGCTGCCCTTTTGAAAAAAAAAATTAAAAAAAATCACCACTTATCTTTTTCCCTGTACTCAGGAACTAGTGGTCATTCTAGCTTGGTAATGAAAGGCAATTCTAGCCCCTCAGCATACATTATCAAGTAACTTCAGGTTGTCCTTAATCACCTGATTACTTTTCTCTTTCAAAGTTTAGACTAAATGATTTAACAATGCTCATGTGATTTCCTCATAAAGACTGTGGAGTTGGTAGCCATGTGCTGTGGGTTAAGACACACCAGAAGGGGAAAGCTGAGTATACTTGTTCCACTGCAGCAATAACAGCAAACTTCCTTCTCTCCCTGCTTTCTCCTGCCATTTGACAAACACTCTTCTCCCAGACCACATAACCATATGGTCAAGGTTATAAAACATAAAGGCCTCTGTCGCTATAGCAATCCCAATAAAAAAGCCAAGGTAGAAGCCTTCACAAGGCTTAAACTTCATTTACATCTCATCCCTAGAGTGTTTAGCTCTGCAGTTTTTAAACACTGCTCATATCCCCCATAAAAATGTTTCCCATTTAAAATAGTAAAAGATTTACTACATGAACATCCTTCTCCCACTCTGCTGGATTACACCTCTCCAGGGACAAAACACCAACCAGGCAGGGTAAAACACCTGCCTTATTAATACCGTTAATCATGAAACAACAATGAGGAGCCTGACATGCAAAAACCTGGCCCCTCTTTGAAGTCAAAAGAGTTTCTGCTCAGCCAAACAGACTTCAGCTAGGAGTAACAGGTGTCTTTCCCCACAAATGATGCTGTTCTTCCTCAGGATAGCACAAGAATACAGAGGGCTGCACTGCTCAGAGAGCCAGCGTCCATTTCCATGCCATCACCAACTCTGAGGAGGTCCCAAGAGCTCTTTCTGATGGGGCAGTATGTGCTCATCCTCCCAGCCCAGGCAGTCTGAATTAAAGAGGCTCCTTAGCATCCCACAATCACACATCCTCTTCTTAGGCAGGGCAGCAGCCTTCCTTAGGCCGGCCAAAGTGGCACTGCTGGCTTGCTCTGTTAAGGCCAGACCATAGGCCCGGTCTGCACTAAACCTGTCTAAGCATGTGCTGTGTCTGCTTCAGGGAATATTTGGGTCCAGCCAGCATTTTCCTCTATCATGGGCTCTCCCTGTTTCTGGTATATGATTGAGTTAAATATTACAGTGCCTAGGATGCCCACATGATTTATATGACACAAATCCTTGCTCCATGATGACTGCAGAGAAAGGCAGATCATATTTTCAAAGTATCCTAACTTGGGTGGGAATATCCTAAGCACTACTGGAAGTAAAAATTAGACCCTTGTGAATCTGAAGGAGCTAGAGTCCTGTGGAGAGTGTTTGCAGCAGCTTTACTTTAATCCAGGTCTAAGCAAAAAGAGGGGCCTCCAAAACTATCAGGAGGTCCTGTAGAAAATCTGTGGTTTCAGAGGTTGGCATGAAATTTTGTCCCTGCTGAGGCTTACTCACTACTGCTTTAAAAGACTAGCTGTCCACTAAAAATAGATTTTAATGATCCTGCACCTTTTTACTTTGAATCAACAATTATACAGTTCAGTCTTCAAAATCCTTTGGATATCTGACATGATTCAGTAAAAATCCAGCTGTATTTGCAGACCTATTTTGAAAACACTCAGCATTGCAGCTCACCAGTACATCTATAATCTTCCCCCCCATTTTGATTCCCCTCTTACTGTAGTCAGCTTCTGCTATTTCTGTACTGCAGTAGCATTTGCTGACATTTCCATGGGGATGTCATATATTAGGTAGCACTCCAGGCTTTGGATAGCAGTACATGGTACATCTTGAAGCAGTTAAATTCCTCATGCCATTTTGAAGTTAAAACACTGTTTCATTTAAAAGCTGGACTCCTGGCTGGTAACTTGTCTGGAATAGTGGGTGGCAGACCAGTGCGATTTGAAATGGCTAGGACAGAGAAGGAAACCATGAAAAATGGAGCAATTACATTGCAGGTCAAGGTTTGTTATTGGGTGGCATGCTTTCAATTTGGCACTGAAGCATGGCAACAAGTCTAGTAGGCATGTCAAGGCATTTTTGTTATCTGCCATTTGTAAGCAATATTTGAGGAGGGGGAAGGGGGAACATTCAGGAGTCCCATACAGCTATCTTGAAGGCTTTGCCTATAATAGAGGCTTTTTTTTTGGTATTTTTTCCCAAGGAAATCATTGTTAACCTAAAGTTTGGAATAAAAGGATCCACATGCAACTTTGCAAACTGTGAACTGTTTGCCAAGTTGTAGATCAAAGGTGCTTGAAAGGATTGATACAATTTTTTTTTTTTTAATAAAAAGTGCACATCTGGCCTGAGAATTGGTCTGCCAAGTTTCAGCCTAATGAACTTTGAAATCAGCCTCCTACCAGCAATTCTCTAGACCTAGATTTCTTATAGAGTATCTGGAAAATATTTATAGCCAGAAGGTACTCATATAATGACTACGTTCTCTGCTGGCAACTAATTGACAGACTCCTGATAGAGTGCTGTTTCAAGCAACCAAAATTGGTTTTAATTTGTCCCCCATCATTTGTCAGCTGGCATGTGAAGCCTGGATGTTAAACTTTTATTGCATCAGAACAAGTTAAAATAGCCCTAAGTCCAGCAGTGGAACTCACATCAACAACAAACTATTTATGCAGCACAGCTCTTCACTTTTTTTTCTTCCATTCCTTTTGCTCTATTATGCAGACTCAAAGTTGGTTGGAAACCCCAAAGCTTTTGCTGAAGCTGGTGTTTGTTGGAAACACCCTTTTGTTCTGCACTTTCCTGATTGCCAGATGGGAGGAACTCTTGACAGTTTAAAAGTAACAAAAGATCTTGCTTATGCTCAGCCCAGAGAGTCAGAGCCCATAGAGCCAGAAGCTCATGCAGAAAGAAGTATTTCCTGCCATAACTAAAATGAAAAGCATATTTTTCCCAAATAAACCCATTTTAAAAATCCTTAACCATTTGAATCTTTTCTTGAAACTAGGTTTCGTTGTTGACAATGATAATGACATTGTGTGAAAAATTGAAGGCACAAGCTGACCCTTGCAAAAGCCTAACCAGAAAGGGGGCATTTAAGTTCACAAAATTTCCTTGCCCCCAGGTAGGTGAATATGTGCATCTCCAATAATCCTTGTGGCAAATGCCCCTTCTGTGGACCAGCAAAGCCCTTTTGTAAGTGCTTTATCTCAAATCCACTTATCTGAATTCTAGCAGACTTCAGAAGAGAAGGTAATTAACCCTCAGCACCATTTTTTTGGGTCCAGAAGAGTGATAGCATGAACAGAATCTCTATTATTAAATTATTTTTGTTATTGCTTCTCCACCATTATTAAGGCTAGAAATGGCTTCCTCATGGCTCCTTTGATACTAAAACTTCAGGTGGTCCTAGCAAGTAATATTTCTGAATTTATGGAAGTTAAAATTATCCTGGTTCAGTTTAGAGACACTGCTACAAGATGACAAGCGCTTATGACTCCACTGATTGTATTTTCCAGATTTCCACTGATTTTAAAGAGAAGCACTCCTCAATCAGACCCCCTGATGGATCCCAAGTGCAGATCTCTGTACCTGGAGACATCAGTGCAAACAAAGTGGACCAAGAGATTCCCACATAAAGTCACTGGTACAGTACATGGTCCTGGTGTTGATGGGCAGGACCAATCTCTGGCTGATTCCTTGAGCACCCTCCTCAGAGCAACAACGCTGTAGTAACTCTCTGAGCTCTCTGAGGAGTTCTCTGAGATTTCCACCACATCCTCTATTTGAAGACCTTATGTCTTAGAATTAGAATATAAGCAGTCACAGACAGAAGGACTGGGGAATGAGCTAATCCTGTGTTCTCTTAGAAGCACAGTGCATTGAGTCCATAGACTTTGTCTCTGAAAATTGTTAAGAGCTTTTTGATGCTAAGCAAAAGAAAGACGCTGGGATGAAGTACTGTACAGGACAATAAAGTATAGCCTCTTGGTATGTGAAAGGCAAGCACACCTTTTGCTTTTTACAGCTACAGCCTTTGCAAAGAGCTGAGCGTCTAAATGGGTAACAGACTTTCACACTGGCCAGATGGCAGTGGCAGTGGCTCAACCACCTGAAATCTCTCCAAAGACAGAATACTTGGGAAACTTCAATCACATCCTGTTTGAAAAATCATCAGCTGCTTCCCCAGTGATCCAGAATTGTTGCCCCCACGGGCACAATGCAAATTTTGCAAAGTCTCTTTTTTGCAGTGTAGACATTGAAAAAAAATATTCAGTGATACTATTTCTGCCCTTTTGGGTTTTTTGACCCAAAAGAAGAAAGGAGGATAAAAGTAGGGCAGGCTAGGAAAGATTTCCAAAACCTGTTATGGCTATACTGTTCTGACTACAATAAAGAATTTATTATACTGATTTCCAGACTTCAAAAAAAAAAAAAAAAATCAGTTTCAACCAAACGGATTCAATACTGTAACTTAAGCCAATGACATGCTTGTACAAATAGCTTTTGTTAATAGATTGTTAATAGATTTTTTTTTTTTTCTGAAATGCTGTTGCCCTGATTGAGAATTTGAACACACCAGTTCTAATATCCACATTTTAAAATGTTGTTCTCGCACAAGAATGCATCAGCAGGCTATGGTCATAATAATTCAAGCTGTTTACTTCTCTCTTCAGACAGTTATTAAAAATAAAAACATTTTGCTCCTTTTCTCAAAGTTATAAAGTTGTGTGGGCACCAGATGACCAGACACATGTGAAAAGGAAAAAGAAAATTAAAAGCTCTTTGAAAAAGAGAGAAAATATAGTATTGCTGCAGGCATGTCCAGCTGAGAAGAGCTAACCTCTTATTGTCAGACAGCAGCATTTCCTCCTTTATATACTGGTGCTCCCTGTGCTGAATGGTAAACTCTGTACTTTGCTGTCACTTTGAGTACTGCTAACTGTAAGACATTCCTGGGCTCACATCAGGTATAAACATCTTCCTTGTTCTAACAACATCTTCCTTGTTCTAACAGATATACAAGAATGGATTCCTTTCAGAATCACTCATTCAATAGAGTTTACATTTAGATTATAGAGATATACCTACATATATTGCAATAAAAATCACAGGAACCTGGAGGGCCACATCTTTCTATGTATTGAAGAGTATAACCTTCAGTGTCAGTTGAATCTGCATCCCATTGAGATCACAGGTATACCGAATATCTGTGAAATTTCCTCAAAGAACTTATTGTTACCCAACAGTTAAGACAGGCACATCCTCTGTGGGTGCAGACTACAGAGAAATAGAGCAATGATAATCTGAAAATCTGCCTACGTGATTTTTCTCAACATTATGAAAAAGAATGATAGCAAACTGAGAGCTGTCAAGAGTGGTTATCATTTTTGGAAACACTTATGAACAGCTGTAGCAAGCAGCAATAACATACTCATCAAGGGAAAACAGATCCTATCTTTCAAAGAATATTATATCAGAATGCAGTGAAATCCAGCATCTCCCACAACTGTGACAATAATTTTCCAACTGGTGCTGAACTAGTTCATGTCCACAGAGCACTGTCCTGCTTAAAATCTCCTCATTTAAACATCTACTCAGGATGACTCCTGAGGATGGAAACCAGTATATGCAAAAAGAGTCTGGAGTGATCTCTCATTCTTCTAGTCCTTGCCTTCCCAGCCCTCACTCACAACTAGGTTATTAACATCCTTTTTGCTGTGTTATGTCCAATCCAGACTGGAAGACACAGGCCTGACCTTTTTAAAAAATATTTTAAAGCAACAAACACACTTCTGGCTTTTTATTAGGAACAATTAGATAATTGCATAAACTGACTATTTGGCCTTTTAAAGAATAGCAAAAGATTTCCAGTTGCAAGTATACCATTTGTATGTAGTCTCTTAGCTGCACTGCTGCTGATAAAAGCCTTAATATTTACCGTGACACTGTCTGACAGCAGAAGACATTATTAATGCTTTCCAGGCCTTTATAAAGAACTGTACCAGCCTGCATTGGAGACACCCTATCCTACGGAGCACAGTGTCACTCCTCCATGTTTCAAATGTCTTTGAAAAAGCTGGTGGGGTAGAAGTGTTTTGCTACTCTGCAAGGATACACATGGCATTGGCCATACCTGCTTCAGAAAATTCCACACTGTGGATATAAAATGAGCATTTCCGAAGATGAACTCCCCATAAATATCTGGAAAATGTCACCATCAACTTACAGTTAAGTCAAGACATGAACCTTGGCTGACCTATTTGTGTTGTTCTCTCTAATCCCTCACTTCCTCACAAAACTGGGTGAATGGTCTGAGAAACCCATGGACCTCTCGGTAAATCATAAATCCACAGGGTTTTTAGTTTGGAGGATTTGAGGAACAGATTTCAGGAAGTAGTGAGGAATAATGATGCTCTGGGGTATTTTATAATTTTCCATTCCAAGAGTTTATACACGTTGTCTGTGACTTCCTCAGGTGATTTGAAGGAAGGAACTGAGCTATCTCAATATTTAATTTTTGAGTGATATTAATCAAAATCGTATTTTAAATGATAGTGCTCCATAATGTGAGTATTGCCATATTTCCAATAGAGAAACAAAGTCCGACCTGATTTAGATATAGTCTGGCAGGAATATATTCTTGACAGCAGCATTATTATACTATTTCATTTTGTCTTCTAGTGTGTTACTTTCTGTACTTTCAAGATGCAAATGGCTGGTCTGATTCAGAGTGTGTGCGAAATTCAGAAAGATATGCAAGGGTATATGTAAGGGTACATGCTGTGACATCATCAGAAATGTTCATACATTTAGCTCATAGTTTTCTGCTGTTTGCTACTTCCCAGGTCTCCAGGGACTCTGGTTGTTAAAGTGCTCAACTAAAGAGCTTTGAAGGGTAATGTGCTGTGGCACTTTTGGGCATGTATTTGATCAAAACAGAGGAAACAAAGAGAGTGTGAGACCATACCTTTTGAAAAGTTATTTAGACAAGAGGAACAGGATGGTACAGTGAGTCTGAGGTAGCTTCAAATTAACAGGTTTGAAGTTGATAACAGCATTATCCTTGCAGCTCAGAGCTCAGTGCATATTACTGTATTCTGCTAAAGTGCAATCAAGATTCATATTAGTAATCTGAAATTGTATTCACTTTCCAAACATATCTCTGAATTATTTGCATCTGATTCAGTCTGATTTTTTCCTCTGCCACCTTCTGGAGAGCAGAGTCTTTCAGTGCAATGGCAATGCCGTGGAAGGACTTCTTCCTTCAGCATTCACAGCATATTAGAAAGGATCTGCTGCAACATTTCATCCCTGCACCAGGGCAGGATTATTTCTGAGGAACAGCAGCTGGGATGTCCTGCCAAAATTGCACATCTGTGGAGCTAGAATTGTCTGGGACCTCCTCTAGGGCTCAGGAGAGGGTTAAACATACAATAAATGATGTGGAGAATAACAGATAGATGACAACTGACTACAGAAACACAAAGGGATGTGCTAAAGGACTATCTATCATGCTTGTCATTTTATGAGGTTATAACAAAGAGAGATAGATTTAAGATTCAGTAGGGAAAATCTGTCATTATTACTGGCCAGCATCTACAAATCTCAATGGCTAGTGTTAAGCTCCTAAATCTACTTTCAAGTATTTAAAGAAAAATCGTTCAAGTTTTCAGAGGTGGTGAAAAGTTGCCTTCCCACTCCTCCTTTCCTGCTGCAGAAAGCACAAAACCCCCTAATGAGAAAACTTTCAAACCCATGAAAATTTTAATCTCCTACAGACATTTCTCCCCTTTACTTTGGTAATGGGCTTCTTGTTCTGTCAACATTGTCTCATTAAAGGAATTGGAGTCCTTTTTTAAACACACAGGCCAAATATTTTCTTGGATGGCTCTCACTTGTTTCTGCAGTATGCTCTGAAGCAGGAGCATCAGCACGTGGTGACATGACCATCTCTGCTCTGCTGTTAAATTGCGGTGTGAGGCACACTAAAACCAAGGGCTGTAAAACTCCCTGTTTTACAAAGTCATATCCTGCAACCATGTGTGTACAATCAGTATGTACTGCCAGATTGTTAGGAATACTAAGTAAATGCAGAAGAAAGTTTGATTCTGGACCCAGCTAGGGGGTAAGATCTATGGGTGTATGAATTAAAAGGAAATTATGAGGTTAAAAACCCCACAAAAGTAGGTCTGGTGTTTTTATCTGATGTGAACACTGCTGGATGGCCTTGAGCTGGCAGGCCTCTGAATAAAGACCTGTCCTTTTTTTTGCACAAAGTGAATAAATCTTCTCCTCAGGCTGCATCCTGCAGAGGTGACATGGCAACCTGTTGTGTATGCGCTCAGACATGAGGTAAAACCACTTCTTTATTGAAAGACCACCCACCTTGTTCAATACACAGGCTGAATCCAGATTATGTGTGGAGAAGTTTGCACCACCAGCCAGTAAAAGTGATGAGGTTTATTTGTTGCAGAGGCTATGAGACAGAGTTATTGGCAGAGCTGGTAAGCAAGAGGGCACAGCTTTCTTCTGCTGGGGTGGACAGTCCCACTCCAACAAATAACAATTCTGCCTTTTCCATTTCTTCTAATGCTTAGAGAGGCACCCACCTCTGCATGATGGCCTTTAGGTGTAGGTGCCAAGGATTCTTGTGGTTCTCCCTTTCCTTTGCTTGTGTTTGCCTGTACCTGAGACATCACAACCCTCAATCAAGTCGTTATTGATACTTAGGAAATGGCAGAGACCATTTCCCTTTCCCACCTTGAGGCTGAACTCCAAACCCTGTGGCTCACCTTTGCCTGGGGTGCACGCTGCCCTAGGGTGAGTGGGAGCAGGTCTTGGCATGGGAGATGGCCACGGGTCAGGGTCTCAGGCAAGAACTCAAGGACAAGACCCAGGTTGCACAGTCATAGTGGTTGCTGGAAAAACTACCTAAAGGAAAAACCCTGACAAACAACTCTCTTCTCCAGTGTAAGTCCAGTGGCTTTCAACTTTTCCAGTTGCCTGCATGTGGTGCCTGTCCTTCCTTCATGCTATTCTAAATGTTCTCCACAGCCACTGCCCTGCTGGGATCAGAGGTGAAGCACCACTGCCAAAATGCAGTAAGAGCTGGGAGTCCCGGGGAGGTGACATTTCCTCTCCTCCCTGGATTCCTCATTTGCACTTCTTCTCAACAGCATGTGCATCACCTTGCTGCCTCTGCTCTTCCTTTCGGAGAGGACCTGCAAGAGAGTGCACCCTGTGCCCCGAGCCGCACCTTGCTGGCACTGTGGACATGTGGAAAACCTACTGGATATTGGGAACTCATGAAATTTGGGTTAAATTCCTTGTTCTGTTTCCCACAGGACTCTGGATAGAACAGTCTGAAGGCTTTTATGAGCTTGAAGGTACTCATTTGTGCTGAGTAAAATGCCTGGCTAAGGACTACTGGACCACCAGGAAACTATCAGCCACTTTGGGGGCTGAAATTTCATTTAAAAACAGTTTTTAAGGCTGTGCTTCAGCTCCTTTCACCAGGACAATTGCAGCAACGGTTGTAAAATGCTCATATGCTCTGTTATGACAGACACATAAATGGAGAAGCCTAGCCTTTTTTAGGAAGCTTTCTTAAAAAAACTTCAACAAGATGAGTTTCCTTGGTTTTAAAGGGCCAGTTTACATGAAGAGTTATACCAAACAGATCTGGAGTGAGGCCTCAGATCTCAAACTTGCCATGCTTCTGCATGCCCAAAATAAATGATCGAAACAATGGACAAGGGGTGTTGCCTCCAGCCATCTGACCATCTATCACCTCTCCCAGAACCACACATAGAAGAGAGGTGCCTCTGTGCCAAGGGATTTCCTACCTCACCTATTGGGATTTATTCCATAATCTGCTGGCAAAAACAAGTCTGTCCATGCAATAGCCTGCCTCTGTCGGCAGCTGCTGCCGGGAGCCAAGGATGATGATCAAAGCAATCTGTGTGAACTCAGACACTACGTACCTGTCCATGAAAAAGCTGCATGTCCTGGCTGCGTGCCTTGAGTGATTCCTGACTTTTAGGGAATTTTCTCTGTGGATCTGATGTTTACCACTTAGTGGACAGGGAATATCTTTTTGATAAATGTGGAGTGTTGCAATGACTTTATGTAATAAACAACTGTAGAAGCAATTTTGCTCATAGAATCAAACCATAGTTTGTTATTTATAATCACATTTTTATTAAATAAATAATTATCTAGTTTTAGAATCCTGTTCTCTTTAGCTGTTCACTTTATTAGTAACTGATTTAAATAAGGGTGCTATAAAAAGAAAATTGTGATTAGAGAGATGAATATAGACACAGGAAAGAAAGGAAAACATATACCTATTTCTGTCTCAAAGTATTAAATGTACGATTTAAGCAACATATTTACTACAAGCAGAAGGACAAGCAAATGTTTATTGCTTCTATCAGCATTAATGCAGAGTCCCTTTGGTTATTTCTTTAATCCAAACAGCTTCCTGGTAGATCCAAGATGTGAGGCCTTTCTGTAATGACTTGGCAAGAGAAATGGTCCAGAACTTCTCTGCAAACACAATTAAGCTGCCAAGACAAGTCCTGTATTTGAATTAAAACTATAAATCTTTCATCTGCACCTACTCTACATCAAATAGCAGGAAAAGAGGCCCTCCCATCTAACAGTCTTAATTACCAGAGCACTGCAGCCTTTGAGCATGACAGAGCCAATGATAGCTGACCTTGTGCTCCAGCCCCAGAGTGGGATCAGTGTGATGAATGGGAAACCCTGCTTGAAATATCACAGCAAAGGCAACAGCCTCAGATGGCAAATTAAGTGCCTAGCACGCTGTTCGGGCTGCACAAATATATAATAATACCCTTTGCTTTGATCTGTTTATACTGGAATGAGCAGTATGTTGAAGGCTTCAGTGTAAACACATCAAACTTTGTGTAGTAATGACCAGCCCTTGACACCTCCTTTCCCACACAAATGCTTGGTGGGATGATGGCTTTTCCCCTCTCAAATGCCGCTTACGGTACTGTTGTGCTTGGAGCAGGAGAGACAAGCACTGTGGGTTGGTTACAGTTGTCTCTAATGCTCCCACATAATTGCCCATGGCCGGTAGTAACTAAAATAACTGTGGGTCTCCAGGGAGAACAGGACTTATGAGGCTTCATTTTCCTTTTCACAGTATCCAGGTAGCAGGTGAATCAAATACTGTGACAGCTGAGTGTTTGGTTGCCTTAGAGCAGCTGTTCCCACACTGCACAGTGTGGGTGTTGAGCAGCCCTCAAGACCTACAGTAGTGTTTTCTCTTCAATTTTGAATGTTTTTTTGGTCAAGTGTTTTAATAAGGAGGGATGGTGGTCCATGAACTATGCTTACAGTATTTTATTGGCCCAAAACTAGGCAAATGAATTTTCTGGTGTTGTCTCTGAAACAACTACTTAGGATAGGTTGCCCCACTTTCTGGTGTACTGTTGTTTCTGAGACATTTCTCAAACTCTTTCTTTCTAATTGCTATACTGACTGCTAAACATTTCCTTTCTGGTCTTACTTCTATTTCATATCTTAAGGTTTCACAGGATATACTTTCCACAAAAGGGTCTTGCTAGTGCAGTTATCAATTCTGCCATGCAGAAAATACCTTGTCTGACAAGCAGTATCAGTTATAAAGGAGGAGAGCTCATATGAGGTATAGTATTTCAAATACAGAGTATAAAATGTTTTAATTGAAAAGATAAGAATACTCCTTCCTTCTTTCCTTTTGTTTTCTGGGAAAAAAAAATCAATCTTAAAAAGAAGGTATCATTAATTTGTATGTTTAAGATGGCAAAGCTACAAAAATCTGCTTGTGAAGAAGTTTTGTAGCAGATATTTTACACTGGTAGGGAATTCTTCAAACAATATTTTCCAGAGGAAAGGCCAAAGTGTGAAAGTAAAATTTTTTAGTACACAATATATTTATGCATGTAAATAATCTACACTTACAATCTTATTGTATTAGATTTATATGATAAATATAATGCACTATCTTGTACCATATAAATATGTGTCTGTATATATATGCATACATGTGCTTTTCTTTTTTCATTTGTCTTTGTTACATTTCACAAAGAAATCCATTTGCATTTAGTCATGCATGGTACTTACTGTGCTTGCTACAAAAGCATTTGAAATTCACAATAAAAGCACATTAAACCAATCAGGAAAACAAAGAATATGAACCCTGTAGAAAATTTATTGGAGGCATATTTTTAGTCTGCAAGCGTGTCAGATTATACCCACAGGCATTACCCCTGTGTAAAAGGGAACTATCCAGCACAAAAGCAGACAGGAACAACAACAAAAAAAAGGTGACAGAGAAGTTTGTGCTGTCAGATCTGCATCCTTCACATATTTCACAGGAGGTATTCTCTTCACCTTTTAGGAGTTTAGGCAGTGGTGGATACAGGGTTGTTGGCTGCTCCAGGGATGTCCTGGGGGAGGCATCTCCTGATGGATGCTGCTTGACTACAGCCAGAGGTTAAAAGTGCAGGAGAGAGTGTGAGAATCAAAGGATATAGCCAGGCCTATTTGCTTTGAGGAAAAAAGATTTGACTGTTTTAGGGTTTCCCTTCCAGTGCAATTAGTGGAGCTGCTTCATTAGCAGAAGCGTGTGGTGGGAATACAACGACCCTGGTGGGAACACAGCCTTCCTGAATGCCTGGGAGGCCTGCCACTAGCTTTATCTGAATTTCACTTCATGTGCTTGTAGTCTCTTGATACAGAACATGAATAATAAGGATGGGAATGGAGTATACATAATGACATATTGCCGAAAAGGGGCAGAATTTTATTAAAAGCAATCCACTTTTGGCAGGAGAAGAGTTACCATGGAATTTAAAACAGGAAGTTGTGTAATTAACTGCACATTTCAGGGCAATATTACGCTAAATACAATAAAATACAGCATGAAATAAATGGCCCAGATTTTCAGGATATAAATGGTTGGAAACCCAATTTGCTCCATAGCCTCAATGGAAAAAGGTACCTTCATATTATCTCAAATGACTGCTATATGCTCTGTCCATGCAGCATTTGCAGAAAATAAAACTTGCCCTGCTAGGTACAGCTTCACTTTCATCTGTACTGTGAAGGACATAATTTGTTTTGTCTTTATTTAGGCTTTACTAAGTATTTTAGATTTAAGGACTGAAACAGAAGAGTAACTCTAAAAACAACTGACAAAGACATCCTTAGAGAGAATGAGCATGACTCGGACACTGTTTAAACATGATCTATCATCTCTTGAACTCCGTGCATGGACATGTTTTTGCTTGCATTTCCTGTCCACACTGCTTCTGTACAGAGTTAGCAGGGTCTACATGTTGTGTATGAACATGATCAACATTTAGTTTGTATATGTTAAATAATATCTCCTGTGTATACAAAGGGTTACTACATTGAAATGGAACTGTCTGGGGAGATCATGCCCAAAACTGTGTCCACTCAGTTATGAAGAGAGTTGAGATACCACAGTCAGCCCCCGTGGAACTTTTGCGCATTATATTTACCCAGGACTGCTTTGATGGAAGGTGCACTAGAAATATTTCTAGGCATATGAATATGCACGTGTCTGTATTTGCAAATATTTGGATCTACCACGGATATAAATAATCTTGCATTATGTACATTTTGTAAGGATGACAGTTCCTTTATATTCTCCAACATAAAGGAAATTTCTCTCCCAACTGTAACACTGAACTTACTAATGTGTTTTGCACAGTATACAGAATTCCTTCACACAGATTGCTGGTGAGCTGCCATCCTTGCTTTCTGTTTGCCTTAGGGAAAAGTTACTCCTATAGCTGTAATTATTAGAGGTTATAATTGCTCCATAGAGTATGAAAAATTGCAGTGGTGAGGCTGGGCACTGAAAGGTTACAGAGAGGATGTAGATAAGGAAATCTGAGAGGACAGCACAGGGAGGGATTGGCACTCATAAAAGGGCAGGCTTTGCTGCTATTTGACTACAATCTGCAGTCCTCTTTAGTTTCCATGTGAAAGGATAGTAGTATAAATAAAACTGGAGAAGGCATGATTTGTTTATTATTTAGCCCTCCCCTACACAAGCTCACATATGCTAGGTGTTTGAACAGAGATTCTAAACCAGCCACCCCTCCCTGGAGAGCGTGGGAGGAGCAGGAAGCTGTGCTCAAGGGACACTGAACCTCGGCTCCCCCCTCCCCAGAGCAGCTGGCCAGGATCAGCTCTGCCCACAGGAACACCATGTGCATGGCAATTGACACAAGTAGTGTCAAGGCTTGTGCTAATCCAGTTTGCATGGGCTGAAATGTTGAGGGTTTATTTAATGGTATCGGCTTGTTGGATGGGCACGAAAAGAGTGGCCAGTAACTTCCAGCTGCTGCAGGGAGTGGCAACCAGCAGGCAGAAATGCAAACAGAGGTCAGGTTGTAAAAAGATGTGAGACTACAGATGGGATGTACAGCCCTGAGGAATTTAAAGCTCTTGAAAAACATTTGTTAAAATAACATATCAAAAGGCCCAGATGTCACAAGGCTAATGTTCAGGCTGCTTAAAAAGTTTTCAAAAGGCAGGAAGAGAATACTCTGACTTCTGTGAACAGCCAATACACAGCATTTAGAGCCAGTCGTTGGCAGTTATGGCAGACAGAGCATGAACTCCAGAAAAAATGGGGTCTGGCCCATGATAAAGTGTTCTATCCTCTAGGAGTGAATGACTAGAACAAATGTAGAAGCATAATGATTTTCACAAAGCCCCAAGCAAATTCTTTTAAGGGTAGGTAGTGGGAGAGAGAGGAGTTAAAAAATAAATTTGTCTTACTTATCTTTTTCTTGAAAGTGGCTATGTCTGAAATTTGAAACCCAGACACTCAAGGATATTACTGTGATATTCCCTTTTGCAACAGAAGGTAGAAGCCTTATACAGGTAGGATTGTGTGCATGCAGTATCCAGCCTGTTCTCTATGCTCAAGAGATACGCTTTGGCTACACAATAGAAAAACAGTCAAGCTGTACAAGAAGACCTTTTAAATTTCACTGAACGCTGTATACTGTTGCTTTCAGTGTCCTGGATAGAGTTTTTGTTTGAGCTACATAGTGAAGCAGAGCTTGTTTCATCTCTTGTCTTTCACACTGATTGTAGTGGAAAGGGCAGTGGATGGCCAGTAGCTTTGCTCTCCTGTTCTCCTGGGGTCACATTCTTCTCCTGGCTCCCAAAATCACAGCTGGTAAGGACTGAGACTGAGCAGGAAATTGTGAATTCAGCAATGAAAGCTCTTTCACTGCAAGCATTTCTTGGGCTTCTCTTTGACTCCTGCTGGAGTTCATGTGTTCAAAGGGATAGTGTCTGTAAATTAGAAAATGCATAAGGCTCATTCAGTTACTCCTAGTCACTCCAGTTTCTACAGCCACACAAAACAACTGCAGAAACCATGCTGGCTGACAGAAAACTTGGTGAGTGAAGGGAAAATGAAAAGTCACCTGGATTTCTATTAAAAAAAGATGAGTTACACCAGCAGCCTGCTTTGGCTCTGTTCTTAGTGAGACCCATCTGTTCTGAGGAAGCTGAGAACACTTCAAATAAAAGCATTTGTAATTTCAAAAACCCCTTTACACTTTTAGGGCAAAATGTCAGATCTTACTTCAACAGATCTCTGTCCCCAGAGTCAGAACTTGAGTCTACCTAAAGGACATAAGTCATCTCATAACAAATGCCCATAACTCAGCAATTTCCACCCAGAACAATTGATTAGAAACAATTGGATCCAGGTGGAATGGGCAGACCACTTGTTATTTCCCTCTTCCATTACTTTTAACTTATTTAATCTCTTCTAGGAGATAAAATATTGTTTGGTACCTAAGCAAACTTTCATCTACAGATGGTAGTTAGATTTGGAAATAGATGATATGTGATATGGTCCATATTTAAGGTGGCAGTGCCTGAAAACTAATCAAAGAGACAGGGGTTTGTGTTCTGAAGTTATGTTAACATCATTTATGGTGTTATATTTCTAACAGCAACTGGATCTTGGATGCCATTTAAGCAGTTATATTCTATCTAGTCATAGCATAGTAGTCTCAACACTCATGATAGTATGCCAAGAAATACTTCTGTTTAGTTTGCAGGAGTAAGTTCAGTAGAAGGTTGCTCCAAAGTTTTCCATCAGAACATAAAGAGTAATGTCTTATTTTTCATTTACGTTCATTTTCTTCCTTAAGAAAAGAAGAGAGGAATCAGCAAGAGAAAGTTGTAAAAAAGATAAAGAAAGTGTTTTATAAAAAGAGAAAGGTGAGAAAATTAGAAATTACTGAACACGCTTACAGGCCATTCCCCCTGGAGTCTCAGAATGGCATCACTGGACCCCACTCCATGCTGACACTACTGAGGGCTACAGCAGTGAAACTCTACAGCTGAACCTTCAATGTGGGAAGCAGCCTTTAACACTAACAGAAACTGAAACAGATGAGCTAAAACAAGCTGAAGGCCTTCTGGTAAAAACACTAGGTGTAGGTACATGAAGGAGTCATTGCAGGGTGAATTAGAAGGTGCGCTTCCAACGCATCTACTGACCATCTCTAATTGCTTGTGTTACTAGCTGTTATTCTTCATACACAAGGGAGGCATGCTGCTCTTCCACTGAAAGATTCAACCTTCAATTATCTGTCTTTCACTGTGGGTAAAACCCCCCACACTGGCAGTTAGGGAGGGCTGTTCTGATGCTCTGTTCATGCAGTCTCTTTTTACCCCACAACTTGTTCAAATGTCTGTAGCCATAAACTAGCCATATCCTGTGTGCTGATATTCTAGATATTCTTGTCTTGTATACTGCAAAGTTACCGTACACAGCATCTTCTGCCCTCTCAAGTTGTCCTGAATGGCCTAATCCATTAACAGTGTCTTAACAGAACAGTAAATTCCTGGGGGTGCTCATTAAAGCAGCCACTTCATAAATAGTATCCCACTAGGCACTGCAAGGCAATGACCATTTCCCACAAATTTATTTCAGCTTCCCCAAAGGACAGAAGCTGGAGTCTGTTGAACAGAAAAACATTCTTTCTCAACAGGTCAAGGTCTTCCATGGCCTGTGAGAGAGAATGAGGTGGGACCCTCTCAGGCTTCCTCCTTTATCTTTCTGCTAAGTGATGCTGGCTGGCAGGGAAGCAGCATGAGAGCAATTGCCTACCACAAGACAGTACGCAGCTTCTGTATGTTCCCATATTCTTTCACTGATATAGGTTTTGTTCAGTTTTTTCCTATCTGGTTTTCTCACAGAGTTATGCTTGTAGTATGCTACCACATATGGGACGTGAGATGAACTCATTACATCAACACAGAAGACTTGAAATGGACTGATGTGAAATCCAAACATTGGTAGTGAGAAACTTTGATCCAGAAATATGTCAAGTATTAGTCTCCCTCCTCAACGTGCACTATAAAAGCCCAGCAGGTCCTAGAAACAACACCAGTCACGAGACAGCAAATTTATTTTTCTTTAAGTAGAGAACAATGATTAAAGTGGCAAAGCATCTTCCTAAAAGATTAAACATTGTTCTTGGCAAACAACATGTTCCTCTATGTACTGTCTGCCCAATCATGAAATCTTTATCTCAGGCCCTGCCCGAGCCACTCCTGAAAACTTATTTCAGGACTGTACAATTATCTGCACATTAATACTATGAAATCCCAAAGAAAATTACTATGAACTTTTCAAAATGCACCCACTCTGCTTTTCAGAGAGTGACAGGACCTCTGTTCCATTGAAAAGACTCTCCAAGAAGTCAGGATCTGGCAGTTTTGGAGAGTAAAATGTATGAACTTCTCACTGTAGTCCTGAACTTAAACACTGTCATTGGTCTGTAAACCTATCTGAAGCATCAAACTTCTCAAATTCAAGTTTCTTGTGGCCTGACCCCTTTGTAAGTCAGCTACCTCAGCTGAGATAGATAGTGTATCTACACTGACTCCTTGTCAGCTTAGAAAAGGTTTCCTTTTCCTTCTGAACAAAAGTCAATTCTCATCTTACAATGTTGCATTGCTGAAAAAATGAACTTTCTGGGAAGTGGTTTCTATTTCAGGTGAAGATGTCAGGCTCATTGTCAACTCTTCCAAGTCTGTGAATCTGTCTGGTTTAGTGCTACCGCTAAATGAGAAGATCTCTGAGGAGCTGAGCCTCTGGCTCAGGAGATCCAAACCCCCCAGCTTGTTATTACACCAAAACTCTGTGAAGACTGTACTGCACCCTGTTTTCCATTGTAGGAGGACAGAGCTTTTTGCTTAACTACTGCTTCCAGGAAAGTCTTTCAGCACCATCTAACTACGTTATTGTGTCTGTGACAGAGTTCCTAAAGTCATAGAATATGCTGTATGGACAAAAGGACATTTAAAAAAAGTACTAAATTCCCACCTGAAATGTAAAGGAACTTCAGTATCTCACTGAGATTTAGGGCTACTGCAAAAGCTGGAAAATGGAAACCACAGTTCCGTTTCTCCTGCTGTGGTGTTGTTTTGTCAGGACTGCTTAAGAGAATAAAATACAGAACTTAAAATTCATATTTCATACAAAACCATACCATTACTTATCACTCTGCATTTCAACATATTGTCTCACCTGAGTGTGAAGGACTGGGTACGTAGTCCAGGAAGGTATCCTCTAAGCCTATGGAAAGATAAGATTATCCAGATATACAGGCATGAATGAACTATTTGCCAAGAAGCAAAGTCTTTTAAAGTGATGGATGGTAGGATTCAAAAAAGGCACACATATAGATTAAAGTGCTAGATTTTTTCCACATGAACTGTAAGGAAATATTGTTTGTTCTTCATATTTTGAAAGAAATTGACTTTTTACAGAGCTTTAGGAACATGTGATCTTTATGGGTCTCCCAGTGATCATGCAGAGTTTGACTGAGACAAAATCATGCTATCAACTTGAGCAATTCACTTTGGATTAGCTAAAATTCCCACTGCAAATGTAAATTGAAGTCCTGGATTGCCTCCTCTCCTATCAGTATGAATGCATATTATATTCAGCAAGATTGAAGAGACTGTTTTATAAAAATCTATGTAGGACTCACTACATGAGGTGAAGAGTCCTGATTTTACTGTGTTGTTTTTGTGGGGTTTTTTTGTTTATTTGTGGGGTTTTTTGTGTTGTTAGGATTTTTGGGGATTTTTTTTGGTGGTAGGTTTTTGTTTTTGTTTTGGTTTTTTGTTTGTTTGTTTGTTTGGATTTTTTGGTAAAATCTGGATTTCATTATGGACAGTGAATAAAATTTCAAAGTGGCTCAGATACCAGTTTTCAGCTTTATAACAGAGAACCCAAACCAATGTGGTAGTTAAAAAAAAAAAAAAGAAGTACGTTATTAATCTTGGAATTTGAAATATTTTGGGTCTTTTTAACCCAAATCACCAAAGCTTGAATCAACATATCGCAGATGTTAAAGAACAGCAGAGTCTTTGGACACAGTAAACCTGTAAATGATATGATTAAAGATATATCAGATTACAACACAGGGGAGAAAAAACTACCTGCATTCAGGAAATGTTTCTTCAGACTCAGAAACAGTGCCATTAACCTTAAAATATATAGATCATTTCATACCACAAATACTGGTTATGATCAGCAAGTATGATCAACACATAAATCAATGAAAAAGAAGTGGTAAGTATTTTCAAATATCTGTTTCATCTCTTCAGGAAATTTCAGTCTCATTTTGAAATAATGACTAAAAAGTGGAAAACTCTTATCTGAACTTCATCTCAACTTTCTGGCCTCACTAAAAGAACACTCTATTGTGAAGTGGTCACCCATTACAATTAATTGTTTGAACTCAAACAGAAAATCTGAAACATTGAAATACTGAATAGGAACTGAGATGGCTGGTTCTCTTATGAGTCTAAAAAAGTCAGGGATGATATATAGCAATAGTCTCCTAAACTGCAATATTTCCATAGACATCTCTAGATGCCCATCTCCTTCATGGCAAGGACATGTGCTGTTGACAGGAGTCTATTTCTAAGCAAGATGTAACCAACATCTTTGAGAGATATCTTGTCCCTGAAGAAATGGAGAACAATTTGCCATGCATAAATATGAAATTCAAAATAGTCATAAATCTGAAGCTAACCATCAAGTATTTATGTTACTGTGATCATTTCAGCATCTTTTTCTCAATTTAAGCGAATGTAGCATTAAAACTGTGAAATAATGTGGAACTAAGAATCTTTGTTGATGACGTAGAAACTCAGATTTTGGAAGGTCAAAGTTGTTATTTTTTTTAAAGGCCAGGAGGGTGTTTTTTTCACATAAAGCATTTCATGTCAAGGACACTACACTTTCCAAGTCTTTACAGAGTAAAATCTGTCTTGTCTTGTAGGATTGAATTACTTAAACTGTATGTTTTGGAACTGAAGACAGCAGTAATACAATAGTGTGACATTATGTTGATCTTTGTATCCAGCATATAAGATTATTTTATCTAATCTGAGATTTTTAATGTAAAAGTCAGAAAGTCTGATGATATATACCAAGATTTAATTAGATTCAACCTAAATTGTGCTGTATGTTACACATTGAAGTAAAATTCATGAGAATATGGTGAGAGTAGAAAAGCCATTTTGTTGAACTGTTCTTTAAATGTCTGTTCTGAAAGAAGCTCCTGCTATCAGTGAGGCAGCAGTTAGGGCAGTCAACTTCTTTATACATGAGAAAGTAGCTCTTTATACAGAGCAAAACTATTGCAACAGAGTAGGTGAGGTCCCTGGTGGCCCAAGGCATGGACTCCTGACTGACAGGAGACTAGGATACTGGTCCTGAGCAGATCCTTTCACTCAGAGATCTCTTGCACTCCAGCTGGAGAGCAGAATCTGAAGTTTGAAGTGTGAAAAAAAAGGGTTAAATTTAATCATAAAGGAACTTCATCGGTCTTAGGGTTTTCTCAGTAATACAGTGACTAATTCATGTGTACATCAATTATACTGATTTTCTACCTCCATCCATTTTCTAACCAACTTGTTTGATAAACTAATCCAACACAAATTTTATATACAGCAAATTCTTTTAATTTACATTAGATTAGTAAGAATGCAAGACAATATAAAGCATGATGCAATATTTTTTATAGTACTTCTTACAAGTCCTCTTGATTTTAATGAAATTCTAGTAGGCCATGTATTTGCATATGTAGATAGCATGGAGGTATCAAGGGAGTCTGCTAGTCACACTGACTGACCCAGAGAGGACTGAAAACACAGGATAAAACCAGAAAAGCAGGAAGTGGCACACAGGAGAGATGGCTAATTTGGTCAAGGTCCTCACCTGTCTTTGTTCCCTTTCCTTTTATTTTTAACATCTGTAAACTCATCAGTCACAAGCATTACTTCTAATTTTGTACATGGAAAAGCTTGCAAGACATTGAATGGCAATTAAGATTATGTAGAGGTGTAAGAGCTTTGTTTGTTGATTCCATTTGAATACTTCAGTTCACAGAAATAAAAAAATGCATGTGCCTGATTTATTTGCGTATTATTTATACCACAGTGATGTCAGGATCTGGACTCAGTGTTAACAGAAGCTGTCGTATGCTTTTGTCAAACAATCATTTCTCCAAACAAGTGTAAGTATAAATAAGTAGCACAGTGCATTTTTCATATCTTGATATCTTTTATTTCTTTTGCAGTGAACTGCTTATACACAGCTTGTATAAAAACAGAACAATTTTCCAGGAGTAGTGTAAACAGTTTTGAATAAATGACTCAATTTAATATGGCTTACAAATAGTTTGTGGACAGCGAGTAAGGTGAAGTACACTTTCATGGAGTCCTTTTTACTTTCAGCTTCTTTTCATGGGGACTTGCATGGCTGCTGTCAGAAATTCAGCACCAGGTGTTAATTTGTCATTACCATAAATTGCTTTGAAGATGTTGTTTTCAAAGATCCTACACCATCACACTTATTGTATTTGCTATTTTTAGTAAACTGACTAAATTTTACTTGCAGTGAGCTTCAAGCTGTGATTTATGTTATCGTCAGATGTAGGAAACCAATTGCCTGAAAGTGAATTATCTAAACCCGAAATGTTGTAAATTCCAAGTGAACACTTGCAATTGTTTTCTTTTTCTCAGCTGCACAAACCTATTATTCCCGTGGCACACAGATAATTTGTAATGGGCTGCTAGATGTATTTGTTAATGCATTTACTGTCAACTTAAGCAATGTTCTTCAGCAAATCCAGTACATGAAAGACTGAAAATAAACAGAAAAGGTCTTCAATAGTATTGACTTGGGTCTCATATAACAATAATTTGGGTACTTTGGTGTGGAAACAAGTGTTTTGTTACAGAAGCTGATTGTTCCCTGCTGTACTGCATGCTAGCAATTTCTTTCAGATGTGTTCTGAAATGTGAACATTCTCCTCAATCACATTGCAGCTCCACGGAGCCCATATTTCCTCCTGAAAGGCATCTATCTCTCTTTGACTCCCTGTCATGCATTAGGTATCAGGAAAGTAGCTAAAATCATGTGGTTTACTCATGCTCGTAATGATGTGCCCAAAGTGTGTCAGCTGGTACCATCTGCAGTGCCTGGAGCAGTGTCTGGGAGACTGTGACAACTCAATTGCAGGCTGGAGGTTTTGAAAAACAGGCAATAATTACTATTCCTGCTTAGGCAAGAGGTCTCCTTTGTGCAGCACTGGGGAGGCCACATCTGTTACAGCGATTACTGAGTCTCTGCCGATCATCAATATTACAATCAAAATAGTCATCAATCTGGATAAAAATCACCATTTCTTTTCAGTTCCAGCCTGCTGATCTGATCCAGTTGTAGCTAATAAATTGATGCTCTGTCACCGTTTTCTTTTGTGTGCTTTTCTTCTCACTCTTATTGTTTTTGCAAACCATGCAGGATCCTGCCACAAACAAGTCTTTGGCAGTCAAAATAAAAAGGCAAGAAAGAAAGCTGCAGTTACTCTTGAGGAGAGGAACTGGATATTTTAGAAGAACACTGAATTCTGAAGTCCTAGTTCAGGAATTTTCAATAAAGCCACTGCCTTCATCTAAGCCTTGCTTTTAGTTATCTTGGATAAGATCCTGACTCTCAGTTATCTGGATGATAATTGCTAGTTTGCATTTTAAGAAAAACTATAGTTTGTTATCTAACATAAAATTGAGAAAAGTATTGCAGGATATTTTCTCATATGAAATGCATGTCATTTGACTGTGAAAATTCAAAGCTCATTTTAGTCAGCTTCTTTTTAGCATAACCTAAGACCTAACTGGCCATTCATAACTCTTCTGGGATCTTTCTTAGCAGTAAGCATGTGGTTTGACACACCATGACATTCTTCATGCTTTTTGTCCACCACTGATATGTGGAAACTTGATACTGTGATTACAATAAGACAATCCTCAAATACTCTTCCTGTGAAAATTTAAATATTGGATATGACATGGATTTCTACCCAGATGGTTCAGCTAGCCCTTCATTCCGTGTTAAACCTACCAGAAATAACATGACAAAGCTGGGTTTCCAAGCAGCAGAAATGAAATTTGAGCTTGAGACTGTGAAAGAAGATGCATTTTGAAATGGCCAGTGATGGAAAACATGCAAGAGAACTTCTTACATTATTTAATTCTGCATTGCCATGAAACTGGTAATCCCTGAAGGAAAATCTTCAGTGCCATATCAGATAATCTTGAAACAATGGTTGCTGCAATGTTCCAAGCTTTGCTTTCTTCACACAGTCTAACAACAGACATAACAACAGATAAATATCAAGACAAATTTGTTAATATTGCATTATTGGCAGACAAGAAAAGATCACCTTTCATTGGAATGCTTAGCTCCTGCCAATCACCAACAAGTAGATAGCTAACTCTGTTTGAGAACTTGCTGCTAATGGGAAAAAAAAGTATTTTGTGCAAAACCAGAATTAATCTGAAGGTATTTGAAAAGATTTAGTTTCTGTTATGATAGTCCTTCAAAAATAAGCTCTGATGACAGAATTTGAGCAATATTGCTCGTATAAAGGCAGCAGCTTTTTATTTTTACATTGCCCTTTGCATGTTTCCTTGCTTTGGGAAAATAAGCACAGTGAATCTGGTAAGTACTATTAGTCTAACTTAGATATACAGAAGCAAATTCATACAAAGGGGGAGCAGCTTACCTAAGGCCACACGTAAGATGATCAGACACCAAAATGCATGGCTTGGGAAGAGACAACATGGAGCAGCAAGGCTGGTTTGAAAAGCCTGAGGGTCTGAAACGGAAAATTAGTTTCAATACGTATAATTAAAGGATGAGAAGTATTTAAATATGTATTTACATATGAAAAATGTTATAGCAATATATTTTTTTATGTTGCTGCAAATATTTTGGGGTAATTAAAAGAACACCTTAAATGTGAGAAACTCGTAATAATGCGTGGCTCAGGTAAGGGTTGATGATGCTTCCAAGGAACCTGGCCCTGTGAAGTTGCTGACAATGGGCCTGAAGGAAGCAGACTTGGACTTGTGGTCATCTATTTAGATAAGGATCTAGGAGGTTTCCTGAGTTCGTGTAAGACTGATGTTGGAAAAAAAGAAGTATTCTGGGAAGGCTGTGTTATTTCCACCTCCTCATGCATGTCTGTTCTGTTTAGGGAGAAAGACTGTCCACCTTTGAGCCCACAACACTCTTTTTACAGCATGTCCACTGAGTTTCAGTCCTTGTGTGATGGTGGCCTTCTTGGCATGTGTGCTGTGACCAAAACATGGGACTCCATGCACTTCTTTCTCTGGAGTTCTTATAACCTCCTTAGGTTGCTTTTGGTATCAAGTTTTAGACAGGCCTGTGGATTAGGCACACTAACCATTAAAGTGATGAGGTAGATCACAATGTAGGTGTGTACATTCCCATCCTCTGTTCTAGCAGACAAATGCACACAAAGAGGAAATTGGTGAAATGGATGCATTTTACAGTGATGAATGAATGAACTGAATTATCAAGAGCCTGAGCCCACCCTTCCTGCAGGATCTTCAGCCAGGAAACAGGAACAGCTCTCTCAGAGTGATCTCATCATGTGGAGTGAATAAAAATTCATCTTATAAATTATTAGATTTTGGCGGCTCTTTTGTTTTCTACAAGCCACTGAACAAGAAGAAAGGAAATAAAAGAGAGATTTTGATTTATCTGGTAAATGTGGATGTGGCTGGAGCCAAGAAGAATACATCAGAGAAGTGAGTGATGGCCTTGATTATGGTCAGCATATTGAGAACATTGGCTTTCGCTGTAGCTGTGAAGTACAGCTCACTATTCCCTCACTTTCTGTCTGGCACAACTTGTGCTCTTTTTATTTAAAAGGGCCACAGTCAAATAACAATAGAATTTTGAGCACACTGATTTTAGTACCGGTCAGTTGGCACTGTGAAATTCTTCTGTCAAAGACTCATATAGTGGATTGTACTCACATAGTGGATCCAGATGGCAATACTAATTTGCCCGTATTTGCTTTTTAAAATTGCTCCAGAAAAAAAGTTAAGATTCATTTCTCTGGACAGAAAGGAATATATTTTCTGATCCACTGCTGTAACAGTTCTTTAAATTTGCCTGTTTTACCATTTTCTTTGGCTTTTCAGCTAGCATGACTTTAATGGAAAAGATTAAAAGAACCTCCTGCATATATCTGTGTCCCACCACAAACAAATTGCTTATCTAATGCTGGAGCTCTGTTTCATAGGAGGATATTGTGTAGGAATTCTCCTGGGGGAATCTTTGGCCAGTGAATGCAGCAGACTGGAGAATATTTTCTATATTCTCAGATAAATGAACATGTCTATCATATATGCAGCAAGTGAAGGCTACAGACAGGCAGATTAGATGGGACAGAGAAATCAAAAAGGTGACAGCCATAAGAATAGCAACGGCAAGGCATATGAGTGGCTCTTTTAATTTGTTTTCTTCACAGTCTTGACTGCCAAAAGTGACAAAAGGAGGAGGTTGTGGGAGCAGCTTTGGTGAGGACAGAGAAAGATGGGATGGGTGCTTTTGTGGAACAAGGGAGGTAGCCAGCATGACCAAGTGGATCTAAAGGGGTAGAGAAAAGAAGTTAGATTTTGCAAGAAGAGCTGCACAGCAGATCTTCAAGACTAGGATATCAGAACTCTTTAGAGACCACTAGGGAAACAGGCCAACATCCAGAGAAGCAGTTGCCATGGCCAGAGTAAGAAAGATGGCTTTGGCAGAAACACTCCACTGGCCCAGCAAAGGGAGAAAGAAGTCCTGTGAGGAAGACTGCAGTAGCTGAAAAGGAAAGTGATTAGGTGTGTAAGTGGTTTGGCTGCAAGGCTGGAATAGAAAGGCCTGATACCTAAAGTGCTGTAGCAGGTGTGGCTCACTTACTCCATCCTCTCACAGGAGGTGTGCTGGGAATCCACAGAAAAAGATTGAAGATCAGTGTGTTGGAGGTAGTCAACACACTGCAGGAGGTTCACATAGGATACTCTGTTATGCTGGTTTTTTTGCTGCTTGTGGAAGTCAGCCAGGGGGAAAGAGTAATTTGGGAAGTTTATCAGAATGGGAGCACTCTGACAAAGACTTTGTAGAGTGTCAGCTCATTTTCTAGGCTTATCCAGCTCCTTCACACTGTTGATACAATGTCACATCCACTACATTGTTGTGCAGAATAAGCTGCTCATTATTTGTGCAGAACATGCACATGTTAAGCCTGCAGTGGCATGGTGGATATATGACATTTGCATGTAATTGCTGTGACCTGATACTTGTGTAACTAGATGATGAAAATGCTTTGCTTTATCTGAAGTGGATTTTCCATGTAATGACCATATAACTAAATTAGAAATGGATAAACTTGCTGAGATTTAGAAATGAGCTCATAGCAAAAAAATTTGTTTAAATAAACTTTATGTTCAGATGGGTTTTGACAACCGGCAAAAATGCTATTTCTCATTCTTTACTAAGATATGATCTCATTACACATGAACAATCCCTGCAACACATGCAGAAAATGGCATAAGAAAACCCCCTTTCTGATATCATCTCTGGTTGTCAAGTGTTAGGTGCAAGGCTAATGAGCTTTGATCCAAATGCCAACCAATTTAATCCTCTCCATTATCTTGGCTGAATGGGGATCTTTATTAAGTTTCCCCACACGTTCTTGCTGTGGCACAAAGGCAATGAATCATTTTTATGCCACAACAATGTGTACTGTGACTCTCTTCACCAAGAACCAAAGGTGACTCTTGCTTTGTGGGAAAAACTGAGGGTGTGGCACACAAAACCAGCTGTTCACACAGGGCCACACGCGAGGGAGTCTTATTCTGGTGGTAATCTGGTTCATGGAGAGAAAGAAACTTGACTTTCTTAGTCTGCTAGTGCTGCTGCCACAAGTCCCATGCTTTTCTGGTAGGAAGTTGCAGCAAACCCAGCTTTATCTTTGGATCACAATTATTTCCTTTGGTATGGAACTAACACCTTACACAAGGCTGCCCTGCAATCCATGCTGCAGACTCATTAGCTGTGGTAGCAGCTACTGTACTGTGTTGATGAAGTACACAGACCTATCCCCTATGGGAAGTCAGAGTAGGTGGTGTAATCCAAGTACAAATGGAGGGTGAGAGAGGAGAGAACACTGCCACCCAGGACCACCCAGAAGGAAGAGTGAGAAGTAGTTTGGGTTTTATAAAAATGAGCATGGTGAGAGTGGAAGTCTAGGACACAAAAAGTAAGCAGAGATTCCCTTACTCAAACCTCTCAAATTTGTTATATTTTACAGAGAAATGTGATGTTTGGGGATGGGATGCCAATCCCATCCTTGAATTTGTCTTCTTTTCTCAGCTTTTGTCAGCTGTGTTTCCTTAACATTATTTCAAGATTCTTGATTCTTCTATTCCAGCAAGGCATTTCACAGACCACCACACATGCCTATGTGTAAGTTCACACCCATTTGATGTGCCAGCTACAGTTCACAATGTAGAAGGCTCTTCAAATATATTCCACTAATCAGATTCAGGGCAAAACTTTCCTCAGCCTGTCTTGAATAGACTTCACAAAGAGCATGTACCATGCAACCAGATAGGAAACATCTGACATAAAAAATGCTCATCAGCAAACCAACCTGGAAGAAATGTTTCTTGACTGCACTAAAGAGATAAAAAGAAGACTGTGGGATTTTCAGGACTAGCCCACCCCAGGTTATAATTTCTAACATTCATATTTTCACAGTATTTCATGATGATTTATCAACACATGACAACTTAATCAATCTGACCTTTAGTAAGTGGCATAAAGCTAAAAGCCTGTGTAGTTCAATAATGAAGCATGGAGAAAAAGAAAAGAAAAGAAAAGAAAAAAAAAGAAAAGAAAAGAAAAGAAAAGAAAAGAAAAGAAAAGAAAAGAAAAGAAAAGAAAAGAAAAGAAAAGAAAAGAAAAGAAAAGAAAAGAAAAGAAAAGAAAAGAAAAGAAAAGAAAAGAAAAGAAAAGAAAAGAAAAGAAAAGAAAAGAAAAGAAAAGAAAAGAAAAGAAAAGGAAAGGAAAGGAAAGGAAAGGAAAGGAAAGAAAAGAAAAGAAAAGAAAAGAAAAGAAAAGAAAAGAAAAGAAAAGAAAAGAAAAGAAAAGAAAAGAAAAGAAAAGAAAAGAAAAGAAAAGAAAAGAAAAGAAAAGAAAAGAAAAGAAAAGAAAAGAAAAGAAAAGAAAAGAAAAGAAAAGAAAAGAAAAGAAAAGAAAAGAAAAGAAAAGAAAAGAAAAGAAAAGAAAAGAAAAGAAAAGAAAAGAAAAGAAAAGAAAAGAAAAGAAAAGAGGGAAGGGAAGGGAAGGGAAGGGAAGGGAAGGGAAGGGAAGGGAAGGGAAGGGAAGGGAAGGGAAGGGAAGGGAAGGGAAGGGAAGGGAAGGGAAGGGAAGGGAAGGGAAGGGAAGGGAAGGGAAGGGAAGGGAAGGGAAGGGAAGGGAAGGGAAGGGAAGGGAAGGGAAGGGAAGGGAAGGGAAGGGAAGGGAAGGGAAGGGAAGGGAAGGGAAGGGAAGGGAAGGGAAGGGAAGGGAAGGGAAGGGAAGGGAAGGGAAGGGAAGGGAAGGGAAGGGAAGGGAAGGGAAGGGAAGGGAAGGGAAGGGAAGGGAAGGGAAGGGAAGGGAAGGGAAGGGAAGGGAAGGGAAGGGAAGGGAAGGGAAGGGAAGGGAAGGGAAGGGAAGGAAAGGGAAGGGGAAGGAAAGGAAAGGAAAGGAAAGGAAAGGAAAGGAAAGGAAAGGAAAGGAAAGGAAAGGAAAGGAAAGGAAAGGAAAGGAAAGGAAAGGAAAGGAAAGGAAAGGAAAGGAAAGGAAGAGAATAACAAATTGTAACAGGCCAAATACAGAAAACTAAGACAATTTTTCATGTGGGAAATTTGCCTGAAGGGGTCAGGTTAAAGAATTACCCAGACATTGAGGGAAGGGCACCATATCTGTCCACATACCTAAGACCTTTCTAAGACTACAGAGTAGGCCCCTTTTAATAACCTAACCTTGATAACATGTCTAATATCTTCAATACTGACACATTGTTAAAAAAAACCTAAACACAAAAAACCAGCAAGAAGAAACAGAAGTATAACATTCTACACCTTCTTTATTTCATGAGACTTGTTACTTTTTTGTTACTTTCTTAAGGTTTTGCATAGAAGTGGAGAGGAGGCTAATTCATCTCTTTTTCACTGTTATCAGACTGTAGGCAAACCAGCCAAATTTTGGTCCCTGAAAGGAGTCAGATTTGAAAAATACAATCTCTGAGTGATGGTTCAAATTTTCCATTTAAATGCAGCGTGAATCTTCATAATTTTGTATGAGACTGCTTCAAGTTGAAGGAAACCCAAGCCAAAAGTGGGGAGACACACTGAAACAGAGTGAGACTTGGCAGTGCGTTGACACTGCAGGGGCAAGAACAAAGGCTTGGCTAGCAGCATATGCTATCTATTAAACTTTGTTCTTTGTGTATGTAGACAGAGAAAGGGGGAGAGTGAGAGAGGTAAGAATTCCAGCTCTCTTCTTGGTTTCAAACAAAGCTTTTGCCCAGTTTATCTGATAGCCAATGGAGTCCAGAGAGAACTAGACATTTTTTGAGGATTATTTCACACAGTAAAATTTTAATTTGATGCTCTCTGCTTTGTCAAAAAATTGCACACCCACCACAATCTAATAAAATTTATTTAAGAATTTGTTAATTGCAGCAATTGTCTGCTTTGTTTTTGATGAAGAAAACTTTTTTTCAAGCCTGGAAATCTTTTGTTGTTAAGAGACAGAAGGTATTTCCAATTACGTGATTCACCTGCATACTAGAAATGTGTGGGAAACCTAAATGAGAATGACAATGATTCCTCAGGTCCTCCATGAAAATGATAATGGTTAAAAAGATAAAAAGTAAAAAAGATAAATGATAAAGTTCCTGGAAAAAGCCATTGAACTCGACAGTACTGCAGGCAAGGGTACCTAATAATGAAAAGGATTTTATCCAGTGGTTATTTCTTATAGATTGAAATCCTCTCCCCAGCTGCAAACAGGAGTTTAAGATACAGGATGCAAAAGAGAAAACTGAGCATCAGTTTGAAAAGGAAATCTAAAAGCCTGGCCTAGTAAGAGGAAATGATAAAACCACCTCAGTTTTCATCACCAGGATTTCTCCTGCAGTTGCAGAGGGTTAACACTTAGTGGGGTACTGAGGACTGTCTTGGCCTTCTGGATCAGTCCCTGAAAAGATTTCTTCCCTCACCTTTGTCCCCAGGATTTGTAAAAATCGCTAGACACCAGTACAGATACAGGAGTACTGGAAGTAGTGGCTGATACACCGGAGGGTTCTGCTACCATTCAGATGAACTCTGTACAGGCTGGAAAAATGGACAAACAGGAACCTCATGAAGTTCATCAAGGGGAAGTCTCAAGTCCTGCACCTAAGGAAGAATAACTCCAAGTACTGGTACACACTGGGGCTGACCAGATGGAAGGCAGCTGTGCAGAAAACACCCTGGGAAGTCTTGGGGACAATATGTTGCCCACTAGCCACAAATGTATCCTTGTAGCATAAAAAGACCAGCAGCATGCTGGCCTGTATTAGGAGGATGATTGTGACCAGGTTGAGGGATGTGATCCTTCCCTGCTACTCCATGCTGCTGAGTCATATCTGGAGTACTCTGCTGGGTTCTGGACTCCCTAGGATCAGAGGGATTTGGAGCTGCTGAAGCAAGTTCAGGTAAGGGTCACTCGGATGGTTAATGGACAGGAGTACCTCACAAAGGGAGGCTGGAAGAGATAGGATTGTTAAACCTGGAGAAGAAAAAGGTTGGGAGGTGCCTTATCAATATCAATAACCATCTGATGAGGGGACAAAAGGGGATGGAGTCAGACTCTCATCAGTGGTGCCAAGTGAGAAGCCAAGAGACAGAAAATTCTATTTTAAGAGAAGAAAAAATGTTACTGCAAGGCCATCAAACACTGGAACAGATTTCCATCCTTGAAGGTGTTCAAAATGTAGAATCATAGAACGAGTTGGGTTGAAATGCCCATTAAAGGTCAACCAGTCCAAGCACCTGCAATAAGCTGGTACATTCTCAACTAGATTGTGTTGCTCAGAGCCCAATACATCCTGACCTTGAATGTTTCCAGCAATGGGCACCAAGTCTTTCCTGTGTTTCACCATCCTTATTGCAAAAGTTTTCTTCCTTCTGTCCTGTATAATCTTTCCCTTTTAAAGTATTTCCCCTTGTCCTATCACAACAGGCTCTGCTAAAAATTCTTGTCCTGGTCCTGGGCAACCTGCTATCAATGGCCCTGTTTTAGTACTGGGGTTGTACTACCTGATCTCCAAGGGTCCTTTCTAATCTCAACCATTTTATGAATGCTCACAAATTCAGCAGCTACTTTGCCACTGCATATGCAGGCATCTTTGGGCTTGCTTGTCCACAAGGCTGATAAACTGACTCACAAGTTTCTCTTGTGAAAGGCTGACCTTTGAGAAAACATTTCTGCAAAGTGGCAATTTGAGTAGACCAGACAAGGCAAAGTGCAATATAGTTACTGAGCCATGCAATAAAATGTAATTGATGGGAGCCCATGGTCTCCATAGAAATATTGTTTCATTTCTTTGGCAAAATTTACTATTTTTGAAATATGATTTCCATGCTGAAGTGAAAATGGAGCTGCCTACTCTGAGCACAGGCATTATGTGGCACAGCTGGCTATTTGGAACACACAAAGGAAATACTCATTGATTTAAGTTGGAATTGGAATGAAATGTTACTTCTCAGTCAGACCAAGGGTTTGGATTTATTCTCCTTTGGACCACAGAAATACCCTAGAGAACCATTTAGTCTGGCATGTTTCAGTGTTTTAAAACACAGAAGTTTTATGGAAACATCTCCCAAAATATCATTTTGTGGGGGAAAAAAATTTCCATGTAGTTCCAGTTAACATATAGCTGTACCTAGAAAAGGAGATGATGAGACTGAAAACCAACTGTTTAACTTCCTGTCTGGATCAAGACAAAAGATAGCCATCATCTCTAATTATTGAATAAAATTTCTTGACCAGCACATCATCAAAAAATATTTCTATGTTTTTAATATAAACAAATGTGTGTAGTTTATGTTAAGATGTCAGACATGGTGAAGTGATCCTGAACAATTACTTGCTGCACTACATCTGCTAGAAATTTTTACTCACACAGAAAACTCTGTGGACACATCTCCACAGATGTCTGCTCTCAGTAGAGTACCTCACCCATACAACTCTCTGTGCAGCCAAGTCTAGATAAGACTACCATGCATCCAGCTTTTCCAGCTGTGGGTCCCTTTCCCCAAGTTTTTGGATGCCTCGTTGAATCATGAGCCACCACAGATCTGAAAATCTTGGAGACTAAAGCCGTTGCATATGCTGTGTGGATTGCCTATCAAGAATTTTGCCAAATCAGACAGGCACACTGAGACCAAAGACTCTGGACAGCAATCGCCTCACCATCACATCCCCAAGTGTTTGTGCCATGGGAACCTCAGATATGGCACCCTGGTATCTCAGTTCCTTCCAGTGCCTTAGTTACCTTGCTTATATATGGTGCAGGTCTTGCTAGTCCCTACCACAGTACAAAACCAGAGCACAGCTGCTTTCAGTGCAAGAGCAGATGTGAGATATTGACCATAGTACCCTGCTTCAAAGTTTGCCTAAATTCTTCTCAGGAAAATGGTTCATAAACGGTATTAGGAGTATAACCTGCCCATAGGGGTAAATTGCTCTTTAACACTGTAGTTTTGTTTTAACTCAAATGATACAGAGGGAAGTATTTTCCTATTTCTTTTCTTTTCCAACAAAATCTTTCTGTTCCCATTGCTCATGTAGATGTCTAACTCACCCATTAAACATTATATAAATTGGATTGTTTTATTGGTTGTAAATGTCTTGTTACTCAGTTTCATCTCCCAACACTTTTGTTTTGTGGGGAAGGCAATCTTCCTTACAGCAATAATTATTTTGTACACTTCTGTCATGATATCACTTCCTTTTCCTCTCTAATCTAACAATCTCTACACTTTCCACAGTCTCCTTACATAAAAATCTCACACCACATTTCCATTCCTCTAACCATTTTTTTAATGTACTTTCCCGTACCCTTAGTATTTTTGCAGTATTATTTTCAAGCTGGTTGACCTAGAAGGAACAGAGAGGGCATGTCACTGGCTTATATAATGATATTATATTGTTTTCAGTATTGTTTTCTATCTTTTTCCTTCCTACATTTTATCAGTTTGATAACACTTTTGCTGCTCTCAGAGCATATGATTTGGCTAAGATGTCTGTTGTGACACTTTTTTTGCTGCATGGTTGTGATTAATTTAGAGCCAAGCAATATGTCATTCTGATTTTTTCCTTCCAACTTGCATTAATTTGCCTTTGTCTGCAAGGAATTTAATTTACCACCAAGCTACCTAGCTTGCTTTACTCCAGCAGAAGTTCCTCACAGACTTGTCTCACTTGGACTATCTTATTTATGTCCAAGTAATCTACAAATCTTATCTCCTTATTGTGTCACTTGTTTTCTAAAATCATTCCTAGTGAGGCTTTTCTTTCCTTGAAAAACAGAATTTTTCACAGTTCCTTTGAAATTGTCTGAATTAGCAGAAGCACCCCATGGAGTGCCATAGACAAAGTAACATAGTGTGACAGCCTTTTTCCTGAAGGAATACTGTAAAAGAAAGAACAGTCAACACAAATTAAGCAATTCTGATACTTTGACAAACCCTGTCTTGCTTCCCCCATGATGTTTTAGACTCTGGTGCTAGTTTTCTCATGAGGATGAGAAATTCCTTGCTCAGTTCCTCAAAATAGGAGGGAAGGTCTTAGTCCCCCAGCCAGAGAAAGACTGTGGGGTCTGTAAACAGCCTCACACAGGACTGATGGGAAGGATGTCATTTTCGCAGCTCCAAAGTCACAGGACTATTGTGCATGTAGCAGTATGTAATACAAAGTGACAAAGGTTTAATATTGCAAAGAGGAATTGTGCGTGCACAGAGACTGAGAGACCGATAGCAGAGATGCAGAAACAAGAGACAAGGCCACCAGTGGAGATATGCAAGGAGCTGAGTGATGAGAGAGGAATGGAAGCAACAGATAACTTCCATTTTATGGGTCCAGCTGTGCTTGCTCCCTTCTGACACACACAGCTGGAGTTTCTATGAATTTCCTTGATTTTGATTCACTTAAATATGAAGTGATAAAATGTCTTTGTCCCTTGCAGTGTAATCAGTGCATCCTGCAGCTCACTCACTTGACCTAGAAAGTTGAGGGGAGGCAATCCCAAAGCAAGCTCTATTTTCCAACACTATTTCACAACCCTGAGCTCCTCTCCAGGCTTTCTGACTGTTTTCACTCACCTTTGCCTCTGTCTCTCAAGAGTTCAGGCATTATTCATAGGGAGTAGTCCCCAGGCCATATGGCAACAGGGATGTGTAAGGAGCAAGTCTTTGCATGGGCATGATTGAAAGCAGCACAGACCTGATCTTTTCATTCCACGCAACAAGTAAAATATGGATTGCCATCCAGGTCCATGGGATATTCACTGATTTCAGTGAAATCTTGGTGTGGATTTTTCAAATTACCTGTCATGAGCTATTTCTGCCAGTGGAGTAAATTCTAAAAAGATTTTGACTTCAGTAGAATGAAGTTGCTTATCACTGAACATCGTAAACATTTTAAACACTACTGCTAGAAGTTCAGTTACATCAGTCATTCCTTAATTCCTTTAAATCCCTGGATGTCTTCAGTCCCACTCTTGAAATTTTACTTGTATTTCATGTTTCTTCCATTTCACAGTTTGACTATTCACTCTGGCATACACTCTTAACTTTTTTACCTGGAAAATAGTAGATATTTCCCTGATATACTAGTGATTGACATTAGCACATGTTTTATCAGAGCTAGCATGAGAACAGAAAAATTGCAGTTGCTTCTGCTCAAACCTCTTCAGCATCTGAGAGTAAAATATTTCTCTGGGTAATCTGTTTCCCATTGCAGTTTTAAAGGTCTGCAACATTTTTATAGGCACAAGGACCAAAGTGACTCAAGACTAAACTGTGTTGGCTCACCCTGGGGTAACCCCTATAAATGACAAACAAATCAGCATTTCACAGTTAAAAAACAACACCAAGTGTTCTACAAAATCCCCCAGAAGTTTACTGCAATGATGCTAACAATGCTAGACATTAAGGCAAGGAATTTCTTTTTTCCATTTCAAGAGAAAAACACCACAGCTGTTTCTCAGTGGATTCCCGGCCAAGTTGAAAAGGTCACTGACCCAACCATGATGTAACACAAAATACTGGGAATGGTAACTCCCACAAAGAGCTCTTCTCCAAAGCACTGTCTAATAACAATTTTCAGTCTGCAAAGAAGGAATTTATCTAATGTGCCTCTTGCACTAAAGCCTTCCTTAAAACGAGTGGTAAGAGTCTTTGCTCTTCTACTGGTCCAATGATCTGCAACAAATATTTTTTAACAGTTGGTAGGAATAGGGAAAATCTGTTCCTGAAAGTGACATGCATTACCTTTAAGTACTGTGGAGGGTCAATGTTAGCCTCAACAGTCATTGTATAATCGATGGTGGGCCTGTTAGAAACCGCGAGGGTAGAAATTTCGCTTTCTCAGCAAAACAACTAAGTTATTACAGAGCTGAACAGTAAAGGCAGAAGTTGAGGGCTTGAGGAGCTCTGATGATGACTCACATGATGGAACAGTAGTGGAGGCCCTGTGACTGAAAGCACATGGAAACACCTGAATGCAGATCACTCTCTCCCCTCTAGAGGGGCGAGTGATGCATGTTCATTTCCAAGATGGTGAGGGAAACTGGAGGCCTGGGAGGGTTGGAGCAACATAGGAAAGGTTACAGCTGATAGCATTTGCACCTGCTATCTGCCCTGGACTGGCACCATCAGAAAACCATGGAAAAGTGGCTTTCTGGGAAGGGATGCCTGCGGAAAGAAGCCCCGAGAATTGATGGCAGGGGATAACCAGGGTAATACCTCCTTCAACAGAACAGTGAAGAAAAGGTATAATTGGCAATTAATTTTCCTTGTTACTAGGAAGTGAGAAAATATGGCTCTTTGTTCACAGATTGAGTATTTCTGAGTAGATTTTCTAATTTTAGTACATGTTTTCTTTATACTGTCTATATTTTGAAGGGTTAAATGATTCTATGCCTGAGTGGCTCCTACAGCCATGCATAAGATTACCTCAGACCTGCTATTAGGTGTAAGAATAGATTCAAGCTTCACCTCACCTCATGCCTTATCCTTGACTGATGCATCTAACAATTATGAATTCTGCAGCAGTGTTCCTTCATATACTTAGGCACAGGGATTTTTGGGGTGTGGTGGCAGGTGGGAAAGCCAGTATGTTTTAGCACTCACTCCAGTGTGCATAGAAGAAGGAGAAAACATCAATTTCCAAAAAAGAACAGCTGGTTCTGGAAAGGATAGTGCCCAACTGACCATGTTCTCATTGGCAATAGTGAAAGATGATACCCATTGTAATGTCCATATTTGCACATGAACAGGGAGGCAAAATGCAAACCAAAATGTATTTGCCATCTTGAGGGGTTATTTCCAAATGTTCCCTTCCTGCTGCAAGCTAAACAAACGTTATGTACATTTGCACTTACTTTAAGTGTGCAATAAGAGGTTTGTATTTCAAGCACATTCACATTTGCTCTCCATCCTTTCTCAAATTAGAAAAGATTTTGAAGAGGAAATGTATGTTGGTAAACAGAATATCAAAAGCAAAAAGAAATATTTTTGTCTTACTACATCTACACTTCCTCTGTGTCAAAAGCACATAGCTTTCCCAGAACACAGCTTTATGGGGCAGATGGCAATTTTTGTCATCTTTCTCATTTATAAGTGAAGAAAGACAAAGAGGAGTTTTTAAAAAAATATTTTGCATTACAAACTTGTTTTATTTTCCTTTGAAAGATTTTAGAGGTGTAAATTCAGTACCCTATAAAGAGAGGATTGAAAAAATAAAAAAAGTCTGGAGAGAGGTTTAAAAGGAAAGATGTCTTTAAGATTTAACTGGCTATGAATTTTAATCTCTTTAAGTTTTGATAGGTCTTGGGAGCTCATCTCCTATTTACACTGTCCAGTGCAGTTCTAGTAGAGATGTCAAAAGAGGTATCAGCAGCTTGTCTGGGAGCCAGCTGTGATAAAGTTCTGCTGACACAACAAAACCACAACCTTGTGGATCTTCTCGGACCAGTGCCGAGTGGAGGCAGAGACGTCATGCCTGTGTGTGCTGGCCTGTGCAAACACAACTCAAATCACTCAAGTGCTTCAGATATGATATCCTCCATTTCTGGCAAGCTCTACGTACAGACCTATGCCATACACACAGGAATTGTCCAGTAACTGACAAAGTTCTGAAGGGAAAGCATTATTGTTAATATTTAGGTCAACCGCTGATAACTCAGGTTGAAAACTGTAAACACAATTTACGTGGGAAAAAAAAGATAAAAAAAGATAAAACTAAACTGAAATATGCCTTCATGCCCTTATTATGTATGCCAGAAAAAACTGCACAATTCCAGAGGGAAGAAAAGAATCAATTTCATGTCATTTAAGTGACTAACTTATTACTTCATTGGGAAATTGGATTTTTTTTCTATTTGCTAGCTGTCCTTCTTTCTCAGGTACTTACCTTTTCTAAAGTTTACCTTTCCCACAGTTTGCCTATTAATAAACCTTGCTTAGTGACTGATTAGGAGCCACTTCATCGTCATTCATGGCTCTGAGTGTAAAGCCAGGAATCTAAAAGGAATTTACATAAATAATCCCCATCACAGTTTATTCCATTTTAATAACCAGTTAATGAAGGCAAAATCAGTAGCTTGCCTTTTTTGTTTTGGGTTTGTTTTCATTTTGTTTTTCCTTTTAAAATTTAGACCTTTGCTTTAGAGATGCTGGCGAGTCTCTGTGCAGCAGGCAAAGGATATTGCATGGCACCCAGGGTCTGCAGCTCTAAAATAACCTTGCTATGGGAGCTATTCAAAGCCAGGGTAAATAGGATTCTCAAATCTTCCTTGTTTCCTGTTTGGAGTCATCAGATCAGAAATCTTCACACCTCAGGGAAACATGGCTCAGCTGGGACAATTGAACCTAGGGAATTCCAAGTTAAGACTCCTTTTGAAAAGAGATTGTTGTGTGACTTTGAATTTTTTTTTTTTATGGAAAATGTTCCTTTTCACAGCTACTCTTTAAATTAACAATGAATATTTTCTCCCATGAATTTCTATAAAATGGAAACTTTCCATCAAAATTAGTGAAATGCAACCAAATCCACTTTTTACTCTATTTACTGTACACAGATTAAAGCCACAGTCAATAGTTAAGGCAGAGGAACATCTAGTAATTTTTGCAGGTGGTTTTTCTTTGTTTCCAGCATTTTGTATCCTAAAACTACTACTTGGAAAGAGCATTAGTACTGTTTTGGATACAAAATGCCTGTGTGCTCTGCAGTGTATTGAGCGACAAAAGGCTCCAAACCCAGCCCACCAGGAGAAAGGAACCTCAACTGTAGAGAGGAATGAGGAATTTTTGAGATCTTTTATGCCTTTATTTCTCATTCGATTTTTAAGTCTCAATCTTTTCAGCAACAAAAAGGGCAACAAAGCCCTTTTGTGCCCACATGTCAACTTTTGGTCTGCATGAAACTGGAAAAACCCTTCTAGGAGCATTTCAGTTTCACCCCACTCCTGCTAGAAGTTACCTGCTGGAAAACCCTGCAGCAGACAACCCAGCTCATGGCCCAGTGCAGATCCAAGAGTGCTTCTGTCCATCTGCAAAGCCAGATAAGCCCCATCCAGTCCTGCTCTAGGGGCAATGCAGCTGCACATGTCTGGCACTTGCGTGTGCCAATACTTCTTATTGCCTGCCTGAATGGCTATTGTTTCTAAAGATCTCTGAAAATGAAATGCCCATCTCAGATGAATGGACTGTACCTGACCATATGATCATGCCTTCTAAATTTTTCAGCCTCAGGGTCCCAAAGCAAAGGTTTGAAAATGACATCCTTTATACCTGCAGGCATTACAGCAGGCTGAATCCTCTCCTGATCTGTCAAAGCTTTATGTCCTGCTTCTGGGCAGATAGGAAGCTGTCTCTGGATTGAAACATGGCAGCCATTTAAGAGTACAAAGCAGCAGCACAGAATAATTTGGCAAAGGAATGTAGAAGAAACACTGCATCCAATTGAAATGACAGCAACATTCACAGGTAGGAAGAATGCAATTACCCAGGCTGGAAGCAGACTAGGATGCCATGCATATTGCAAACATGGCATTTCTGAAAATGAAATGGCAGATGTTTTTTCTGAACTTCTGTCAAGCATACATTTTATTAATTAAATCTGTAAGAACTTATCTGCCTTTTTGCCTTCAGGTCTTTTTGTTTTTTGGTTTTTGCAAGTAGGTGCAAGAAAAATGAAACGTAATTTTATATAAATATATAGATAAATGCAAATGTATACACACACACACACACCCGCACACACAAGTGTATTTATACATTTCCTTCTTTTTGTTCAGAACAGATTAATATTCTGAAATAGATGAAAAGGGGAAAAGTTGCTCTCTGGGACCTCATGATCACCTCTAGCTTCCCACTGCAGGAGAGACCCAAGATAGACAAAACATGAGAAGGTATTCTGGAGGCAGCAATTTAGACTGACAGCGTGATAGACTAGGAGATTGTATAGATCTTGCTACTTTTAAGCTCTCAGAGATAGTAAAATAGCTACAAAGGTGGGGGAGGGGCATGTTTCGGGGGAGACAGGAGGAGAGCTGTAACTAATGCATTTAAGAAAACCAGGTGTACAGCTCTGCAAAGAAACAAAACTCATTTCCCCACTCTGCAGCTGACCTCTTCAAGATCTCCCTGATGAATGGAGGTACACAACACAGCTCCTGACTGGGGATTTTGTAATGGGTAGCATACACACACACATAGACACATGAAAAACCCTCCAAGAGCCCTTTTTCACTATTCAGAATTCTACTACATATTTATTTAAATGCTCTAACTGTGAAGGTAGGGTAAAACAGACTTGCTACTCTGCCAGGGGAAAAACCAAACCAAACCAAACCAAACCAAACCAAAAAACAACCCCACAAAAAACCCATCCCCAAACCAAACAACCAAATAACACAAGAAAGTTTTTTATATTAATAGTTTTTATCAACAAGTAAAAAAAAAACCACTTAGCAACAGAGGTAACCTTTTCCCAGCAGAGGGATGTCTCTGCAAGATTCAAGCACCATGAGACACTATAGCAGCAGAAAACTGAAGGCAAGTGTATCAGTGTAGGCCACCCTCCGGGTCTCAGTGACTGAAATAACTACATTAATTGGTCTTCCTCCATTGACATGGGAAATTCAGGTGACTCACTGATGCCCAACAGTTCAGTCCTTTCCGCCAGTCATAACAGATCATTCACTTTCTCCTCTGTGATGCTGTTGTGTTAGGGATGAAAGCAAGCTCTGAGGGCAGTAATTCCTTCCACTTGAAAAGAGAATTCTTCAAGCAGCACTAAAAGGGAAAGTCGCCATGGAAGATCCTGTGTCTCTGACCTTGCCTCTCCAATTAAGATTTCCGGATTTGCAGAGCAAACTAAAACACTCATTTACATTTTTTCGCAATGAAGAATGGGATTTTTTGAACCAGAAAAAATGAAGCCAGAACATATATCTTTTTTCTCAAGTCTTATTTATACAGGTGTCTAGAAGGACAAGGTCTTCAGTAAATAAAAATAAGTGAATTAAATAGCAGTAACAGTCTTACTCTTTCAGCTGGGATCACCATTTTGATTGGGTCGAATATGAACATATAGATCTTGCTACTTTTAAGGTCTCAGATATTTTATCTCTAAGCCACTCAAGCTAGTCCAATTATTGTTGTAACTTGACATGAACAAATACAGTAATATGTCCAGATCTGATGTTCCCACTTAAAGCTGATGTTGAAAAATGGGAAATAGTTCAAAAAAGCTACAAGACTTAGTGAGTGAATGATCCATAAAACATGCCTAGTGGTGGGAAACATGATACATCCAATCTATCTGCTTTATCTGAAAAAGAATCGAAAGAGAAAAGTCTGCTAATAGCAGGTGATTCTTTAGGGAAGCAGAAGAAGACAGAACGTGATTTCAGAGTGGGAAATTCATCATGGCTGCAAACAATGAAAAATAAACATTTTTGACAGCAAGAGTGATTAGCACTAAACCACTCCTCCTAGGGCAGGCTCACCTGGTTCAGTGCAGAGCCTGTCAGACATTTCCATGCATGCCATCTCATTCATCTCACTCAGTGCCAGGCCAGGATGCTCCCTCAAGTACTGCAGTGCATTTGCATGACACTGGGTTAAGCCTTGTTTCTTCTCTCTGTCCTGAATGCTGAGCCTGGCTTGTCCTCACCCTCTGTGCTCAACTCTGCTCTGTGCTGTGCAGGCACAGCCAGAAGTCTCCAAGCCAAGATGCTTACTCTTTGAAATAGTACCTGTTCACAAGTCCAGCTAGGGTTTGTGCTCAAGTAATTTTCAGTTCAGGTTCAGTTTGAAAAAACAATGGCTCAAACTAGTACTTGGTTCAAGCTCTGTTAAATTATCTCATGAACATAGACTCTTTGATAATCTTTTCTGGATTTAACTGAGGATTTACCTGGAAATTATCTAATCCATCTGGCTGTGTCTGTATCAGGGGCAGCATGGCAGGAGAGATGTGTTATGGTCACAGTGAGACCCTGAGCTACACAGTAAAGGCAACTTTCTTCTCTTTCTCCCTCTCTCTCAGACTTGTAGGCAGAAATATCAAGTACAACTGCCAGAACTGTATTTTCTAACTCTATTTCTATTTGGTTCCATCATGAGATGGAGAGAACTACTTGGGTCTACCATGAAAAATTAATGCAGCATCCAGGCACTTGTTGGATGTAAGTCTTGTATCTAAACAGGATTAAAATTTGTTTGGAAATCATCAAGAAACCTGGTTATTTATGCCACAATGCCAGGAGATAGCCCAGCTGAGGGAACAGTGCACTTTCCAGCAGAGGTATGAGGTTTGCAAGATTAACCACAAACTGAATTCTGTATACATCTCTGACTATATAACTAGACTCAAATAATCCATTCATATTTGTTTGTTTTGTTTTTCCAACTAAGATAAGTCAATAGATTAAAATATGCCTGCTTGCTTGAGAGTCAGTGCTGGATTCTAGTTATCCCCAGGTCAGATCTGGACCCAGTGGTTGTAAGAAACAGCCTTCTTCCACATGCGCAGTTTCCTCAGAATCCAAACTAAAACCAATCTTCTTCAGATGCACAACCATCAATAAGGAGACTTTGTTCAGTTAGGTAAAGGGACAGATAATGAACTGAAGAATCACTTCGATTGGAAGGACCCCTGCAGATTGACTCATCCAATGTGAGCAGAGTGGCCTGGTTATTTTGTACACGACACAGTCTAGTGACAGAGACACTGATCAAGGCAGAGAGGATGCCTGGCACTCAGCACAAGTGTAGGATGTGTTGTGGGCTCCTGGGCAGAGCTGGCTGATTGCACATATACTCAGTGTGTGGCAAACATGTAAGTGCCCAGGAGGTTTCGCTGGAGGGAATTAAAGAGCAGAGGAAATCTGGCTTCCTTTCAAGTCAGGCAGCAGCTGAACAGGAGGTTGAAGGATCAAAATTTTGGACACAGACAATTAAAGTGTCAGTCTTTGTGAATGTAGCTACTGGTGCTTAGAATGAGATTAATTTAAATCTGCATATCAGACCTACATTAGAAGAAAGGTGCTTTCAGTTCAGAGGAGGATTTAGAAACTGTGCATAATCAAAGAAATGTTAATGGACTGCAAATATTTTTTGAATTATATTTTAATTATACTGGTGATGCTACTGTAGGTATTAGTAAAAATGCAAAGCATGTGTTTTACAGCAGCAATTAAAAAAGGATGTCTTGTCAAGTGAGAACTATAGTAGAAGCACAAATATGAGCATTTTGGACAGTCAGAAAAAACTTGGGAACTTGATACCGAAAAAAGAAATTAGCTTGCATTAAAATGTAGGCTGGGCAAAAGAGATAAAATTTTTTACATATTTTATACTCTTTCTGTGAGCAGATTACAATATAGTGAACTTCTTAATAGTTTTAAGATAAACTAATTGGCAAGTTATTTTTGCATTTTGCACATGATGCTAATCATGCTTGTAGCTTTATGGGTATGAGTACAATGACTGTTTTATTTCTAGAATTCAAGTAATGCTTTCATAAACTTGTCTCATGCTTATTTTTTTATAAAGCTGCACGGAAAGGTCAAAGAAAGGGTTGTCTTTTTATATTATGGCAGCTCCCAGTGGGTTACAGAATAGAAGTGGTTTATAAATAAAAGCCTCTTTTATCTGTCCTTTGATCCCCCCACGACAAAACCTCCTTCCAAGTTCTTTGTTTGACATAGACATAATTTCTTATTAGTTTCAAAATATCTGCAAGATAATGTCTTGTTCATCAGTTTATGGGTACACTCTGCTGGGAACAGAGAAAAGGCTTTACTGCAATAGGGAGGGAAGAGGCCATACATTATTTCTTTCAATGATTTTTGTCTCCCTGGCCCCTGATAAACTGGGCTTGTAGCTAGATCCTGTACCTTTCAGGACAGGTTCATGGCTAGACAAAGTTGGAATTACTTCCAAATATTAAGTATGCCGACTGAGATTCTAATGTGCTTCTCTGTCAAAGGCTGTAAAAATTAAACTTCTTCAGGGCAGCCCTGGACATTTCTGCTGGGTAACTTAAAAATTTTGTGCCACCAGTTCTCCAACTGGCCTCTCAGACAGAAGAAACAGGAGGTGCATCACATTGACACCTCTGCCTCCAAACTCCCCTGCTCCATTTTTGGCCTGGCCTGACACCTGTGCTGGGGTATTACACCCCGTGAAGAAAGTCAGCAGATTGAGACAGCAACCCACAGATCCTTTCCAAACTCCAGCAGGGATATGTGATGAATTGCCAAAGAGGGGAACATCCCATACTGGGCTTTGTGGGTCCCTGACACACAGGCAAAATTGGTCCCTGAGGCTAGAACCAAGAGTTTCAGTCTCATTTTTGTGGGATGGAAATACAAGGGCCATTGAAATCAGTAGAAATCCCTTCCTTTTAGAACCCTAACTGGATGATGTAAAAGAGAAATAACTGATCTCATACACTGAAATAGATGAAAACAGGGGTATTTTAAAAGGACCATTTTTAACTCTGCCAATAAATTATTTTTCACATCTAGCATTTGAATTTTTTTATCTACTTGTACTTTGTTACTTATTCTTAAACTTTGCAGAGTTTGTTTTGTCCCTTTTCCCTTAAAATGTTTGCAAAAGTATTGCTAATTTTCATTTATTAAAAACAGTTTTCTTGCATAAAAGTAATTCCAACTCATCATTAAAAACAGATATTAAGAGGTAAAGAAAATATATTGATTGCATAAAATTTGAATGGCAAGAAATATGTTTTTCATTATTGTTATTTTATTAATGTACAAGTGCTATCTTATTAAATCTAAATTGGATGTGCACTGAGGAGTACTAATGCAAACCATTCCAAAGACAAAAATTAAATACATGTTGGTACATAATAAAGCCCCCATATATAATAGAGGATTTACAAATAGATCTTTCAACTTTTGAACAGATCAACATGCAAGTATTTCACCATCTGAGTTCATGGTAAGGTCCCTAGCATAAAGTGTATTTCTTGAAAAGCCTGATTCTTTTTTCTGTTGGGATATGTTTATGCAGCTTCATTAACTTCTAGGCTACTGCTTCCAGTTTCTAACAATTTAAAATAAGATTTGGGCTGGAAAAGCTGAAAACATCCAGCCAAAATGTAGTAGGGCAGACATAAACAATCAAACTTTGACCCCAAAGAAATGCATTTCAATGCAATTAAACTTTTGTGTACAGCAGAAAACCACTTGTCTTGACTCCCCTTTTGATCCTTCACCGGATCAAAAGGGGAGTCAAGTTTTATGGTCATAGCCAGGAGTCAGAGCAGCCGGAAATGATTGTGCTCAGCGTCATGGACCAACTTCACCCTCTCAACTCTTCTGGTATCTGACAGCAACCTGAATTTCCAGTATGTGGAAAAGTCTTCTTAAATTTGATTTTTGGTCCAACAACATAATGGACCAACTGGAAGCAGTTCAGGCCCACTCCAGCTGTTTCTTCTGATGCACTCACAATGATGAGCAGACTGTCTAATCCTATCTTTCACTAAAATACCTAGAAAAGCCACAATTCCCACACATGTGTTGCGGGTTCCCTCATTTTGAGCAGAGACAGTTATTTGGGCTCTCAGTACAACCCTGCTGTTACTTCACTCATCTGGTTTCAGAAACAAAACAAGTGTATTTGGTTATTCTTTAATGAGGGGAGGTTATTAGATCACTGATCTGAGCACACATGTGTCAACCCACAGCAGCAGTGGGTTTTTCCAAAACATATTGGAACACCAAAAAGGAATTTCCTGTATTTACTTGGGATAAACTATTTTCTGCAACAAGTCTTAAGAATATGAACACTGTTTAGAGTGAGAAGTTGAAGGCACATAGACACAACAAAGCTTGGGTTTATTTGTTCAAAGGGAAGTTAATGGCTTCCAGTTGTTCAGTGTTTCTCAATCAACTCCCTCAACTCCTAAAAATCAAGCTGGAGCTTCAGCCTTTCTGATGCTGGGGATTGGGTGCCAACATCAGGACACTTGTTCAGTGTAGTGGAAAGATTGGTTAAAATTCTCTCAGCATCCTGTTGGCCATGGGAAAATGGATACTTCACTGGAAAGTAAAAAGTAATCCTTTTTGGCTCATGGGTGAGAAGTCTGAGGGGCGTGTGGACAGATCCTTTTGGCTTGTCATGGTGATAACAATGTCCAGTGGCAAGGGCTGCTATGGCATAGAAAGGAAGGGCAGAGGGTGGCAGCTTTTCACGTTTCAGCAAACCCACTGAATTACTCCTTTGGCAACATTATTCTTTGCTGTCTAGGAAGATGAGGAGACAGGTGGGCAGGAGGGAGCTACTGCTGGGAACCTTTGCTACAGCAGACTTTTGCCATAGCACATTTTGAGACCCTGAGAAGGCAGGATAGGGCTGCTTGGCTTCCCTGGCTCCTTTGCTCCAGTGCCAAGACTGAATCATGGACCAGGAGCTAGATGACACTGCATAATGCACTGGAAAATTCCCTAATTCTGATCCATAAACTACATTTTCAAGTATACTTGAAGAATTTGTTTCTTTGGCTTTTTATATCGTTTGCCTTTAGAGGTGTTTGAGAAAGAACAATTACCACACAAAATAAACCAAAATGTGATGATTTCATGCTGGAAAGTATGCTGTGAAATCAGTGAGAAATTTCCCTGACTTAAGACCCAGAAAAAGAATCTGAATCCTGAAAGACTATATCTTGAGGTGTCTTGGACTGCCTGCCTGCATTCATGGCACTGAACTGAACCTTTTTGTAGATGGTATTATACAAGTAATTACAGTGTATAATTCAGCTACTGAGGTTAAAACTTTGATCAAAGTTTCTAGGACTTCACATAAAAGGCTTACTATTTATACAGAGTGAGGTTCCTTTGCCATTAGCAAAAAAAAAAAATAATTCTAAAACCTCCCAGACCTAGAGTGTTCTGGTCTAATAGAACAAGCATTTTCCACTAATATTTTTATTTAAAGAACAGTTTTTTCAGGTAAAAGCAGTTTTTCAAATTTTGTTTGTATTTCACTATATTGGGAGTGTAATTCAGTTCAGATTTTAAAATGCTCAGAAAAGAAAAATAGGGATACAGGACATAAGGTCTGCATGTAAGCTAACATACATGCATTTGACTTTCATGAAGGTCCTACTCTCAACAAATGAACCACTATTATGTACATTATTAAAGTCCTAGGATGGGTTTATGTTAGGATGAGGCAGCTGCACAGTGAAGCCATGTAGCTAAATTCTTCTAGCACATGTATCCCTGATACCTTCCTAGAAGAGCTAGTTACCCAGATTTCTGTTCTGCAGAGACCAATGTCTCGGTACTGAAATCTCATTTTGAGTGAAGGATCCCTCTGCCAGGCTCCACATGAGGAATGAATCAAGCACAGTCCCAGAAGCTGAGCACAACAGAAGACCGTGATCACAGGCACTGGGCAGCTTTGGAAAGATTAAATGAATGCAGATGATAAGAGTCTGTTGTGCAATAAAGGATGGGAGGGAACATCACAATGCTATGGACATCACTGAGTGATTGCTTGAACAAAGAAGGAAGGGGTCTGAAGATTTCTTGGAACTGTGATTTTCATAGGAGGTTTATGACTAACATGGTTGTCCAAACCAGCAGTTCACAGAGCATGACTGCTTGAAAACACTCAAAGAACAGATGCAATCCTTAAGAGAGAGCTTGAGAAACTGAAGGATTTAATTAAAGAGGCCCTGGTCCTGAAATATTATGACAATAAGGACAAAAGTAACTTGTTCATGGGTGCATCTCAGGAGAATACTGGCACAATACTCTTTCAATAACACAGTTGAAGCTGGAGACAAGTGGCTAATGCATCACAGCCACTAACAAAAACTGAATGTAAATATGCTGAAAGAATGAAGGCGACTTTGGCCTTAAGCCATGGCTGTAAAAAAAATTCCTTTATTTATGGGACACCACTGTTAGCTGAAACTGACCATAAACCATGTACTGCTATTGCCAAGACAGGCCTGATAAATATCCTGGAGAGAAGAGAGATTGTTTTTTCAGTTACAAATGTATGTTTTACAAATTCAGTAAGCCTGGGTGAGATTTGGTGGTTTCAGGCAAATTCACAATCATTTTACAGAACTTCCAGATATTGATTGTGAATGTGCCAGGCCTCCTAAAAAAGCCCAAACAACCCTCTCCACTTGCAGGCAAAATGTAGACCATGACTGCCTGCATCACTAACAAGTTTCACATAATGGGATAGGCAATGCAGGCTTTGTTGCAAAGCTTAGTGCCATATTGTAACCCCTTACTGCACCGTGGCAGTGAGGCCTGAACAGTACATGTGGATTTTGAAAAGAACCTGAATGGGGAATACTGAATCTATTAAAAAGAAGTATTTGAAAGCCATTTTTAAAGAGAGATGAAGCACTGTTGAGAAATCAACAGTTATATTAAAACAATATTTTGTTTATGCCTGCAATCCAGGACAACTCCCTTCAAAAGAACCCAGGAAGATGACAAAGGAAAATAAGCATGTGTAGATATTTTTGTGATTTTTACTTATTCCATTAATAATAAATAAAGCACACTATTATTGTTATTGTTGTTCTAGTTGTTTCTATTTTTAGAATTACTTCCCCAATTTTCTAAAAGTTCCTGCAGTCAAACAGGCAGCCATATAGTCCATATTAACTAGAGATGATATAGCAAGTACAATAATATCTGATGACAGTCCACAGTGCAGTAGGTATAATTGAAAGCAGTTTTCATGGAAATACAGGTGTAGGCTTATCACCTCTAACACTTTCAGACTTTCAAAGCTAATGGAAAAGTGTCAGAAGAACACAGTGATGTCTGTAAAACAAAAAATTGGAGCAGTGAGACTGATCCTCCCTCAGTGCCAGTGTTGGATCTGGGGGGAACCAGACTCTTGTGAAGGCAAGCTGGACAATGCTCTGTTACAGAGAGGCTGTTGCTGCACTGGGCTGGTGGTTCACACTCAGAGCAGTGACAGACAGAGTTCCAAACTCCCTGTTTATCTGTGGTCCCTAAATCCTTGCCACGTAGGAAATTTCTATATTGTTACAGACATATGCACAGTACTGGTGGCATTGCTGAACAACAAATACAAGCATCCTACAGAAAACCATAAGAATATAATATGACAGCTTTAGTTGCATCTACACAGGAGTATTTGCTCACATGGAAAAAACATTTAAAAACTTGCTGACGACTTCTACATCAGGAACCATGCCCAGTGAAGACAGCCCTTAAAGGATACTTTCTGAAGATGTCAGTCAATTGAGGGCTAAGAAACATAACAATTTTTACCATTGTTGCTCCTAAAGTCCTGTCATTACTCAAACATTTAAATGCTTTCACATTTAAAACGGACTAGGAATCCTCACCAAAGAAAAATATTAGAAGATATTAGATCCAATGGCAAATGTAAGGAACATGCACACCACCTCTTTAACCTCTTCGGCATGGCAAAGGACCTTGGTTCTTCTTTTTTAAATTTTTTTCTTTTCCTTGAAGTACAAACCTGGCATTTCAGATTTCCAAATTTACGGAAATAAGATGAAAATTCCCTGTGAGCGTCAGTGGGAACATTGCAGGGTTCATTTGAAGCCTGATCCCATACGCCCTATTGTGAGTGCGAGGCGTGGAGTCAGCCTCTCGCTCCCAATCAGCGATTGCGTCAGTGGTTGCACAGGGAGACCTGCAGACTCAGGGCTGGTTTGGCAGGTGGCTGAGCACACCTTCCTTTCACCCTGAGGGTGTCCTGGCCTCCAACAGAGGCTATCAGTAGGTCACTATTCCTGATAAAGATGCCATCATACACAGAGGGAGTTCTTGAAAAAAGCTGCCTCTTGAATAAACAGTGGGTGAATATGTCTTCAGAGAGGGCTGGATACTCTCCCTTTCTTGTTTTATTTCTGACTGTGAAGGAAAGGAAGTGTTTAAGATATAAAGTTACCTACTTGTTTTGTTATCATGAGGCAGCAAAATGTTTAGACAAGATTTATTTCATACTGAAAGTTAAGCTTAAAAGATTTTTTTATGTAACTGCTTGATGCTTTGAGCCTACAGAAGATAAAACCGACTCCATTTGTTGTATTTCCTTTCCCTGAAGTTTTATTATTTCCTCTGTATTTGTCAAGATACCTCTTCTTTAATAACAATGTCCTTTTTTTCCTGAAGTATTTTTTAGAGGTAATCCATTAAAACCCCCACAATATGGATTCATTACACAGATTGATTTACACAGAATTCTGTTTTGTATGATGCAGCTGATCTGGTAAGAGTAATTTCTGAATTTTCTAGAAAGGAATGGAGAGAGTGGATGTACTGTCATTACCCTTTTTGCTCTTCTACACTTAGTTCACTCATAGATAAAGACTTTTGACCTGAAATAAGCTGCCATTCCTTAATGCATAGACTATCACACAAAAGTGTCGGCAAAATGGAGCAAGCCTTGTTATAATCTTACAAGTCTTGTGGGTCTCATAGTGATAGTTTAGGCAAATGGATTTCTGGCCATCCGCAGGAAATGATGATAAAATGAAATTTAACAACTCTTGCACATGAGAGATTTGCAGAAGGCTTGAGACTGCTTCAGCCCTGAGCTGAGTCAGAGGAATGCCACAAGGCTTTGCAGCAGTGTGGTGAGCAGGCAGTGTTTATATTCATGTGCCTCAAATGCTTCTCATGAATGTCATGAAAAAATGAGAAAATATTAAAAGGAGACGCAACTTTTTTTTGTGCTCAGTGTGGGCCAAAGTTGTCTTTTGTGCAACTTGAGAACATTATAAAGCTTTCCTTCACTCATACTGTTAACACATAAAACTCACTAAAGATTTTTGCTAGTATTTTCTTGAGAAGAAGTTATTTTCTGGCAGCAGTTCCAAAGTTAAGACATATTTATTCACTGCAGTCCCATTTTGTATTCCTTGGGTAGAATCCCAAATACCCTCCACTTTCACCTCCAAAGAGTCATTAGTATTTATCAGGTAAATAATCTGCAAAAGGCAAATTATACACCTATAAATCCTTTATAATTACACTGATTTCAAGAGTGTTACTGAAGATTTATGCTCAGGTAATTTGGCACAGAGTTGGTAAACTTTCTAAGGAAGACACTAAATATTTTCTCAAGAGAAAACAGCCCTTACAATGTGCTATTTTTTTCTCTTCTATATGTCCTCACCTGCCATCATAATGAAGTATTTTATAAAAATACAGCATGAGGTAATGACAGTAACTGAGAAGGAAAGTAAATTCACACTAGAATATCAATCTGAAGTCTTCCCATCTGTTTTTTATTAACAGAGACCACCATCTTAACATTATTTAGCATCATATTCTTATTTAATTCAGCCTGTATATTCCCTCTTCACCTTGCCTACATGACAAAATCGTTTCTTCTTGGCACACTTTTATACCAGGAATATCAGTTTCAATTGTCATCTTCACAGACTTCCCCAGACTAAATTCTATTAGAGAAAGCCCATTCATCACGTATTTTCTCCTGCATATCCAGACCCTAACACACATTTCTGTGCCAATGAACCATTTTGAAGTGTCAGCTCAGCCTTCACTGAAGCTAGGCTGAAAACTGTGATTTACTGTGGATACTGCTTTGGAGAGATTCACAGGAGTCCCAGTCACAGACAGACCCTGGAGCTCCTTGTGCTGCTGCTCTATGGACAGCGTCACATTCATTATTTCTTGACAAAACATAGACAACTTAATGCACTGTACCAATATGAACAATCAAATTTAATGGGGATTGCAAAAGGCATTTACTCATTGATGCAGTAGTTCTAGTGACTGTAAGGTTCAACATAGTCTCAGAAATGTCTTAAATTATTTTGGTCTCAATTATAACCTCCTAAGAGTATGTTTGCAAAAAGGCAAAAAGTTAGTGATCATTTATATGTTTATTTGCAAGAACTTAAGTGTAACTTTTGTGGGAAGAATTGGAAACATGTAGGATACAATTGGTTATAATTCAGGTTATTTTTTCACATAATAGAGGCATGCAGAGAAGCTGTACTCCAGAGAAAGACTTCAGAGGTGTGGGAAGACTGTAATAGAAAGCATGAGTGGACACTCTGTTGGAACTCAGTAACTGCAGATCATGTCATGAACCTCAGATTAGCAGCTTCATTTAAAGTGCCAAGTTACTTAACTGTGTAACCAAAGAAAAAAAGGAAAACCACATTGTGTTAAAGAAAAATAAAAGGCTGGAGAAAGAAGAAAACAGAAAGAAAAGCATATGATCAGGTTCACCAAACATTTGCACAACCAGATGATTGCACATTGTGATTTTCTGTTTCTTACACAAATATGCTTATTTCTTGCTTTAGCTTGTAACTTTCACAGATATGTCACAGTTCAAGAAAAAACCCTCTTTTTTATTCCAACAAAGAAGGTGGGGGAAAAGTGTTTCCACCTTTGACAAGACTCTCTGCTTGTACAGATGGATACCAAGATAGTGAGTGGAGTACTGCTCGTCCCCATAACCCTGATCAGTCAGGAAGAGCAGTGTTTAAGCCTGTGTCCCCCAGCAAATGTCACCTGGGGAATAAGGGCAGAATGCACCCAGAGGGTTAGGAGGGGTGGCATTGTCAATGGTCTTAAGAAAATGAATGTTGCCCAAAGCAAAGTGGTGGTGGTGCATTTCCCCATCTTCCAGGTTGCACTGTGATCTGAATAATGCTGGTCAGGACGCATCCCAAGGCTGAGCTTCTCCTGAGTTTATGAGAAACACTGCCTGATCCCAGGACATGTGCTAGCTAATAAGCTCCTGGTTCTTTTTTATTTTTTTAACAAATACACTTGGACACTTCTTTGTGTGAATAACAAACCAGGTGGATAATACTTTTGTTCTCAAACTTTCAAAGAAGTTTCTGACCCAAAATGCAGCCAGGATGAAACACTGTTGTGACAAAATTCTTCTCTCATATATGGCCCTATAAACAGCATGATCCCACACCCTCCCCTGCTGCTTCCACCTCCACACAGATAATTTTGCATTTAATTTGGGGTTTATTTTGGTTTGGATTGATTGACATAGTTTTGGGCATTTTTGGTTTTCCTCAGTGGGTCTTAACCATCTGTAAGTAGTAGAGTGAATCTTGCCAATGAACTTTGTTGAGTTCATTGCAATGACACCTGATTTTACTGATGGTTTTGCTGATGCTTCTTTCAGTAATCTTAAAACACTCATTTATGACAAAACTCTAGCCCTTCCTCTCACGAGACAGCAGGTTTACAGAAACATAGAATAGGTTAGGTGGAAAACATCCTTAGGATCATTAAATCCATTAACCCAGCACTGCCAAGCTCACTGATAAAGCACATCTGTAAGAGGCTCATCACCTGGTTCTCTAAATCCCTTCAAGGATGGTGACTCAACCTCTACCCTGGGCACCCTGTTCCAATGCTTATCGACCTTTTTAGTGATCAACCTTCTTTTAATATCAAAACTAACCCTGCCCTGGAGCAACTTCAGTCTAGTTCCTCTTGTCCTGTTACTTATTACTCAGGAGAAGAAGAAGAGTGAAACTTCCTTTCGGGCAGTTGTAGAGTGGTAAGGTCCCCTCTGAGCTTCCTTTTCTCCAGGTTAAAAGTGAATAAAGCATCAGCTGCTGTTCATGGGACTTGTGATCAGCTTGACTTCACCAGCTCCACTGTCCTTCCCTGGATTTGCTCCAGCACTTCAATGTTTTTCCTGTAGTGAGTGGCGCAAAACTGAACACAGGATTCCAGGTGTGGCCTCACCAGTGCCCAGTACAGGGGGACAATCCCTGCCCTGCTCCTGCTGGCCACACCATTGCTGGCACAGGCCAGGATGCCATTGGCCTTCTTGGCCACCTGGGCACTGCTGGCTCATGTTCAGCTGCTGTCACCAGCACCCCCAGGGCCTTTTCCTGTGGCAGCTTTGCAGCCACTCTGCCCCAGCCTGTGGCACTGCCTGGGCTTGCTGTGACCCAAGGCCAGGACCCAGCACTGGGCCTTGTTGAACCTCACACCACTGGCCTTGGCCCATGGTCCAGCCTGCCCAGATCCCTCTGCAGAGCCTTCCTGCCCTCCAGCAGATCAGCACTCCCACCCAGCTTGGTGTTATCTGTTAAGTGACTGAGGGGGCTCTCCATCTCCTCATTCATATTACTGACAAAGACAATAAACAGGACTGGTCTTTGTACTGAATCCTGGGGAACAACACTTTTTACTGATGGCCACCTGGAAGTAACTCAATTCACCACCACTCTCTGGACCCAGCCATCCATTTTTTGTCCAGAGAAGAGCACACTCATCCAAGTTGTAAGCAGGCTGTTTCTCCAAGAGAATGCTGTGGGGATTGCTGTATATAAAAACCTCTTTTAAGTTCTGCTGTACACCATAAGAGTGGGTTTGTGTAAATGTTGTTCTTAAATCATCAGTCTACCCAGAGTACACTCAGCCTCAGTACATGTTTCTTTCCTCACCCATCCCACATAATAATTTTCCATCTTGTCTTGAAAAGCTAAACACAATCTCTTATTTACTGAGAAGAAAAACAAATGCTGGGCTCCCAGTGCCTGTTAATGCATCCAGATGTTCTCTCATTTGCACTGCAGGGTAATATGGAAAAAAGGCTAAGTGTGACTGGTTGTGCTCCTCACACAAATATAATTTCTCAAATTCCAGCTTGGTTCCAGCAGAAAATTCAAAGAAAAGAAAACCTTTCTGAAATGCTTTTCAGCTTCTTTATAGCTCATCTTTGAAACTACCCAGTCTTTTTTAAAAACACTTGGTTCACTTTCCAGTCACTTTACTTCTTGACCTTGCAGATGTTAAGAAGTGGATCCAGAACGTCTTTATTATCTTGGGGTTTGCTCCAAAAGTTCTTTTTGTGCAGGTGTCCCAGAGGACCAGCTGAAGTATGAGAAACCAGAATCTTTGTGCATTGGCTACCATTCCTACCTAGAAGCTCAGACAAGTGAAATTGTTATTCAAAGTTATTAACAGATATTCAGTTACAGGATGAAAAATAAGATCCATTTCAACAACAAAATTTATGTTCATGAACCTGCACACACCTGCAAAAAAACAAGACATACTTGGTTTTGTCTGACTCCAGGTCTGGCTTGGGAATGCTAATCAATCTGTGCAATACTATAATTATTGGATTTGCTTCATAGCACTTCATAATTATGTACAGACTGTTTTTCTCCAGTTGCCTATAATCCACCTCTCTCTGAGACAGTGAGGGACATTCAGGCTTTGCACTGTACTGGCTATAGCCTATGTTTGCTGCGCTGATGTTATGTGTAACAGTAACTACTAAAACACCTCAAGAGTTTATGAAGTCCCTGGTAGTGAATAAAGAAGAAATGTAACCAATAGTAACACATCTGGGCATGTAACGCTTTGCTGCTGCTGCTGCTATTAGCAATAGCAGCAGCAATTAGCAATCCATTTTTATAGCCTGACCCCCTCAACATGCAACTCAAAGCCAGGCATAAAGTAGGGATGTAAGTGCCATGAAAGTACAGCTGTCTCTGCCCCACTGGGTAGCAACCAGCCAGAACAAAATAGGAGAGTGGGAAAACTCATTGAAAATGCTTAGGACTATCAAAACACAAACAGCAGGTTTTTACAGGTCTATCTGCTAAGTCCCTTACTGGGTGCGTATGATGCTGGCTTTGGACATCCCCTGACAAAACAGCATTGTGATTTCTAGAAAGGGCTCATAAGAGTGTGGGGCAGCCAAGACCATGCCGAGGCAGTTTGTCACAGCTCCAGCTTGCATCTCCAAGTCTGCAACTCTGTAGTTAAAACCTACCCTATGCCTGCTATTGAAACCACATTGCGTCATTCCTGGGTTATTTTACATTCTCTTCTCAGTGTTTATTATTTTGTTTAATTTATTCACACTTTCTATGGTAAAGTTGCACCAATGCAACTAAATAATCATGAGAATAATCCAAGACAACAGTATTGTTCTATTTATCAATATAAGTTTGTTCTCGCTTTTATTCCTGGTACATAATAAAGCTTCCCCTAGGAACTGAAGGCATTTAATTTCAGTTTCTTAATGACAAAATGAAGCAAATAACAACCTTTTTGAAGTTTCACCCTCTGGCAAGGCTGACAGGGTCTGGTGTTGCCTCATTCAAAAGGTTTAATGAGACATGGATCTTGTGCATGTGTTTATGGAAAGAGAAAGAAAGAAGAGCTGTCAACAGCTGGGAAGCATGAGACTGTGAGAAACAAAATAGGCTTTATGGGCTGGCCTCAGGTATCCCTCACCTACCTAGGTCTCCACGTGGAAATAGGTGGTGCCAGAAGGTAACTATGAGGAAAGGTTAACGTGCCTCCAAGCTTATCTGTTTTCTGTGACCAAAAAGGCACTACCCCTCATAACTAACTGCCTTGTTTATAAGCATTTTGTTATTTTGATCCAGCCCTGAAAGAGTTTGTTTAGAGCAAATTGTAATCAGTTTGCAGCAATGCCTGGGGCACTGGCTCTACTGGTCCTGAGAGACCAGACCTGTAAGTGCTTAAGGGATACTCGAGCTGAAAGAAGCAGTCCCTGGGAGCAATAGAGGGTTTCTTAGAAACTTCACAATAGAGGGGTTTCATATTGGCATAGAAATGCATGGAAAAAGAAGCTGGCAATTGGTAGAGCAAGATATAGCTGGGTTGCCCACAAAAAGACCTCTATCCCAGAGAAATTAAATGAATTCAAGACATATGAGGCTTTGGTCTTTTGATTTAGAAATCATCCATGTGTGGAATGAATTTAAGGGGTTACTTAAAATCCTAATTAATAATGCCTTGACTCAGACTTTTCTCAGCCATCTATTCAGTTCCCTCTCTATTCCATTTCCTCTTTTGGACAGATTTTTCAAATTTCTATTACACTGCATAGTGAAATAAAAGTGGGTAGCTTTAAGAGCAAAGAACAGTGACTTGTCAGGGCCCTTACTGAGTAAACACATGCTTCCTAATACTGATATACTGCTGTTGTGTAATATTCCAGATGACCACACACATAGCCAATGCTTAATGCTGCCTCTACCAATAACAAATCTGTTCCTCCTCTGGATTTGCACAGATTTCTTCCTTTTGAATAGCCTAGAGAAACATTTTTCCCTCATTTCCAAGCAGACAACTTAATTATGTTAAAATGGCTTTCCTTCCAAAACACTAATAGGTGGTTACCTTTGCTTACAATTAGTAGTTCTAGCAAAGTTTGTAGATCTTACAATGTGAATACTAAGGACATATTCCCAGAGACTCAGAAAAGGGAATCATCTCAGTGATGAGATTTCTAAGATTAGAAATTCATGATCCCAGGACAGATGTCATGGAAGATTACAGATACTATTTCTTTAAACCTGAGTGTTATAGAGCCAATTAAAACAACAAGGAACCTTGGATATCCACTTTGCATTAATCATTATCAGGGATCTTGTTATTTCCAGAGCTGGACAAGTAAATAATAAAAATAAAAATTAAAATTAAAAAAAAATGTTGTGATTTTAAAAGTATCTTTTAATCATGGAGTTCTAGAATTTAGACACTGCTTGAAAATATTTTCAGAACAATTCTGTAAGACACATTTCACCCTATAGGGTAAGCAAGCTGTTTGACGTGATCACTGAATATATTAAGGACCCAGTTTCCTAAGTCACATTTTTTGTTTCTGTACTCTGAAAAGATAAATAGAACTTTTCCAATTAGCTTTCTTCTGCAGATACTCATAATCTGAAATTGGATTTCTACTTCATAATTTAAGTGTACAATGCTTGTTTAAATTTTGCTCTACTCACAAGTAGTTTTGAAACTACTTTTATTGGCTGCAAGAGGCATTGCAAATGGAAGCAAAAGAGATATAAGGACGTTTTGAGCAACTCAAAGAATGTGAAGAATTCCTCTCAGATAATCTTCACAGTGTGTTTTCATATTATTGTTTCAGGGAAAAGTAAGGAAAAGTACGCTTGCGAAAAACAGGCCCATTCAGACATACGAATTAGTTTGGCTCTATCTTAAAATTTCTTGCAAATTTCTTGCTATATTTCAGAGCTCATAAAAATGGCAATAATTAGCACAATTACTTCCAGTCTTTATTTTCTGTAAATCTACAGAGGTTGTCATCACTTGGCAAAACACTTGCTAAAAAGGTGTCACATTTTTCAAAAACATATCCCCAGTTATGGAGTATAATACTGAAAATACAATGCAAATCAAAAGAATAATCAGAGTTTCCAGCTTTGCTTGAGAATGAGAGTTGCTAGTGTATGAATCATAAAATATCACTCTGAAAATACCCTCATATTCTTCCTCTGGTGTTTTGATCCCTACTCTTCAGCAAGTATATTTTCTTTATGACACCTAGTCCTGATATTTCCTTATGCCATAGATTTGTCTTTCTGTTGTCTTTTGTGCAAACCCAGAGTAAAGCAGCCCTATTCAGCTTGCCTCAAAGCTTCCAGGAAGTGTGCTCTGTTTGTTAAGAGCATTGTTCTCTATTCAGAGGATTTCCTTTGTTTATTCTGGCAACATGGTTTGTTCACAGTTTCCCCACAGCCAAGGAAACCCAGGTCTCCCATAATTACTTTAATCATGTTCTTCTTAACTGGAATCAGACAGCAGAGACTTCTGCTGAGACACCTCTGTCCCTCCCCACTCAGTGTCTTATTTTGAAAATGGTTATCTGAATTCCATGGTAAGAGGAGGTTGCACATACCTCAGCACTCCAGAGAAGCTTTCCCATCACCATACATGGCCACTCAACATGAAAATGTTTAACTTTAGAGGTGCATCGGGAAGTAAACTAATTCTAGAGGATAAAGTTTTTCCTCCACTGTACTGTAGTGAGCAATCTGCGTGCAACAAGATCATCGTGACCTCATACCCAATATATTGCATATTTCTGTACTTGTGGACAAAGCCTGCTATGTATTTGCCAAGGCTTATTTCTTGTTTCAGTAACAATATTTCCCAACCTCCCCCCATTAATTACAACACTTAAAACACTGTCATAACTGTCTCAATAATTCATCCTAGAGATACATAGTAAAGGTGACAAGAGAAAAACATGCAATTTCTCTGCAAATTAAAGTGTGTATTCTCTTACTGTATACTGAGCCAGACAAAAATGCCACATTTACTGACACTCCTACAGAGGCAGGTGTCTCACAGCTGAATACACATGCTGTGAAATACTATTTCAGACGCACCAGTTTAAGTCCTTGCTCAGCCTCACTCTGCTTTACCAGTTTTACAGTCTGCCAGGACAGAGCTACACAAATTTAGTTTCCCTTTCTCCTTCCCTAACAGTGTCCTAAGCAACATATATTTTCCTGTCATTTCTGCATAGCAACAGAAGTGCAGAAGGAAAGATGGATCAGTGGGTAGGCCTTCAAAAATCATAAATCACACAGATCTTTCCCCACAATTGATTTCCTACATCTATACCTCATAAAAAGCAGCATGAAAATTCTTATTTTTCCCCCAATGAAATAGAAAAATTTCATTGATCTAGATCACAGGCACATCCTTTACCTACAGAGCAAGTTAACTGAGATGACCCAAGCAGCCATAACAGGCAGCAGCAGATGTCTCTTTGAAGCATTTTAGCAGACTCAGACATGATCAAGACTGAAGTAACAAATACAATATAACTATCATGAAAATTCTTGCCTCAATACTTAGATCACCTCTCAGTCGTAATTAGTTCAGAACTAACCTAAAGGAATTTTTAATTTGTGGATTTTCTGCCCTCTTTGTGCAGAGGTATTATACAGTGTCTAAAAATAACTTGTACCATAGTTCCCAGTTTTGCATCTGTCCTACAGGAGAACAGAGAACAAGCTTTGCCTCAAGCAAAATGATAATTGAGAGAAAGGCTGTAGGAAGTGTCAGCGTCTCTTTCTAATAAGTGGGCAAAGTGGGAAAAAGCCACAGGCAGAATGTCGGGCTAGTTCCATAAGGTGAGCTAATAGGATATGTCAGCAGTTTTCACGTTCAAGGGGCTGTGTTTTGTTTCAATAAGTCTTTACTGAAGCTGGTAGAATAGAAAATATTTGCCATCCAGCACAATGGAATCTGGTACTCTGTATCACATTGGAGGATCTGTCAAATGGAAAGGGAGAAATACCTTTATTATACTCCTTATCCATTTTCATAAATCTAGAGGATTTCAGGAAAAGACAAGATTATCCTACTTGGTCTGTGCAGTATAGTCCAAGAACCCTTCCTTTTCAAGAATATTTCCTCTATCAAGTCCATATCTTGTGGCTGAAATAAAACATAATTTCTGCAACGCAACATGTTCTTCAATTAACAGCTTTGAAGTAGCTTATGTTCCCAGATAAACAAGACCAGTAGTCAACTGCTCAAATAAGTATCTGTGAATTTGTCCAGCAGCAGCCACCTGCCATCAAATTTTGTTATGTCATTGTCTTCTAGATTTGTTAAGTCATTCTCTCTCTCTCTCCGATCTGAAAGTTGTTTTTTTGCACAGGTTTGCATCAACTGCAAGAAGTCACTCTTAATTTTTTCACTCTGCTTGACATACTAAGTAGATCTTCCTTCATTTTTCTCTACAAGGGAAGCCTGCCAGACCTTAAAGCATCTTATTCTTTTATGGTCCACTCCTAGATTTCCAGTGCTGTTCTGAAATGAAGTTACTGGATTTGACACAGCCTTCTGTTCCATACAAAAGTAATACCATCTTCTTCTCAATAATCCAATGCTTGGATGTTCCCTGAGCACCAGTGAGACACTACTAGTGACTCCAGTACAAACCCAGGTAGGAAGTACCACTCTCTTCCTGGCAGGCTGGGCTCCAGCCTTGGCTGCTCCATCTCCTTGCATCTCTGAATGCTCAATAGCACTGAGCAAGCAGCTGTTTATCCCTGATGTTCACATGTAAAATGTTCACATTTACATCTAAATTACATTTACTAAATTTCTGCTCTGGACATCAGCATGCTAATGCTCATTAAAAAAACACAAAAATTATGTTACAGCAAGGCCCTAGTCTCTGCAGACACAAGAGCACAAAAAAGCTGTAGTCCTGCATAATTGTCCCTAATGGAAGGCTCGCATCATTTTCCATAGCACACATTAAGACCCATGTTCTTCTGTCCATGAAGAATATTTGTAAGATGGCTTTGCTTTACCTAGCAGTTTCATCATTAAAATCAGTTAAACTTTTGATATATGTGGAATTATTCACATGCAAAATTGTTTGCAGTATTGAAGTCCACACTGCTTGATCCAGCTAAGTATAGAAAGTGTAGGAAAAGTGTTGATAGTTTCCCTAGCATGCAAATCCCTTTTTTCATCAATAGAATTAGTGATGCTTAAGTCTGCCTACATAAAGCTAATAGTGGGATTGAAACAGAAGTTAAAAAATGGAATCAGAATATTCAGGTAATGCTATTTTTCCAGTGCAAGGCCATGGTTGTGACAGAAGATGGATTGATGCAAAGAGCTGTGAAGGTGAGTTGGCACTAAGACAAATACAGAGATACTACATGGAGAAAATAGCATCTGAGTAGGAGTGAAAAACCTACTGAGATTATAAAAAAGTAACAATCTTCACCTCAATGAGCTTTAGCCCAGACTCTAAATCAGACCATTGATTTATTTCAACCTGAAAAAGTAAAACTGATACCATTCTTTGAAAGGCTGATGCAATGCAGTGGGATATAAATTTCAAGACAGTGCTAGGATTGTTTTGCATATGGTCTCAAGTGTCTTTCAATGCTTGAAAAATGCTTTCTTCCACAGAGGAGCCCTTGAAGTCCCATGCTGTATCTTGCCATGGGAGAGTGATCACAGTATGCTTCACTTGGAGGCCTAGTGGGGCATCAGGGGCCATCAATGCAGCTGAACGCCTGTGTTTGCTCTGCACAGCTGGGGAGGCTTTGGGAAGGACTCACTAGAGGGTTACTCTATGGAAATAGCTGTCATTTCAAAAGCATATGCTTCCATTATAAGGAAAGACACTTGTAAGGAGTCTCTCACAAAAGTCATGAAGGCCATTATATGTAGGATCAGCATGACACCTCACACACAGCATCTTATGAATCACAGATTACTCTTCTCCAACAAATATGCCTAGCTAAAGTACACAAAGCCTTTGGTCTGCTTACACCCTCTGTTCTGCAAGGTGTCATTCAGCAGTGGACTGAGAGGCTCTCCCAGGCATTGGGGCTGTTTGGACTGGGATCTGAATGCAAGTCTTCTCATAAAGACTATTCCCAGATAGACCTGCTGCATTCCACCACTACATATTTCACTGTAGGAAATTCCTGTGATAATGGAGTAACATACCATACATGCCACAGAACGCATCTTTCTAACTTGTATCAATAGCTGGAAAGAAAATTATTTTTTGTTGGAAAAATTAGTGTAATCTAACTCTCTAAAATGGAAATTGCTGCCTATCCTGCTCAGATTTCACAGGCTGGGAATTTTCTTCTAGCACCAAAGATTTTGTAAGTCTTGCTGCTCAGATAACAAATTTCTTTTTACTATTCATGCATCAGGTTTTCAAGATAATGACTTATGAAATCCTTGTTGTAACACTCTGGGCATGTAAAAATGTTGGCACCTACCTAGAAAGCAGCATGCATGATTTACAAATGTCACCTTCCTCATATTTCCCAAACTCCTATGCTTTTGCTCTTATGTTTGTGGGACAGGCATACACAGAGGTCTCAGACATGATTAGGACATTTTGGGTTGGCTACTGTAGAGAGAAATGTATGAGATCCTATTCCTTAAGAGGGCACTCACACAAGAAACACTGCAAACAGGAAATCTTTTCAGAGTTTGTATTTCTGATGCCTTCTGTAGGACCCTACCATCAACAAACCTCAGTTTCCTTATTATCTCAGCTGTTAAATGCAGCTCAGGACCAAAACACTTTCCAAAGTGAGAAATTTAATGTGACACAACAAATGCTGACACCACTGACTACTGTGCATCCCTACTATGCATCTCATGCATCCCTGTTTCCATGCGTTAGTGTGGCAAGGCACATGGCAGGAAGGGATTTGTCATCCCTAAAATCTCCTAGGCTACATAGATTACTGATCAAAAGTGCAAGGAGAAGAGAAAAAAATTAGCATTATATGAGCTTCACTGCTATGACCATAGATCAGTGAGAAGTAACTGCCTGTCACTTCACTCCCCCCTGTCAGTGCCAAGACTCAGGCATTTCCTCTAAAAAGACAAATCTCAGGAGGCTGATACTGCAGGTTCACAGTCAACAAGGAGGCCAGCACGTCTGCACCATCGCTCGTGAGTATTCTGTGTAGAAGCAAGTAATTCACCTAGTGCATGATCTGCCCTGCCAGCATCTGTACCTGCCAGGCAGGGCTCAGGACCTTACCCATGGTTCATGCTGATGCTGCACAGCACATAGCAGGTAACTTTCTTTCAAACCTCACAGTCATCTCCAAGTCCTTAAGGTACTAATTTTTTCAGCTGTCCTGGGATATGCCTTGCTGTCTATGGCAATAGAATATACGTAAAGTCATCATAGGACAATGACAAAAGGATGAAAGCTAGCACCATCATTATCTATATTACTCGTGCCACAAAGTGCCATTATAGAAACATGGGTAAAAACTGTAACACAACAGATTTTGCATAGCACTCTGTCTCAGCATTAAGAAACCTGCCACGATGTGGAACAAACAATGTGGGTTACATTTACCAGACCTTGGAGTGCAGCAGATAAGTAATACTTCCTAACAATGAAATCTGAGGCAAGTAGAGGGTGTTAGTGATAAGGCTGTTATTTATGCCTGTACAAACACACAGCACCACACACTGAAAGCTACTCCATTAACCTCTGGAGGTTTAATGAGTTACACACTCAACAGAACTTTTGAAATAGTTGCACACTGCATGGATGGTGACTAAAGTGTAAGATAGGCCTCCCATCCACAATGCTCGGCAAAGGTCTTGGAAGAAATTGTCTGTGAGCAATGCCTGGGAATAAAAGGAAAGTCACCTCTTTGTTCAGCTGGATTTGGACTGACAAAGCGACATGGCAAGATGCTTTTAGTACAGTTTAACTTTCCTTGTGTGACCAGCTTAAAGAGAAAGATAAATGGCAGGAGGACTGAGAGAGCACTTGTGAGACTAATCCCAGCTTCTGAGGTACAAATTCACAAGTTTGTTCCTGAAGCAGATTTGTAGTATAGAATTTTTTTTTTTAATGAGAACATATCTCTTGGAAATACTAAGCACTTTAGCACCTGTTTAATTAGAATAGTCCTTTTTACATGTAGATAATAAGTCAGCTGCAAGCTGGATGTAAATTTACTCAGATTGAATTTGCAAAGTTTTGTTCCCTGCTGAGAAAGAATCATGTGTGCTGGGGAGGAAGTTCTTCAGCAGCTAGAAAGGTGTGTCCTGCTCATACATACAGCCTCTGAGATCCATAAGAGAATTGGGCCAGTAGTGCTGCTGCTACCATTCTCAAGAGACCTATTAAAATTAATTGCTAATTTTCTGAATCATTAGGGCATGTGTCACTGTTGGATAAAGTCCTAGTATCAACCAAGTGTGCTGCTATCCAGCAAGCCTTGCTGTCCAGGGACAGACTAGCTCAGAATCATGTTCCCAGACTATTAGCACACTGGAAAGCCCTTTAGCCCTTCAGGTGCAATTTTTCTCTATTTCTGTTTTGTAAATGTTTTTAATCCCTTAACATGAGGGAATTCAAATATTTATTATCAACAATCAAAGTTATACTTTAATCACTTTTAAAAAGGATATGTTGTTCAGAATTATTTTCAAAAAGCAACAGAAATAATTATTCAAATATCCTATAGTTGGCAATACCTCTTTTACTCTTTTACATGTGAGATATGTTTTAGAGCCTAAGTGTGATCTTGTATCCACTCACCTAGATCTCAGGCTGAATTCTACTAGAATGTCAGGCTATAGGACATTTGATCTGACTGGGACCTGGGGCAGCTTCCTTTCAAAGTGGGTCATGTATCACCTTGCAGCTTCTTACATGAATGGACTTAATATCAATCCCTTTCAGAAATTAAGCTCACTTTGCTGACAAGTTGGAGTAAACATTAGATTTGGAAGTCCTCCGTGGCTATTTTTTTCCTTTAAGATCATTTACCCTGTCATGCTACAGCAACCTAAACACGGTACCCCATATTCTTACGTTGGCATTCTGAAGGTTTCCCCTTTTTTTGTGGCTACACATCTTGAACTTTGACATCTTCATGTGGAAGAGAACAATGGGTGAAGAAGCAGTAATGTCTTAACTGCTTTAGGCAGAGGTCAGGCAGGGCGATAAGCCGAGAGTCAAGGTAACAATGCAGCTGACGGTCCCATTGTAGGTGCTTTGTGTGTCAGTGAACTTGATTCATACTCAGTGTGAATAGAGGAACTCTCAGCTATTTCAGGAATGTCAGTAATTTTGTCGTAAAGAAACTTTGATCTTTCTCCAGTTTCCCAGGCTCATTCATTAGCTGTGAATGTGGAGGCTAGGATAGGCTCTCTCTCTTCTGGGAGACTGACTGCCTGAAACTTAAATAAATCACCTGCTTTTTCTCCCTGTCCTCCTGGCAATAAAACAGTCCCTCACAGGTCCTCTTGGCATACGATGAAACTTTTGACTCCAAGGAAATCTGTCTCTGATGCATGGACTGGGAGGAATGCCTTTGATTTTTGAAACTGAAGGTCAGATTTTATAAACATACCACCCCAAAGCTGATCAGTCCCCATCTACCCCTCCCCAGTAACATGAGATATGCTAGTGACCTTTTGATACTTCTGATAATGTGGAAGTTGAAGAAATTTCTACCTTTCAGAAAAAAATTACTTGTCTTTGTCCTGCCAGCTCTGTGTGTTTTGAATTGTGAAGTTCTTTTCTTTCTTCCTGGTCAGGCTCTCTCACACTAGGGCTGTTGAAGTAGTGTCTGAGTCCTTCAGCACCATGAGCACCAGACAGGTTAAACTCTCGTGAGCTATTTGCTCTCTCACCCTCTCTGCAGAGACAGAAGCATGTGCAGAGGGAAGGTTTTCTAGGCAGGGTTTGGAGCAAGGGGCTCTTTCTCTCTATTCTGATTTGGGATAAAAATTAATATTCTAAGATATCTTTAATTTTCCCTGGTATTATAATAATACTTCTAAAACAAAGATACTTTTCTCTAAGGATCTGATTTTGTTTCTTTCAAAAACAATTAAAGCTCATTTTCCACCTCCTTTTCTCTTTGTCCCTGCTGTGAAGCAGGAAGACATCTTTAAAAATATGTTAAGTGGAGAGAAGCTAATTGATTCATCCGAAGGTCAGATGGTGTCAGAGCGGAAGCAGAGAATGAAGCAGAGTATCTCAGCTCTCCTGTCCTAGCATTCAGAAAGCATGCTCTGCCTCAGGTTCCTCTTTGGCACCACTTATGTTTTTTAATTTCTCTCAGTTCATTTTATCTCAGAACCCTGTTCTTCTTTCTTCCAAAGTTTCTGGCTTTGCAAGCAGCACACTCATATTCTCAAACAAACAACACCCAGAATTCACCAGCACAGTTGTTAAGACTCCTAATCTTACATGTACTTACCTTAGGAAAAGAAATCTCAAGCACACTTGTTCAAACAGTTTTTGTGGCAGCTTTCCCCACATTTAATCTTATTAAAATGTTTTCACTATACAAAGGGATTCAGAAACATGTTTTAGAACATTTTCCAAACATTTTTTAAGATTATACTTAATGCATTAAAGTTTCCAAGAGATGAGATTTTGAAAGCAGTGAAGGCAAGATTCTAGAGCTCCATCTCCTCAAAGCCCATTCTTTGCATTTTCTCTCATTTCAGCAAAGGTTTGGAGATGGAAGCTCTGTGTCAAGCACAGTTGCTGAGTCTGCCAGTCATTTTAAGGGTGTTAGTGCTGACTGGATTTAAAGAGCATGTATTGGGGTCCTGAAAAAGCCAGTCTGTTATGATATGGTGAAGGCTGCCGCTGTGATTATCCATCTACCTACAATATGGGTCAGTACCAATGAGAGAGAAAGCCATTTTTTCTGCTTAACTCTTGGGTAAAATTAACTTCTGTATGCCAGAGGCATTATCTTTTGCACTCATTTTTATAGCCCTGCCATGAAAACCATGATATCTTTTACCTCCTTTCAAGTCCAAAATGTTATAGTATTAGCAGAAATCATACTTTGCAGTCCTAAAAGCAGCTTCTCCCAGTGCTTTGTGTGTGTAATGAGAGGTGCTGCAGGGAGGAACAAGATTCTCTTCTTATCTGCACACTGCTTTTGGAATCACTCACAGCTTTCTTGGACAATGAACGTATTTTCCCCTTTTAGGCAGGGGGATCTGCTACAGTCTTGCTCTGATGCACAATAAATCAAACCATTCAAGTATGCCATAATAAAAATACTTGCTTTGAAGTTCAACCTTAAATGTCTAATTCCGTAGTAGTAACAACGATGCCTTATCATAGTTTTTTTCCTTCAGCCTCTTTTGTCTGTCTGGTTGTTTTGTTAACACATGTGGCTGTCTAACAATTGCATTTTTGATTCCAGATGTTTTGGCAAGAGAAAGCATTAAAGGGTCATATACATCCCAGAAACCTTATACCTCCCAAGTAGCTGTTGCATCAATTACTAGTGCAAGCCTACCAAGATAATTCCCCTCTCTTTCTTCCCCTACTGCTAACCCTTTAGTCATCAATACAAAATGACAGCAATTCTTTTCCACAGCTACTATTACAAAAAAATCCAGGGTGGGAAGTTTAAAACCTCATGCAAATAAGATCCATGTGGTTTTGATGGAGGAAGAAAAAGGTATTTTAATTAAATAATGAGCTCAGGCTCTTTCATGGTGAACACAATGAGCAGTTCATTGATAAAGGTATATTTGGACACAGAGGCATGCATATATGCACACATATGCATGCAAAAGTACTTCTTTTGCAGGCTGTTTATTATTAGTTTTGAACAATGCTTTTCTTCTGCAAGACAACAGAAGTAGCAAGAGAAGGCTATCACTAATTTTATGCATGTTTTCATGGCAGAGGTGTATTTTTTGAAGAAGATAACCCTATGTTTTTCCACTTGCTGTACAATACCATTACCCCTTGGTATGGACCTTTCTGAGGTACTCCTCCACTGCTTGTAGTCATGAGTTAACAGAGCAATAATTTGAGAGATCCTAGATTGCAGCCTAACAAGATTAAACTCTGAAACCTGCTGTTCAAAATAGAAGAAAGAGAGATGCATAAGTCAGAGAAGTAAAAAATTAGAGATTATTTTAAACAATTTTCTATATCTCATCTCCCATGGGAAATAAGGATATGTAAATTACTGGCCTATTACCATGCTTCCTCCTACATTTTCTCCCACTCTAAAAACCTTATCACATGTTGCAGTAATTTTCCTTTCTTTTTAGTAAAGTTGCAGTCCCATCATAGCCCCAGGGCTTTGGATTAAATTGGTCAAACCATAGCCAGACTTTCTGCTCTGTGCTTTCCAAAGAATCTATCAGTTTTACTCTGGATGGTAGCCACAAGGGAGTGATCAAAGATGCTAACTCCTGAAAGGAGTTGTGTGTAATGGCCTGTCACTTCTGCCATTGCCTGCAAGGACCAGCAAAAGCAGATTTCTTTCTCTCTCCTATCTGGGTTACAGCAAACTCTTGGCAGATCAAATGCCAGATCTTCAGACTCAGTGAATGGTAGGGAACACATGGCTTCATTGCCTTTAATTCCTGACAGTGCAGGACTTCATGGGGGAAGGCATGACCAAAAGGTAGATAGAAAGAGTCAGAACAGTGGAGTAGAAAACAGATGGGGTAATGAAAGCTGTGACTAGGCAGAGACCTTGGAAGTGAGGAGTCTGACCTGAAGACAAGAAGATGCCAATTCAAAGAGTAATGACTAAGTGAAAGTCACATTCAAAGAAAATTATTTTAGCAATTGCATTTTTACTGGAGTAAAAAAGAACACAACTTGAGATCCTCTGCAGAAGAGGAAAATGCATTATAAGAGGGGAGAAGCAGCAGAAATTATGGATAAACACTTGATCAGTGAGATGGAGGGAGACAGACAGATATGTCAAGAGAGGGTCCATGCTGCTATAGATCAGATTAGCCTGGAGTTTTCCAGCCCAGTATTTGCACATGGCCCAGCACAGTGTCACAGGCCATGGCAGCTCATCCAGGCAAGGCTGCTCTCAGCTTTACATGTCCCAATACAGAACTAGCAGGAGCTGGATATTGATCGAGAAGGAATCAACATCAAAACCATGAAAATGTGGGAAAGATGAGGCACAGAGACTCTTCCTACTCCCACAGGAGCTCTTGCCCTCTGTCTGTCTGTATATGGGGACTTCTTTAGCTCCCCCTAAACTTCATACCCCTCAACTATGGCAGGGAGATGATAGAGATTTTCAATAATTTCCAAAATCATCTAATAAAGCAATTAATTTTTCCTCAGAGTCTTTTTGACCATTTAGAGAACTCTTACCATAGTAAGGAGTGCTGAAATGAATGTCTGCATCTTTAAGCTTTGCAGACCCTAGAACATATCTCTAGGGCTAATGTGTAACAGTAATATTCCAAGGTCCTCTTTTAGTTCCTCAATGCCAAATTCACCAACCTACTCTCTTAAGAGTGTTTTTAAATAATCTCATTTGGTTTCATTCCTTTTTTTTCTGGAAGACTCTCTGTAGCTGAAACTTTAGTATTTCTTTAGCCAGGGAGGCTGACATGAGCAGAATGAGTATCTGAAGTTCATTAAAAGCAAGTCATGTGAATAAGAACCTACAAAGAAAGCTATTAATAATGCCTGAGAAACCAACAAGGCTTCAGGAGCTGGCCAACTTGTGCAGCTTTCACATTAAATCATAGTATACTGAGCCCACTGAATGAAGGCCAGTTCTAGGGAGACAAATTATGGCAAAGGATGTACTCCTGTTTCAGTTTGTACAGATGCCATCCCACTTATCTCAAACTGATAGGGACTGTTATACAGTAATCACAAACAAAAAGGGAAGACTGGTACTTTATTTTAAGTAATAAAATACCATAATTTTTCTTGAGGAAACCAATGTTATACTGAAGGGTAAATAATATAGTTTCTGTATGGTTTTTCACATCAATAATTATTGAAGTAGCATAGCTAATGATTTCTAACCAGCCAAACTTAGCTGCTACTTTATTGCATGTCACACACCCACGATTTTTAAAAATGAAAAGGACGGTACTTCAATTAGGTTAAAATCTCAAACCCTAAACTAGGACATGTTAATTTTTACGCTGCTCCTGAATATTAAAATACTAAAAATTCCAATCTAGAAGAGCACATTCTCTGCCTCTTTACATATATGCATATACATGCATGTATACAAATACATTCAGATCCATGTATAATTTATCTTCATTTATTCAAGAAGTCCACTCATGATATTCAACTTCAAAATGACCTGTCAAAAGTTGATCAGAAGGCTAAACACAGTGCAAGTTTTAACCAGTTGTTTTTTCAATTTACCAATAGCTATAATAAGTGATAATGACTTAGTCCATGTGGAATATATTCCATTTATTTATGACACTTAAAAAATCAAGATTGGACTTCCCCATATATCCATCATCAAATCACCTGCACAACTGAAAATGACAAGCAAACTGAGATTTCAACTGGCAAGACACCTGGGCGGAAGCTCAGACCCCAGGTTTTTTTCCTCTCTTATTGTGAAACAAAATAAATGTCCATTGGAACAAAGGCGGTCCCAAATGTTCCCCTCAAAGGAGACAAATACTGGACCAAAGCACTGCAAACAGTCAATCAAATGGCTGTGGAGGCCAAGAATGTTGAGAAAGAATCTGAGCCCTTGGCTGCTGGAAGCTGTAATATTTCATCAGGGGAAGGTTTACCCTGTATGTACCTTTTGGAGACACTGAGCATATACTGACCACTGTCAGCAGAGATGGGATGCTGGGTAAGACAGGCCTTTGTTCAAGCCCAATATATCAACATTTACACTGCTGTGCCAAGCAAAAATGGAATTACTGTAAGGGAAAATAATCTAGCAAAAGAAAAATAATTTATTTACTTCCACAAATGCACCTGCCATTCTCTTTTTCAGTATTTACCTGCAAATCTGCTTGAAACTATTCTGAAGAAAAAATTTATGAAGGCATCATTTATTGTTGGGTCTTCCTCCATTGTAACAGCCAGTCAAGAGCAAGGCAGCTGGCTTGAGCTTTGCTCTGTGGTTAGACATATCTTCCTGAGCCTGCCATTGCAATGAGAGTAACTGCCAGATCCTCTTCTCTTTTTTGATGGCTTCCTGTGTCCTCCCTCACTTTTTTACCTGCCTCTCTAAAACTATTTAGTGGTGCTGTGAAATTTGGCCCGGTGAATAAAAGCTTAGGTGCTAAAATAAAGAGATGGAAAAATTCCTCAAATGAGTTAAAATGGGCTGATCACATGTATGTACAATATATGTACCTTCCCTTTTACACATCCATTTTCTCTTTCAGGTGAATATTGATATTGAGTGTGACGAAATCACAGTGAGCCCAGATCTGAAACTTGGCAGGTGTCTACCTCTTTTTAGGACCCTAAACTAAGAGTTACTAGAGATTTAGATACATAAATGCAAATTTGAATATGGTAATGCAGAAAACAAGACACTCAACTTGTGCAGAATTATTTGTCTTTGTTGGGATGTACTGAAGATATCTTTATTTCATCACACTTGACCAGGAGATAGCCATCATCTAAGGCCTCATAATAGCTCTCCCTGTGCTGGAGAACTTCTCTAACTCTTGCCCTCAGTGTAACAAATACTTCGTTTTATATAAAATGAAATGGATGTCTTCTTTGCCCTAATTTTTAAAATTTATTTTGCTTCAGAGGAGCATTAAGAAGCTCTGATCACCATCAAGCAATTTTAAAAAATGTGTTTTCAGTTCTGTCTCCAACCGGTTACCTCTAAGTCAAAATATATTAAGTGTAGCTAAGAGTTTACCAATTATTCCAGAGATGTCAGGTTATTTCTAGGATGATTATTGTGGTGTCCATGTCACTAGCAAGTGCTAATCCAGGCATGTGAACCCTGGCATTTATACCTACTAAAGGATGGCTTTATCTATTTAGATAACTAAGCTATCCTGGGAGCTATTTTGACAAACTCATGGGACTTAAATGCAGTTACCATTCAGACAGAGAGCAGAAGACTCTTAATTTTTAAATGGGTTATTTACATCAGTATGAGATATAAGCAATAACTACAGATCCTAACTCCTGTGGTAATTAGGAAAATAAGAAAGAAAAAACTTGAAACATCTAGAAATCTACTCATACCTGCCTCCCCTCCATCTCTTAGCTTGTTAATACCCTAGTTAAAGACATTGCAGAATTTCTCATGACTCTGACCAGAACTGCAGGATCCTCTGCTCCAGAAATATGTACAATATGTATTTTCCATTAAATGGTACCTTCTTCTGCTTCTAGCCTCATCCAATGTATGTCTAAATAACACAGCCTGGTTTCCTTTCCTGCTCCTTTGTGTTGTTCTGAAGTGAATCCTGACATGCTCTAACAACAGGTCTATAATCTAATACTAATCTGCCTTCTATAATAAGACAAAGTGAAGCTGGAAATCTCTTTTGGATTTGCAGGACATGAACTGAACAGCTTAAAGAGCCCACAATAGGCAACAATATTAGAAGAAGTCAGTCAAGGAAGGCTTTTACCAAGATATTAATCACCACAGTATCAAACCAAAAATGCAAAAAAACCGCCACACAGATAAAGGAAAGAAATACCCAGAAGAAACTGATGGAAGCTTGCTTTAGCATAAAAATTTTAGGACAAGTGCCAACTAATGTCAGAAAAGCCGTGGAAGGCTCAGTTTAAATCCTGTAGAATAACTTAGATTTAGTTGCATGACTCCTGCTATAATCAAAGAAAATGAAGAGGCTAGAAAGCTTGCAAAGTATCTCAAAAGTCAGTATCTCTAATGTTCTTTTCCCTTTTCCATCTAACCTCATTAAACTTCCTATATTAGGTGTTCTTCCTGTCACAGTTTAAGAAAGTTAGTCTCCAGTTGAGTTGCCAGCATGTAAATTACAGTTTGTGTTTGTTTTGTTTTGGTTTTTTCTTCTGGAGCTTTCAAATGGTAGTGGGGATAGCACACAAGAAATGGCAGGGTGGGTTCATCTGTGCTGCAGGTCCACTGATCTGAGAAGCCACCGAACCAGCACAGCTGGGATTCAAGAACAGGCCATCTTAACTGACCAATGGGTTATATCCTGGGCATGGCAGGTCTCTTCTTCAACTTTTTGGCAAGCTTTAGAATAACTCATGAATTTTCTATGCCACTGGTTTGATGCTCAGAGGGCTTTTTAATTGGGAGCTGTGGGTTGGTGAATAACACAGGCCAGCAGCAGCAGTACAAGCACAAAGGTGAGGTCAGCATCCTGTTGGGTATCAATGGCAGCCCAGCTGACATGATTTTTCACCCTTTTTCCCAATGTAAAACTTCACAGTTCTGCTGAAATTGATGTATTTTTACTGGAGTGGAGTGAGTTTCATCTCTACATAACCAGATGACTTACAGTTTTTACAGTCCCTGTAATAAGAATGAAACACAGTCTTTGAAGACTAAAATGTAGTTATGTACTCTGAATGCACTTCCCTGGAAAACACTTTGTGTGACAAGCCAGTGCAGCTGGATGGATGGCTTCCTCTCCATTCAAGGACAAACAGAAACAGGAGGATAATGCAACGCCTTCTCCAGCCAGAACATGCCTTGTACAGAAGCCTCATTGTATTCAGATGCATTTATAACTGTGGGCCATGACACAAAGTCACAAAAGAGGTACAAGCTGCTCCTTACAATGGCCTGATGCCTCAGCCATAGACAAAGAAAGCTATTGGCTGAGCAGCACTCAGAGCAGTCTGTAATAGAATCCTTCTCAGCTTTGGTGTAAGTGATGTGCCTACTAATGATCTCACTGACTGGTCTGTATGTCATAAAACTCAAAATGGCTCAGAGGCTCAAGGGACAGGCTGTCTGATTGAGAGAACTGGAAGAGGACTGTGGGCCCTTCAGGGATGAATCACAGACAACAAATAACATTTCCCGTTGCAGTGCAGGACTAGGCTGGGTAAGCCTCTAACACTTGACGCTCACTTCCCAAGTTGTCTAGGCTCAGACAGCTCTGTCCTTGTAAAAGGAAGGGCACCACCACAGCCCACAAGAAATCCATGGCGACCCCAGCACAGTGCTCCTTCCACCAGGTTAAACACCACTTCCTCACTTTCCTAGCTCCTAGGCAGATGACAGTCTGCCCCACTTGATTAAGAGCTTGGCTACATGAAAGGATTCACACAGCCCACTGCTGTCATATAGCATAATCTCCTGCTGAAAGATTCCCAGAACAGTTTATGGGTGTATGTGTGCAGAAGAAAAACTGAAAGGAAATTTGAAAATGCTCCTATGGGATACAGTGAGAAACTTCAGCTCCTCAGAGGTCTAAATTAGAGAGCAGAAGCTGATTTTTTTGTTCCACATCCTACAGAGGATGTGGAACAAAACTCAACTCTACCACTTCATAGATTAAGAAATTCTGCTACATTAAACTTGATCATTAACAGGAGATTTATTTCTGCTGTCTTGCCCTCTGACAAGCCACAATAATGCAAATTAAAATGTTCTTGTCACACCTTGATGGTAGGAAAGCTCAAACAGCAGACTGTCTGAGAGGAAAGGTACCTCATGAGGAGACAAGGTCTGCATGAGTGGTCACTGGTCCTAAATTGAGGTTCTGGACTTTCCAACATGTCACTAATTACCTCTGACTAGACACCTCCATGGCAGAAGCTACTTAGCTGGATCTAACTACCCAAATAGGTGATGTTTCTGGCTTACATGGACAAAAAGACACCAGCAAAAATCCAAGAGCTTAGTGAGACCACTTCTCTCATGACTGCTGGGAGAATCTCTGAACAGAAAGAGTCAAAAATATACGGGCAGATTTGGCTACAGTAGAGAGGAACATATTAATTCTGTAGAAAAGCATCCCAGAAAAAGATCCACCCCCATATCCTCTGATCCTCAGTCCATCTCATGCCAGCCCAATATGCTTTAATCTGGGCTGAAAAGTTTAATGGAAGAATTTCAATGGCCAATCTCCTTCTGTCACCATGGATAGGAAAAAGCTCTGCCTTTCTGATTGGATTATTGCAGGCTGTTGTACCTCAGGATGACTCCAAGTCATTTACACAAAGGGTCCTCACACTGCTCCTCGTAATGAAAGGCCTACTGGTCTAAATGAAACTACCTAGCTTTTGTTCCGGAAATTAAAATAATATTGGATGTTACACACTGAAACCTTAAAAAAAAAAGCTTCAAAGACTCAATATTTATGCAATGCAGACAGGTATTTCTTTTATATAAAACAGGAGTGGCTGTATGCACATTGTTGTAATCTCAAAATGGCACCTTATTATCAAACTGAGATCGAGGCCTGAGATATTAAAAATCCAGCTGGAAATAGCAGTTTCCCAGAAAAGCAGATTGCTCTATGACAGCTACCCCACCCCCAAATAAAACCTAAGTGAAACCCAAAATGACAACAAAACATTGAGTTTGTAGTGCTGTCTTTCATTTTAACACTCACATCTAAGTATCTAAAGTAAAACTAGCACTTTATATACAAAACAGGAAAAGAAGAGGGTTTAGGGGTTTTTTGTTGTTGTTGGGGCTTTTTGTTGCTTTGGGTTTTTTATTGGTTTGGTTTGGTTTGGTTTGGTTTCAGTTTTGGTTTGGTTTTGGTTTTGGTTTTGTTTGTTTGTATGTTTGTTTGTTTGGGGTTTGTTTTGTTTTTTCTTTTATGTAATCTATAAACATGTTTGAGGGCTTAAAGAATGAGGCAAATTTTTAACTGTCTTTGTTCTACTAGAATCCAAAAAGAAAAATTTTGGTCTTTAATTTTGTAGAAAGTGTTGCTTTACGTTGTTGTGTGAAACTTATAATTCAATTATAAAAATGCTCTGGGCTTCAGAGCAATTCAAAGGTGAGAAATGAGACAGAAGTTGTATTACATTGCAATCCTGAGATATGGCAGACTTTCCTAAGAAATCAATTCACACAGCTGTGGCTTTAGAAGAATTAGACACACCTAGCAGATCAAACCCAGATGCCAAGAAAATGTTCCCAGGACTGAAATGATAAACATGCTGACATCACAGTAAGTGATTTGTTTTTAAAATGCAAAGGCCTGTGCATAAAGATTATGCTTTGATAAAAGCCCCATAATTTGAAATGTGTAACTGTTTTCTATAGATTACTTCCCAGAGCAGCTGGAAAAACATGATCCACTAAAGATAAGATTGTTCCTACAAACATGTTTAAAAGGACTACAGGGAATCAGTTATAAGGCAAGTGAATTTAGAAAAGGATGTAATGAGTTATAGTAGTAGAGGAATGTTGTTCCATCCCAATCAAAGACAATGTCCCTAGGTTACAACATAGATCTGCGTGCTGCTTTTCACTGACTTTATTTTCTTCACAATAGCTAGCACATGGCTGTATTTGGATTTGCATTGAAAGTAATGTTGTTAACACAGCAATACTCATGTTATTGATGAACAACACTTGGACCTTTTCTGCTCCTTGCCCCAACCTAGCAATAGGAAGCTGTAGGTGCTCAAGCAGTTGTGAGGGGACATAGCTGGAACAGGAACAGCTGACCCCAGCAGGCCACAGAAATATTTCATATTGCATAGCACATTTCTCAGCATTTAAAGCTGGGGGAAGGAGAAGGAAAAAGGGAATGCTTCAAGTGATGGCCTTTGTTTTTCCCAGTAACTGCTGTGTATGATGGGGCCCTGCTCTCCTGGAGATGGCTGAACACCTGCCTGCCCATGGGAGGCACTGAATGAATTTCTTGTTTTGCTTGGCTTATGTGCATGGCTTTTGCTTTCCCTATTACACTGTCTTTATCTCAACCCACAGTTTTTTCACTTTTACCTTTCCAATTCTCTTCCCCATCCCACCACTGGGGAGTGAGCAAATAGCTGTGTGGGGATCAGGAAACAGCTGGGGCTAAACCAAAAAAATCTGAAAAAATTATGAATCTGAATTACCTTGAATATGTCTCTTTTAGAGGCTCTTTCTCATATTCAGAACCAAGTCTGACTTCAGATTTCATATATCACTGTTAAATAAAACACAGTATATAATCACTAAATAAAACACAGTATATAATCATCCACACAGTGTGAAATTTGGATCTACCAAGAGACAGAAATATTTTCTAATCAGGATCAGCTGTATAAAGGTAAGGAAGCCAATGTACCAGGATGAAGTTTATACAAAAATTAATAAGATGTGAATAGTTTTGGGGGAAAAACCTACTTAATGGAACCTTTCCATTCATGTCCTTCCACCCACTGAGAACTAGGTTCACACCAAGACACTGGCATGTGGAAGAGAACAAATTTAGATAAATCTTAGAACATGTTTTCAGAGGATGTTGAAATCCTTTACCTGTTTTCATGAAATTAGGACATTTTTCAATCTCAAGATGAACAACTACTCAAATTTCAAACACCATAATTTTTCATCACAGGTTTTTGTGAAAACTTTAGGTGTATCAAATCAATAAAAATGAAAAATAAAGCCCAAGTGTAAGTGTAATATACTTTTTAATTATTGAATTGTGGGTGATAAAAATATTTGCTCTATATAATATCTGGAATAAATAAATAAGGGATAATGGTTACAGTAAATTATAATAATATATGCTGAAAGATCAATTAGGAATCACTATATTTACAGAGTATAAATATTTTATGTGAAGAAACAGGAAGAGAGTGGCTCAAGGTCATTGGATGAGCCTCCCTATTGCATTAGTGCAAAAGTGGCAATAGAGAAGATATGACATTTTAGCTAAACAAATGCTTTATGTGAGCACAGTTGAATAAACTGTTTTGCAAAGGGTACTTCAATTGGATAATGCTCTGGTAATAAAGAAGGGCAATAACTTCTTTACAGTATATAGAGCTCTGTTATCTACTCTGCCAGTGCTTCTTTCCCTCTTTTTCCCAGAGGGTAAGGGGTGTGGAGTAGATTCAGTCACTGTTCATTTAAAGAAGAGGCTCTTAATTTAAAGAGATTATTAGGCATTAATTCATAGTAAAGAATTACTATGACTGACAGACACCGGAAGGGAAACTAACTCAGGAGCTGTTTCCTGAACAATACTTGACCTTACCATTGTTGGTCAAATAGCAGTCTTGCAATGAGAACCAAAGTTGTTTTACCATGGAAATTAACACAAAGAGAAGAAAGCTTGTCACCAGGATTGCAAAATAAAGTGAACTGATCTGAAAATATATTTATAAATTACCACACTTTATCTACACAAACAAAACTCATTCCAAACAACATTTGTCAAAATACTTAATCCCCAGTGGTCTCAATTTATACCTTTGAAGTAAAAAGGGAATTTGATATCTTCCTATAATACTCACCAACAGAGCCTCAGACTCCCTTAGATATACTGTGCTGGGGCCCTGGCCCACTTTGAAAACAACAGAAACTTGCCCTCTTCACCTCACATCCACAAGCAGCCAGTCTGGACCTGTTCTCATACCCACACAATTACTGACTTAAATAACCAGATGGATGTAATTCAGAAATCTGTCAATATGCTAATCTTTCATCTACAGCATGACTCCAAATTAGTAATCTAGTCCACCCAATCCCATTCTCTCAGTCTACAGCCAGCTGCAAGTTTGGGAACTGCTGCTGAATGATAGAACAGTTTGGAGGACCTACCACCTCTCTGGGCAACCTGTTCCATTGTTTCATCAGTCTCATCGTAAAATATTTCTTCCTTATATTTAGTCTGAATCCACCCTGATTTAGCTTGAAACCATTACCCCCTGTCCTGTTGCAAGAAGCCCTACTAAAAAGTCTGTCCCCATCTCTTACATGAAATCAATTAAGTACTGAAATATTTAAGTACTGAAAGGCCCTGAAAGGCCTCCTTTAAGTACTGAAAGGCCTCAACAGGAGGATCTCTCTGGAGCCTTCTCTGGACTGAAAAACCTCAACTCTCTCAGCCTTTCTTTATAGTGACGCCTTAAGAGGCTGACCTGGAACAGAGGCTAGGCAGAGTTACAGGAATAAAGTAGGTATTTATTAAAAAGCCTTCAAGAGATACACTTCGGGCAGCACAAGAGCCCAGCTGGGGCTCTGGCCAAGATGGACCCAAGATGGACAACCAGTTACAGCTTTTCACACTTTTATAAGTTTTGGTCAATTAACATATTGGGTTTAATTGTCCAATTACAGCTCCAGGTTAGGAAGTCCCATCCTCCCAGGCTGCTCTCCCCAGTTTCCTGTTGTTTATACCTTTTTGGGCCTGAAGCTGCAACAGTGTTCTTGGTTCTCAGGCTGGAAAAGGATTGTTTGTCTAACTGCCCTGTGAAGAGAACTTGCTAACACTTTATATGAAGTTCAGAGTCACACACTAAGGCAGTACAGAATCTAAAAAATATGAAAGATAAATTTACGGCGTCAATAGGACAGGTGTCCAGCCCTTTCATCATTCCTCCTCTGGACCTGCTCTATCAGAACTGGTTTTCCCAAACTGAGGACTCCAGAGCTGGATGCAATACTCCAGTCATTAATGAGCTGTGGGTCTCATTGCCACAGGAGACAAAAATGAAAAATGTCTTCAAAAAGTAATCAGATATTTTTATGCAAAAAATCAGTCAGAAGCTAGCATACACCTACCATGTGGTGACCCTATGACTCAGGAAGTCCCTAAACCACAGATTGTATTAAATTTGGATAAATGCAAAAAGGGCTGCATTCATCAGCGTCTGCCCCATGTCTTGTTTTTTTCCTAAGCATTGGATGTTTCCTACTTCCAGGTGTAGGACAATTTGCCAAACATATTTTTTTTTGCTTTAGCTGGTACAGCTTTGCAGGTAAGAAAGGACACAAATGTGAGGACCACTAAAATCAAAGATACAAGCCTACATTTCTAGCTACAGAAATGTAGGGCAGATGGCAGGTAAACAGTGCTGGTGCTTCAGGAAATACCAGGACTAACTTTTCTCACTGTTGTTTTACCTTTGTTATTAATCTGTTTTCTAGATAGTTAAAGAGGAACAACATTTAGAATTTCTGAGCTCCATCTCCCAAATGTTTTCTTATTTCACTTTAAAAAATGATTTTTCACAACTTGTTCACATTCTCTCTCAAATGCAGGTAAATCAGGAGCAGAACGATGTCACTGAGCTAGAGGCACAAACTGATCATAACAGGTTTCAAAAGTTACTGTGACATTCTACAACCTCAGTACTGAGCCTAATAGTGTGTTCCTATTGAAATATTCAGTTAATATTCAATATTAACTGAACACAATAGTTTACAAACAGATGTCAGACAAAATAAATAAGAAAAGATGCAAATTTATTTTATCTCTAACCCAAGGCCTTTAAAATCATTGAACAATGCAAGTCAAAGCAACTGAGAAAACTGAGTTTATTTTTCAGAGAAATGTTCTTTAGACTTGCTTCAGCAGTAAGGGTCTAGAAACTCCCAGAGGGACGATCAGAAGTCATCAGTTTTATTTTGCATTGGCTTTGCAGCTTTGAGATTTGGTTTGTTGCATTCTAAGTGAAAACAAAAGCTTTCTGAGCATGATCCAACAATGTGATTGCCTAATGACTGTCATTTGACTAAAGGGTTACCTTTCAATTTTACATCCTCTACAAATGAGCAGTGAAACACCCCTAGTTCTCAAAAATCCTCTTATCAATATTGCAGCAGGTCTGAGAAACAAGGTCTTTCAGCAGAGCGTATTTCCAAATGTTTGTGTTCTGAAAGTGCCCAAGACATCTTTGTTAAGTATTATTTCTTATAAAAACCAGCTGGAGAGCAATTGCACCCACCATTAGATTAATTCGCTTTGTCAATCATTCATTTCAAATAGCTCTCATGAGCGTTATAAGAATGAGCCCCCTTCTCCCTTTCCTGCCCACAGCTTTGTTGTCATATGAAATTCTTTTTTTTCCATTTTGGATGTGCTTAAGAAATTCCTAAGTGCTATAATTAAACAGATAATATGACACAAACAAAAGCTGAGCCTGACAAGTTCCAAGAAGTCAAGAAGATGACATCGTTTGTACATGCTTGAAATTATTGAGTAGTGATTGCAACCTGAAGTGAATGTGCTATGCCACTACAAACAAAAATTGGTACATCCACATTTCTGACATGCTTCCTTCACAAAGTTCTATAGCCTGCCACCATGGAAGTTTACTTGGCATGTGGTTTGGTTGCTTGGTCAAACAGTTGAAAATTAACACCATAAAGAGGCTTAGATGGGTGTAGGTTCAAGATCTTTATTCTAGGTGGAGCCATCCTTTGTAGTTCTCTGCAAATTACACCTTTGCATGTCTAATTGTGTAACATTAGGGACACTAGGCGCACGACTGAGATGGTCACCGTAAACAGACACAAGGTCAACTCTGCAAGCCTCATTTCAAAACTCTTTGAGAACCATAGCACTGATTTCAGTGTGTGTGCAATACTAAAACAAAGTTGTCATCTTTCTGCTTTCCTCAAAACCAAAGGGCTGCTTGAAAACTCACATTATCAGTCTACGCTCTGGAGAAAGGGATTCTCAGGGAAAACAGCAATAACCCATCTGTGAAAGTTTTCCATTATTTTCTGATACCTTTGCAATGGAATATTATAAGTGCCTCATGCTTTTATTCACATATCAAATATGTAGTTCCCGGCTGACTCAAGGAAATGCTAAACTACATGCTGTGATACCTAGTGAGGAGTCACTGCAGTAGATGATTCCCTATTTAATCTTTTGTCACCTTCTGTAGAAAGAATAAGACTTGCGGTTCGACTTACAAGATCCTAGTCTTTTTCTCTAGCATCCTTATTGCTTACTCTTTAACTGACTGGGTTCTGCAAAGAAAAACTACTTCTGACATAAAGTGCATGAGAAAGATTATTACATTAGCAGGAAAAAGGGAGGGAGTTCACAAGATGAACTCATGTGACAGATGAGCCCTTAGAATTGAAAAAGCTGGTGCAAAGAAAATATCACTCTGGTTTCTAAAGCAATTGTTAACATTTTTTGTGACTTCTACAGAAAGTTGAAAGTGAATTACAGACATCACTTTGATATGATTCACATCCAGTTAGAATTTTTAATGATACACATTGTCTTATGTCTTAAAGTTATTTTCTTAAGATATGTGTTACCAAATACATAATCATGGTTTTCAAGGACTGGACCAGCAGATGGCTTTTTCAACACAAAAGTAATACGTTTCTTTAAAGGACAAATGTTTAATTTTTGAAACTCTGTGGTAGAAAACCCCTGTGCAAGATCCAATCTATGTTTTCATTGAATAAAGTAAACAGAGAGAATTTTGAATCAGAACAGGAATAAAAAAAGGCAAACCCTTTGTCTGTCTTTGAGGAAAGAAGAAAAAATAAAGATGTATTACCAGAAGGCTCCTCAGTGCAGGTGCTGGACACAGCTCCCCTGATGAAACTGAAAATCAGCTCTGAGAGGAGGCATTCAGGAGGCCAGTGGTGCTCAGTCACTTCCCCAGCTTGCCAGCAGAGGCATCCAGTGACATCGAGAAAATCAAATAGATAGAAATTCTGCTTTTCAAACACTCTCTTATTCTAAGGTGGTTTGCAATTGTATCATAACATTTTGCCCAATCAAGTCTTGACAAACTCGTGAACTCTGGGAATCTTATGATCTCAGACTATATTAGTTACTCAAAGCCAGGGAATGCCAATGAAACTGTCCATGCCAGTAAAGAGCAGTGAGTCTCACCAGGAGGGACAGGGTCAGCCCAAAGACTGGCACTACCAAGTGTCAAGCTTCAGAAGGAACAGGTACAAGTACACCTCTTCCATGGAGAGAATAGAGTAGCAGTACTCCTAACAGTGGGCAGTGCCAAATCATCAAAGCCAGTAACTGCTAAAACTGGCACTTTGACAAAGCATTTGCTCAGTGCTAGCTGACAAGGTGCAGTCTGGAGGTTTGCCAGGAAAACAGGAAAGGTGGCTGTTGTTCCAGTGCAGGATGCTATTACACATAATTTGAAGACACGCAGGTACTTTGTGTTTATGCATACAACGTGGCCATGGGATTCATGAGTGTCCTATTTCTTTTGACACTCCTAATTAATACTTATTAAAAAAGTTCTGATGAGAAAAGTCAAAACACACCTACAGGGCTAAATTTAGACACAATTTTTTTCTTTGACAGTGGAATTATATTTTGCCTATTTGAAAAAGAAAAATAATTAGATTAGGTTATAAACATGCTTCTAAGATGACTAACTATAAGGGTGTCACATTGGGAAATCAGTTATAGATATAACAGGACATCTGAAATGCCATAAACACCTGTTCTTTGATGAAAATATTTGTTTTATGTTTGAAAGATAAAAATGGAACTTTTTAACTTTTGTATTTATCTTCCTTTGGTTATGATTTTGCTAAAATATACTGCTTTTCTTACCAGTAAAGTAGCACCATACCCCTCCACCCCAAAAAAAAAAAAAAAAGGGAGAAACATGTACGAAGAATGTGAGCCATAATTTGTGATAAATAGTATTAATGTCCAGGTCATGAAGCTAGATATTAAACCCTGCACATCTTCTTGACCTGACAGGATTATTCTCTCCAAGGGCTGAAAAGTGTTTCTACTTCAATATTCACTGAATAATTGGCTGTTATGTGGGAGAGTGACACCAAGGTGATAAGAACAGTGAATAACCACAATCTGACTTGCATTCATTCTTATTTGGTGATTTTTAACTGTCTGAGGCTCAGATTCTAATTTCAGGCAAACCCAGCCATCCTGCTGACATTCCTTTGTATTGCTACAGTTTTGAAACTGACCAAACCTTAAACCTCATTTGCTTGTCCAAGTGAGCAATATCAAGAGGCTCTGTTTTGGGAAAAGAAAAGAATTGCAAATGAATCAGTTGATAAAATAACATTTAGGGATAAAGACGGTAGTCTTTTTAGTCCAAAGAGTATTTGGACAGCATAGGCCAAATGTATGTAAATTAATCCCTTTATCTAATTCTAAGAATTGAAAATGCCTATTATTTTTCTCAGCTGTGATCCTGGTATAAACAACAACTATCAGAGTCTGTAGGAAGGTTTCTTGAATCTGGTGAAGGCCAGAATAGTGCATTCTAAACAGCACAGTTGTCCTTGCTGTTGGAGAAGACAGCACTCAGAGGGGAGCAAAGAAGAGGATCTAGTGTTACTTTGCAACACAGGAGTGAAAACATCATTGCCACTCACATGTCTTTGAAGTTTTATTTCTCATTTTACTAAAAATGCAACTCAAAGCTCCTTGGGACACAATTTGTTTCTTCAAGAAGCTTTTCTCACCAAGAAACATTAATCAGATTGTTTCCTTTATAGAATTAGTAACTCAGATACAGCAGTTGGTCTTGTCTCAGCCAGTTTGGTCTTCTGTTCTCTGCACCTCCATCAAGAGCTTTGTCTTAATAAATGCCACAGTTTGAAATTGTTGACATGGTTTTGCAGTACCTAAAGGACTCACAAACAAGCAAGTTTATTTCTGTGTGATCTCCTGGAGGGCAGGCAGAGAACATTTCTGTTTGGAGGGAGGGACTGAAAGCCAAATTCTTTCACAGCTACTTTGCTGAACCTCTGGGAATCCCTTCAAGGACAAAACCAGACAATGTCACAGGTAATGCCATTGGATCATCCAAGGATGAAGGAAGTGACATTACCTTCCACTGAACTATGCTCAAGTACAAACCCAGAACAGGGGATTGGCTTTCTGAGTGGGTGAGCTCAGGTGAAGAAATGGCTGAAAGAAGAGCATCTACATAATGGAGTGAAGCAACTGAAGGACTTTTGAGCTCTCCTCCAGGCTCCACCACTGTAAGAACAGGAGAACAAAATGTGTCTCTTTTATTACAAGTGTAATTACACTGGGGATATGGGACTAGAACATCTCCACATAGCCTTTTTAAACTCTCACACCTTAGGAACTTTGATGTATGCATGTCCATAGGAAATATTTTCCAATCACCAAAACTGCTCATTACTGTCACACAAAGCATCTATCAGGATCCATACAGATCTCTGTGCAGGATGCAGTAAGAGCACACCTGCAAAGATATTCACAGATCAGAAAGTTTACAAAATCACAGAACAGCTTGGGTGGAAGAGACCAGTAAAGGCCATCTAGTCTAAGCCCCTGCAATGAGCAGGAACATATTCATCTATACCAAGTTTCTCTGAGCCTTGTCCAATCTGACCTTGAATGTCTCCAGGGATGGGGAACATATCACCTCTCTGGGCAACTTGTCCCAGTGTTTCACCACCATCAACATAAAAAACTTCTTTTCTTGTACCTAGTCTGAATCTACCCTCTTTAGTTTAAAACTATTACCCTTATCCGATCACTACAGGCAAAAGAAGCCCAGATCTCTCAGTCTGCCCTCAAAGAAGAGGTGTTCAAACCCTTTGATCATTTTTGCAGCCCTCCTTGGACCTGTTCAAACAGATCCATGCGTTTCTGTACTGAGGACTCCAGAGCTGGATGCAGCACTCTAGATGGTCAGACCAGTGCAGAATACAGGTGCAGAACCACCTCCCTTGCCCTACTAACCACATGTTTTCAGATGCAGCCCAGGGTGCAGCTGTTTTCTAGGCTGCAAGGGTACATTGCTGGGTCATGCCTATCTTTGAATTTACCAATATATCCAAGTATTTCTTGGCAGGGCTACTTTCTGTAGCTTTCATCCCCCAGCCTGTGTTGATACTGGAGTCACTTCAACCCAGGTGAAGTTGGCACTTAGCCTTGTTGAATCTCACGAGATCTCCCTAAGTCCCATCTTTGAGCTTGTCCAGGGCCTTCCAGGTGACTCCTGTTTCTCAGGGGTGCCGACCCTATCATAGCTTGGTGTCTACTTGCAAACTTGTTGAGTGCACCACTGCCTGTGTCGCTGGTGAAGACATTGAAGAGGAGTCCCACCACAGACCCCTGAGGAACACCACTCATCACCAATGTGGACATTGAGCAACTGACCACTACTAAATTAACCACTCCTGATTTTATATAGCACTTAACTAACAAAAGGATTAAGAATTTGTAGATGGTATTTACTCATCCCTTGCAATCAGCTCTCTTGTTTATACAGTTCTAGCTGATTACGTGATGAATGTGTGTAGACACAATTTATGAGCCAGCATCATTTGCTGGATGGGCCATTGATGAACAGAGGTTTTGACACTGACTTTCACAGAAGTGGGTCTGAATCTTCCCAGCACTCTGTTTTGTTGCAGAGGTTTACTGATCTCCCATTCTGTGGTAGCTCACACACTGATAAAGCTCAAAGATAAAGCTCTCACAAGATGAGACAGCTTCAGACAGCAAGAAGAACTGGAAGTCTCTTCCCCATGCTTCCAGGGAAATGTCTGGATGTAGAAATCCAAAAGCACATTGAGACACAAGAAAGTGCAAGGATAACAAGCCACTAAGAAAGCAGGAAATATTTCAGTTAAAAGTAATCTGAAATACCACCAGAGCAAATTTCAAAATCAGTATCTTCACTCATCAAAAGTCATCTTTATTGCTCATTTTGTCTCTTTGATTAGATTACTGACATTACAGAAGCATGGCTTTGATTTATAATTCAATACACTTGTCATCAATAGCAGGTCTGAAAATACATTTCCAAAAGGAAAGCGTCAATCAGATACAGAGGGCAAGCTGCCAAAAGGCTCCAGCTATTAATTCTGAGCAGAATTTGGTCTGATTTGATATTAAATAGCTGACTCACTAGTTTCCTAGCATGCAAAGAAGATAGAAACTAATCATGGCTGAATCAGAGAATTATTAAAGTATTTTTAGAAAGAATTAGTACCCTAAATCTTTTTCATGGTATTTATCAAACCTTCACCCATCTTGGGAGAACTGCTATCTCATTTATCATATGATTTAAAAAGCCTTCTTAACATTGACTTGAAGATGATTAGTTACAGTCATAACATCATCTCACTAAATATGAGGTATTCACAGGGATGCATTTCCCTAAGGCAGTCAATTTTAGGGCACCTACTCTAAGCAACAGTAGGACAGAGCAGGTTCTTGAACTAGCAGCCATCTTTACCTGGAAAGCACATGGGATAAAGTCTATGGATGTTGCACACTGTTTTCATCCAAAAAAAAATACAAGGATAGACTCCATCAGGTATTAGGAACTAAAATGTTTTAAACACTCTCTTGAAATCACAAATGACTGGATTACTTGAGGCCTTTTCTCTGCAGATTCATCTTGTTGTGTATCTCACTGGATTCTACCCTGCAGGCTTTCTCAGCCAGGCTGTCTTCTCAAGTGTGTCTGGATTTACTACCAGGTGTAGTGGCACAATTGATAGCTCTGCTTTGAACTTTACCACGGACTTGCAACTTTCATCTTAGAAGTGGGCATTTCTCAGGAAGATTGATTGTCACAACCTGGACTTAAGCACTTGGCTAATTGTTGTCTGGAGCCCTGCTAAGTTTCAATTCTACTATTTGTTTTAAATTAAATTCCTTTTTTGTAAGAGTGTCAAATTCGATCAGACTAGTCTTTTCCAGTATAAACTTGTCAGAAACTAAAAAGTAGCTCCATTTCCACCTAGGCTTTTGTCAGTACAATAGAAAAGTACATTTCAAGTGATGTATTTATACGAGTAAATTACATTCCAACCTCAGTCTTTTATGTTTAATGTGTTAGCTTTAATCCCTGAACAAATTAGAAAGCCAATATTTGTATTGTTTTCCTAAGTCACATGCAGATTTTATTACCACTCATGAGTGGAGATAATACATTCAGCATTTCCTACACCCTAAGTAATGCAATTAAATAATAAGTACTAATGACTGCATTCTTGTTGAAAATATATTTAGGTTTCTTAATTGAACAGATTCCTCTGTGACTTGAAAAATCTAGACTTCTTTTAAACAAAGTTTAGAGATAAGCCCAGAAGCAACCAGAGGCACAGTATGTTCTCATCATAATATACCAGAGAGTAAAAGAAAATAGTGTTGGAAAAGACCATTAAAGATCTAAAATATATGAATCCTATTCTTAGAGCTCTGCCCAATCACAGACTACAAGGACAGTGGAAACAAGACAAAAGCTGATAAGTGTTTACCTCATAACTGGTGTTTTTTCTCTTCCCAGTTTCTCTTCTCACTCTTTAATTTCATCTCTCATGGTTTTTTTTTTTTTTTTACCGTCTCTTCCCCTGTTATCCCTTTCCTCATGCCTTCCTGCACAATGTTCTCTTCAGCTCTCTTGCCATCTGGGTAATTTTTTGTCCTCTCCAGAACCAGAGCCTAGCATTTTTGCTGTGCCACCTTCTTTCTTTTCATTCTTCCCTCAAATATCTCCAGCCACAACTGAACTACAGGGTTTACTCTCCTACCAGTGCTTTTCTCTGCATCTTCCCATACTTTTCCACTCCAACTATTTTCCCCCACAGTATGCCAGTTGGCTTCCATTTTCTTTTCTCTTATTTTGACCTTGTTTCTCCTATTGTCTTCTTTTCTTTCCACAGGTACCTCAGATTCTCCTTTTTCTCATTTCTATAATTATGACTTATCCTTTTCCTGCTTCTTTCAGGTCTCTATGTTTTTCAAGATTCTCAATCTCTCAATTTCAAATATCCTTTCCATACCTTCTTCCATTTCTCCATCTTCTCTATTTCTTTCCAAATCCCTTTCCTCTCCTCTTTGCTTTCTCTCTCTACCACCTCACTCTGCTCAGGCTCTGTTTCAGCACTGATGTTGTAATGCTTGTACAGCCACCCTGGCAGACCACAGAGGAAAAAAAGCAGCATGTCAGTCCATGGCAAGGAGCCCAAGGTAACTCCTCACCTCAAAACTCACCGGCTGAACAAGAAAGTTAGTTGAAAGTGCCTTGAGAGCTTCCTCCACATTCTCAGCACAGAAAGACCTAGATCCCCAGGCTCCTGCTGTGCACAACACTTTGGACTGTGGCTTATTTGAATAATTTGTGTAGCTCTTGGGACCATGTGCTCAGCTTCTTTTTTTGGTTTTGTTTTTTATTCAGCTTCTTTTTTCGGTTTTGTTTTTTATTCCTGACCAGATACTAAGGATTAACAGAGAATCAAAGAACACTGCAAGGAACTTTATGAACCTGGGCTAGCCTTGATGTTTTATCAGGCTGCTTGATGACTCATTTGGATACTCCTATTTCACAGTAATCCTGCTTTATGAGCACTGTACTGTGCAGATAAGCCATCTGCCTTGCTGCATCCCTTCTTGTAGTGCTTTCATTCCTTTCTTGAATGCTTGTCCATCTGTTAGTCAGAGACATGCCTGACCATACTACGGAGAAACAGGCTTTCTTCCCCCATCTCAGCTCTTGTGAGACTTGGAGGGTACAGGAAAGCCAAGTTCTGCCCAGTGCCAGCCCACAGGAGATCCAGAGTTTATTGTCCCCCTAATGCTGCTCCTGAACTGCACAATGAATATTTCATGGAACAGTAGAGTTGTTCTCTACCATCCTACTATTCCCATTGCTCAACTGTACTGGTGTGAAACAAGCAGTTCTTGCTTATCCTGCTACATCTCTTGCAGGCACTACCCCAGCTGAAGCTTTGGTGCTACTAGGGTAACTAGAGTTCAGAACAGATGGTCTTCAAGCCTATCTCTACTTCTTCCTCTATGGGACCATAGAGATGGTGTATGAAGCAGTCAGAATGCAGAGCATGATCATTTGTATAGCCACAGTCACAGATGGTCCTGCTTAGTTATTAGTGAAACCAAAAGGAATCTAATCTTTATTGAAAAGAGGGATATCTAACATACTTTTTATATAAATTTTTCAGTTTAGCTCTTCTAATGGTTTTCTTTCAGCTGCTGCTGTGTGATGGTGTTTGTGGAAGATGAATACAAACAGTGATGGACTGTGGATGCCAGGGACTAAATCAGTTTGCCTTTGATCACACCCTGGATGGTGAGAGCAATTCTCATGCATGATCAACTCTCTCTGGGTTGCCAAGGAGCAATATTCTAACAGTTAATCAAGCAACTTCTTGTCTTTCTTCCTAGCTATAGGGTAAAGGGCAAGAAATAGTCAAGTGTCAATGAGGAAAAAACAAGGGATTAAAAAAATTAATTTGTTTTTGTAGGATGACTCCTCTTCTTACTGTGATATAGCTTCCCATGCATGGTAGATTCCCCTGGGCTTTAAAGCTAAAGGCTGAAAATTGAGTTAAAAAATCCCAGTGTATAAAGGTATCTGCTTCTGAACGGTATCTTCTCCCTCACCAGCTGACTTTGCCAGTCAAGGGGAAAAGAAAAGGAGCTACTGATTGACTGTTACCTGTCTTCTTATCTGGGAGTACTGTATAATTATGATGCAAAATGTAACATCTCTATAATTTGAAGCTGCTCCTTTCTGAGGCTTAATTTTGATTTGGACTGCACCCCTGTTTGAAGGAAGAGGAGCCACCCATATGAACACGAAGCTGGAATGATGCTAAACTTCCCCTGACCAGAGGGGTCTACAGAATTTCAGCCTAAGGCACAGCAGCACAGATTCAGCTCCAGAGATAAATTATGGCAAAAAGGTAACTGTATCTGTTAGAAACATCAGTTCTTTTGTCCACTCCTCCCAGGAACCTGCTCTTCAACACCTTATTACCACCTGCAGAACAAAGCAGATCCTATGTGAGTCAGCAGTGGACTCTGAATGAAAAGTATAGGGCTTTTTTGGTTTTTCAGTTTTAGCAGTCCTCACAGCTATCTGTAATGAACATTTTTCAGTGACAGAAAATCATAGGAAAGGTCATTTGATTCTGCACTAACATTTCAATGAAAAAAGATACTTAACCAAAACAAATTATTTTTGTTACAGCTGCTAAAGAGGTGTGCAGGTGGCCCTCCTCTGCCTATCCTTTAATGTGAAATCATTGCCTGCTGCTTGAATGCTTTCTGAGTTAACAATGTGTGCCTTCAGCATGTGCATAAAACCAGGCATTAAAGCTCAATCTTTGCCACTTCAACAGCACAGAGGGGCTATGGCAAGCTACTTTTGAGGAGGGAAGGTGGTATCACAAAATATGCTAAGAGACCAAGAGAAAGATGTTTCTTCTTTGTACAACAGAGTGCTCTGGATATCATCTCTTTCCTCAGCTGTTGTGCTTTACAGAGGAGGGCAGTGGTAGCAGGTCTGCGGATGCAAACATTGCAATAAGGCAACAATAGGGCACAAAATATTTGGTATCTTGGCAGGAAATAATAGGATTGCTACCAGCATTTTCCATTTTCAGCAAATCTGATAAAACTGTATGAGGAGCCAAAATGCAGGAGGAGCAAGGTCTACCACCTTTCAAAATGTATGAATTGGCCAAAAGGCTTACTATGGACTTAGATCTAAGAAATGCAAAATGCTACAAATGAAAGTGAACTCCATGTGTTGGTGCAGGCTGGAGACTCTGCAGAAAAGGATCTTGGGGCCCTAGTAAGAAAGTCAACTTGAATCAGCAGTAAGCTCTTGTAGCAATGCAAAAGTATCAAAAGTAGGTCAGAGGAAATGATTCACTTCTACTTGGCACTTGCAAGGCTGCATCTGGCATAGTCTTCAGTTTGGGGAGTGAGTCTGGAGGGAGGTCAGTAAGACGTGAGGAGCTGCAGCACATGACCTTTGAGAGGATAAGGGAAGTGGGGAGAAAATAAAAAAATTCTAATAACTCTCTTCAGCCATCTAGTCAAGAATATAGAGAAGACAGTTTTAAAGAACACAAATCTTGCCTCTTGTGAGAAATGGGCAGTCAAAGGACAATGGATAGTGATCACTGTTCACAGGAAACAAAGTTTGAACTGGTCATAAGGAAAACTTTCTCTGTGACAGTGATTAAGGACTGTGACAGGCTGTCCAGAGACATCGTGAGACCTCCATTCTCCATCCCTGGGTGTTTTCAAATTTGACAGGAAGACACCCTGAGCAGCTTCATATAACCTTGCAGTCTGCTGTGACTTCAGCAGGGAGACTGGAGAGCTCCCAACATCACTTACTACCCAGAGTATTCAATGACACGTATAAAGTGGCAGCATCTGGAGAGCTGCTACAGAGCACCTAGCAGGTTTGGGGTATGGGGCTGTTCAGTACTATTAAAAGCTAAAAGAAGATGGATCCCATTTGTTTAGTAAAAAGGGCTAAGCTTGGAATGGTATCCATGGCATCAACTGTCCTCTTTAGTATCTTTAAAATGGATGACATATTATAGTTTTAAATGCAGGTTTGCAATGACTTCATAAGAGGATTACCTATAGCACTGCATTCTATTTCCTCTTCACCAAGCTGTTCCTCATGGGTGTGACCTTTTTTAGAGGTTCCTGAAGAGATTTGGGGAGAATTTTAGGTTTTGTTTACAACAAAATGTTGCAGAAAAACACTCTGGTAAATGTTACCATGAAAGACGACTGATTTTCTAGAAGACAAATAAAGACCTAGAATATTTTAAAATGAGAAGGAATGTCAAGATTTTCAAGTGAGTCTCATGACTTTTCAAAGCCTGACTTGTGGTTGTATGATACCTGTGATCAGCAATACCATACAGAGGATATAGTTGAACAAAAGTTATTTTAGAAAAGTGCTGCTGGAGTTCTTCCATCTCAAGAGCATGAGGAAACAAACTCCCCAAGCTGTGAGCACCAAAGCCTAATGGGAGGTCCAGAAGGGAATCAATAAATGCAGGCTCACCTCCAATATTTAGGAGCTCTGTGTTAGCATCAAAGTGGCTGATGTAGGTCAGAAAGATCACTTGAGATTTAACAAGGCTGGAAATAGAGCAAGAATCATTGTCCTCTGCTTGTAAGAGCAAGGGCCCTTCAGGCAGTGTCCACTTGAGCAGTGCAGTCAGAAGATGCTGACCTAGAGTAATTTTGTTCCTAGCACAGAGTGCTTCAGCAGGTAGGTGAGTGGGGTGAGATGAGAGCAAGTAATAAAAACACTGTAGAGAAAATGAGCTGATAAAACACTTTCAGTTTCACTTTCTGGAGATGGCAGGACTCTCTCTCACTGACTGCTTTTTTACCCTGTGATATTAAAAAAACCCAGAAGAACTTCCTGAAAAGTCTTGGGATTAGTACAGTATTTAAACTCATTTAATTACTGTGATGAATTGCATGCCTTCCATTGATCTCCTTTTCTGCCCCAAAGTAGTTTCAGAATGTTCATTTTGCCTTCCCAAAGTACTAAGTTTGAAGTGAATTTCTGTTTACTTGTGTTAATACTAATCAAAGGAATCAAAATGAGGTGTACATGACTAATTGACCAGTTTGTTTTACTGTAATCCATGGCAATGCTGATAAGGTTTTCTGACAGCGTGCAAATCAAGCTGCTGTCAGCAAAAGGCATTCCCTGTATAAAAAGCAAAAGAAGCAGGCAAGCTGCAGTTATTTCCTAGGAAAGACAGAAGCCACTTGGGAAAAGGGAGCTGCCTTTCGAAGGAAATGTCAGGGCAGGGAAGGGAATGGGATTTAATGAGATGAAAGGACAAAAGACCTGAGGCATAATTAAGTCCCAGAAGATCTCACTGAGAGTTCAGCAGAACCCTCACTTAGCAGTCCTTCCACCTTAACTAGAATTAAAGTTCAATTTGGTGTCTAAGGGGAGAGGAACGACCTGCATTATCAAGCATAGAAATCAATGAACTGTGTGAAGGAAAAGGTCACACCCCTGCTTGCAGCACAGAAGGCCGAGAAGGAAAAGTTGAAGATGTAAGACAGCTCAACACTTACTCTCAGTGTTGGGAATGGGAGAGGTGGATGCTACCCCATAGATTTGTCACTACCTCTTCTCACCATAAAAGCATTTCCATTTCCATTGAAGAGGACAATGTAGAGTTTTTTCTCCATTGTTTTTTTTTTCTCTATTGTGTTTTCTCTATTTTTCTCTATCTCAATTGTGTCCATTGCTGTTTTTAATGTCTAAATAACTGTTGCAGAACTTTTTACCTGGTTTAATGCAAGTATCTAGCAGACAGGTGAAACACACATTTCCATACACAGTGGACTTAAATATTTCAAGACATCTGAGTTCAGTGCATTCTCCTGGTCCTACTGGGCATTTTATCCTCCCTGCTACACCCACAAACAGACCATCAGACACCCAGTTTCTAAGTGTCTGGGCAGAAACTTTCCTGAGTAACAACTAACAACCTAAATTAGTGCAACTCATGAGCAGCAGGTAGGAGCAAGACCAGCAGGCAGTGTGAAAGTACTGCTCACTGTCAACTGAATGCAGATTGCCTGAACCCCAGGCATTCCCCAAAAAGACGGAGCTCTCTCCTTGGGGAAACACTGCTATGAGAACAGTGGAAACTCAACAGATACATCTGCAAATTGGGTTCTGTTGGGTGACACCACCATTCTAGTGAAGCCACATTTGCTCTTCCTGTGCCATTTCCCATCAGCCACCCCTCAGCTCTCATCCCATGTCTCATCAGCTGCAGATACCTTAGACACTGTTCTACCATCTGATATTTTCCCAACAGCATGCCTGGGTGCACCATATATATAGTATTCTCATTATCCCAGTGCTTGGAAACTAAAAAACATATTTTCATTCACCTTTGGAATGAACAGAATATCAACAGAAAGAGAAACCCATGTAAAACAGCTAAGCATACATACTCTCTCCAATACCTGGCCCAATAGGCAGGTAGCTTTCAGGAAAAGACATTGGCTTGATGCACATGGTGGACTTTGATGTCATCCACATGGAGTCACTTCATGGATTACCTCTCACAAGGGTGAGCAGCCAACACTCTACTTCTCATTCATGCAGAAGGTGGCCTTGACATTAAATAAACTATAGTCTCACTGCTTATTTTGCTGGCAAAACAATAGGTATGTTTCATCCTGCAAAACACGTGTGTGCAGAGTGCAGAAAGAGTAGCTTGCCATTTGGCTTAAAAAATACCCTGTAATCTTCTTGAAGCAGAAAAGTTTCCTAAAGTGTCTTTCTACACAGTTTCCAAGTACTTTGTCATGCCCAGGGGAAAGTGATTAAAAAAGGGAAATAGTGCCTCCATGTAAAAGGATTTTTCTAAGCAGAAATTCACAGCTTCAGCAGACCACAGTATGCAGGATGCCTGCAGCTGGTCTATCACCTTTGGCTGGATTTTCACCTACTTACACTTGTACCCCATCTTCACTAGAAAGCTGAAGCTTCTCACTTGCTTCACAGCTTTCACAATTGGTGAAATTGGTCACAATTGAGGTTACCTGGTCAACATTGAGCTTTAGTAGGCATTCTGCTTCCCTCTGCCAGATCATATGGATTCTCCATGCAACAGACGGCTACTACAGTTGATTTAGAAGCCAGATTAAACTTTTACATGAGATGTCCAAATTACAAACTTTTCCTGCCCATCCCTCACAAAATACAGTGGATGCTGTAGTTATTTGTAAGACCAAGCTGTAGTTCTCACCCAAGCAAGTTTGGCATCCCACATAATTCCAGAGTAGAGAGCTGAAATAACTCCTATCTCACCCTGGTCAATGACCCCAGCTCAGGCATGGATAGTTCTCTCCCTGCATCCGGATCTGTCTGATCAAACCAAGCTTTACTCTAGGACTGCAACAGAGCAAGCCCACACCTTTTCAGCTGCAGTTAATCAAAGTTCATCAGCCAGCCCCTGTGAGAAACGGTGAAAACACATCTGAATCGCTTTCTGAATTAAATCATTATTTTCCATTCTCTTGAATAATAAACTTGGAATTAGACCCAAAGAAAGCACTAATCCTGCTACAACTTTTACCCACTAAAAACCGACACTAACGTCAGAGCTCTTGACATGATTGTGATGGCTTTTAATTTCTTGGGTGTAGATAAGGCCTTCATAATCACTTCACTGTAGGCAACCTATTTTTTTTTCAAGTGTTATTTCAATGTTTCCATCATTATTCAGATTCATTCATGCAATGACAAAAATGTAAAAACTGAAAGATCAGCATCTACTCTCAAATCTTTGTACAATGACTGTTTCAGACTGGGAGCCATCAGCTTACAAAAACCAAACTAAACCAAAACCCAACAAAAACCACAAAAAAACACAACAAAACAAACAAACAAAACCCAGCAACAATAACAAAACCCAAACAAATTCCAGCTACTACTTTGACTTCCCAGCAAAATTCTTATTACAAATTTCATTGCACAAAATGAGATTTCAGTCTTATATGATTTTTTTGTGAGCCACACCAGTAGCAAAAGCCACAGACTAACAAAAATACTCTCAAAACTCCAAACATCCTTGTCCATCAGAAATATGTCTTCATTTTCTTACAACAGCTGTAGAAAAACTGTAACTTTCAGTGAAATACACAGCATGTGCCAGTATATTTCCACAAACTTACAGAATAAATTGATTTGGGTACACAAAGAATTTAGCCAACAGCAACAAACCATATGGCTAAGTATCAAAAGTGTATATTTAACTAAATTAAGGAAGTTTTAAAGATGTTTGTTTGACAGACCTGTATAACTACTCTTCTGTTGAATGTGGCTAAAGTGTGAATTAGAGTTAAAATTGTAATTAAAACAGTCATTTTCATTAGCATGCATCCAAACTGACTGTGTTATCACAAGCTTTCTTTAATGGTTTTTATAATCTCTGCTTGCTTTCTGCACTGTTTGGACAAACAAGATCTAGTTCACGAGAATATTTCCAGGAAGGTTTCTGAGTTAGCTCAGGTTATAAATGTTTGCACTTCCACTGCTCAGTGCTGGTTTTAGAGGCAGACAGTTCATTGTCAAAAGTGGTACCATGTTTCTTCAGCGCCCGTCATCCCACAGTGACAGTGAACAAGTAATGCACCAAACAGCCTTGGCCAATTGCCTATGGACACCTAAAATGAACCTGTAACAAATACTTACTGTAAGTATTCAATGTTTTTAAATCTCTATATAGTTACTTTGCAAGCAGAAAAATGGGCAAAATTCAAGGGAGTAAGAACTGTTTAGGCCACTATGGGTGGACGAAAGCATGTGGGTGACCAGGTACAGAGGCAAAGGGTGGTGTGACAGATCTCAGATAAATCCTATTATGTGCCCATGCCCAGACAATTTGCTGGAAATACTGCCTTCATTATCTATCCACTTAGTCTGTAGAAATTCAAGCCAGAGCTTCATTTACTTTTGAATTTTCCACAGTGAAATTTGGTCTTCTGGGGTGCTAAATTGCTTCTGCAGTGTTGAATGCAAAGCCCTCCAAGCAAACTGCTGTCTTCCTCCACTCCCAAGAGGATCTTACAGTGGGGAAAACTGATTTAAATGATAATGTAAAACTTTGCTGGGGGCAGGAACAAAAGCTTCTGCAACCAAGTATTAATCTTAGCTCGAAACTAAAGGCAGAAGCAAGGCCAGAAGAGCTACTGTCCTCAGAGAGAAAGATAAATATTCCCTACCTTGCTTCAACTAGCACAGCCAGAACCTTCCCAGGCTCTTTCCTTTGCCCCTATGTCTTTTCTCAAGGCACAGTATTTCTTATAAGGAAGTGTTAGATCAGTTCACAGAAAAAAGAAGCACACACTAGTGTTAATTCATTCCTCAGCAGAAAGCAGGATATAAGGACACCACAATTCTGCTGATGGACAGTTGTTGCCTACTGAGTCTCCCCATAATCCTGAGCAAATGAGCTAATACAAGATGTAAGACCAGGCCTGTGGCACCAGAGGTGCTGCCCATGCTGGGGAGCTACCCAGGTGAGAAAATTTGGTCTCTGTCAGGGGGGAGCTGGAAGCCAAGTTGGAGTGGGAGTAGTAGATCTTACACCACAAATAGGTTTCCTTGCATTTTTCCCAACATACAAGTAGTTTTCATAGAAATCACTGATGTCAAAGCTGGTCAAAGCCAAGCAAATCCCTATGCTTGGAGTGTACATCTTGTGAAGTGCTATGGAAGAATTAAGACTGCAAGCATTTAGCCACACAACATGATCAGCTACATCAGTCCCACTACTTAAGTCATGCATGAAAATGACAAAACTGAAGCAAAACTTTGTCTTCAGTTGCCAGTGTTATGCCAGGATGAATGGTCCAGTGCTAACTGTCCCTGCAGATGATGAATCTTCCTACTTCCTAGGGTGAATTTCTCCATTTATAAACATGTCTAATCTCTAACCAGGAACAAGTAGTGCATTGCTTAAAAGGATGCTGGACCAAACAACAAATGGAAGAGGTAATGCCTTGAGAAATTGTTGTCTGGAAAAGGAAACTAGCAAAAAATCCCAGGCTACATAATGAAAAAAGAAACCTGGAGGAAACTGCTTGAACTAACATTTTTACTAATAAATTTCGTAGACACACAACCCAAAACTTTGTTCCTGTCACAGTTTGACATTGGTTTAATGCCAGGCACCCACAAAAGCTGCTGCTCAACCTCCCCTGCCACAGCCAGGCAGAGGAAAGAGAAAAATACTAACGAAGGGGTCATGAGTTGAGATAATGACCAGAAGGAAACACTGCAAGGGCAAAACAGGCTCAACTTAAATGTACTAAGAGAATTTATTACTAACAAAATCAGAGGACGATAATGAGAAGTAAAATAAGCCCTTAATACACCTTTTGTTTCCTCAATCCCTCCTTCCTTCCAACCAACAGCATAGGGAGACAGGGTGTTGGGGTTTTTTGGTCAGTTCATCACTGAGATTTTCCTCCACTGTCCAGGGAGAGGAGTCCTTCCCCTGTGAGGCCGTGGGGTCCCTCCCACAGACACAGCTCCCTGTGAACTTTCCCAGCATGGTTCCAATCTCATGAGCAGCAGTCCTCCCAAACTGCTGAGAGTCCCTCCCATGGGCAGGCAGTCCTCCCAAAACTGCTGCAGCGTGGTCACTCTTCCATGGGGTGCAGTCCTCCAAGGACAAGGCTGCTCCAGCCTGGAAGCAGGGCCCTCTCTCTCCATAGAGTCTCCCACAGGACCACAGCCTCCTCCAGGCATCCACCTGCTCCAGCATGGGCAGCTGGTGAATCTCTGCATCCCACATGGATCCCCATGGGCTGCAGGGGCACAGCTGCTTCACCATGGTCTGCACCATGGCCTGCAGAGGAATCTCAGCTCCAGTGCCTGGAGCACCTCCTGCCCCTCCTTCTGCACTGGCCTTGGAGTCTCCATGTTGTTTCCCTCACACAGTCTCACCTCCTCCTCTTCTCTTGGTAGAAATAACCTGTGTGCACTTTGTTTTGATTTTCTTCTTAAATATATCATAAACAGGGGCATTAACAACATCTCTAATTGGTCCAGGCTTGGCCAGCAGCATGTCCATCCTCAGAGCCACCAGGGACTGGTTCTGCCAGACATGGTGGAAGCTTCTGGCAGCTTCTCCCAGAAGCTGCCTCTCCATCCCCCCCTGCTACCGGAAACCAGTCTGTGCAAAACCAGCACAGTCCTCATTGCATAACCAATCTCTTAAAATGCCTTCCACAGCCAAGTGAAATTTACTGACTGGAGGAACTTGTAGCAACAATCAAAAAACTGCAGCATATTGTTCCCCCCAACAATACATCATGTAAAATTAATAATGTGGAACCTGATACACAGTCTACACAAGGCTGTCAGAACTTCAGCACTTCAGTGAAGGAGTCCCTTAATAGCCAGTGTGGAGTGAAGTGGATACTGTCCCTGACATGAAGGAAGGAGATGGTCTACCACTTCCACCCAAGCAGGTGCTGTGAAAAGAGGGACACCGAGTATCACAGTAAGTGCATTGTTACTCTGTTGATTCCCTGCATGGGGAAGAAGGCTCTCTAGACATGCCAAGGCTGTGCAGTTAAACACCTGTGCAAATCCCACAGAGTCAAGCAGAATGCAGCTGCTGATTGAAACATAACAGAATCCCAGATAAACTGAGACATTTTTTGAGGGCTTACCACAGGGATGCACCATCAGTAAGAACTTTTGTTTATTCATGGACTCTGTTACTCTGTCTGCTGAATACCATTTGAGACAAGCATGCCACAGAGCAAGACAAACTAGTGCAGCAAGATCACTGGGAGCACAGCTGATATTAGATACTTTTAGTTTCTTGTAATTTCCCGGCATCAGATGTGGTGTGTGGCAGAGCTGGGGTGCAAGCTGGGAGGCAGCAATCTCTCTGGAGATAACTTCTGCCTTCCTCACATTGAGTCATATGCATCTATGTGATGTTAATACTGAACTGGTCAATAGCCTAAGGAAAATTGGCTCCTAGGTGTAAAATAGTTTCAGAGCAGTTAGGATAATGCGCTGACCTTAATAAATAAAGAAGTTCCAACTAAAGCTGTTTGTTCTATGCTGCAAATATTTTCATTCCAAAAAAAAAAAGGCTCTGTGGCTTCAAAGAAAACTGATTTCTAAATGAAAACATCTTTGTCAATAACTATCACAGCCATTCCAAGAAGTTCTTTGAATATGAAGTAATTAGTGTAACTGGGTAAAAGAGGATGAGACCTGTCTGTAACAGAACTGTTAATACATAAAGGATAAGACTTAGTTTTGTCATCTGAAAACCACATTACTTTCTCTGGTTGGAAGTAGGTCAAGTGCCCTCAGGAAATAGCTATTTGGTTCTCACCAGGAAGTAATCTGATACTCACACATCTCCAGCCTTATTAAAACCTCAGTATGAGGTAAAGTCAAGGATGTCAGCTTAGTTTCTTGTTGCATTGAAAAGACAAGGGTGATGTTTGAAAGGAAAAGGTTTATTATTTTTAATCAGACAGGCAAATCACACTGTCAGTGAATCATATGCAGAGCTGTTTAGTTTTCCAGCTGCCCACACAAGACCAGTAATGTGAAGAAAAACAGAGCAGCTAGAGGATGGATCTTGCAAGGTAGTATGCACTGAAAGTTGTGCAATAGCTTACGTGTGTGTTTAATTTAAAGGCCATGAGCAGTCCTCATTGCTATTTTTTTGATAGAAGCACTTGCTTCAACAGCTGGCTGAGAATGGGATGACACAGAGGATACAAGAAACATCCCTGCATGCTAATAAAAATGGTCATTACTATGGAGGTAGCTACAAGGGGTTTTATGGAAGCTGTGTGTCAAGCCATCAAATTTTGCTTCTCCAGCTAGAACTGATGTAATCTGTCAAGCATGTTCTCTATCCTGAGCCATGTTTTTACTATTATTAATCTTTACTTCTTCAGTGCTTACTTTCCTTTGAGAAGAGGTGATGAGAACCAAAGATCAGGTGAGGGGAGTTAGATGAATTATGTAATTGTAATGTGTATTTCATCAGAGGATTGAAAACTAGGCCAAGTGAGCTTCCTGCCACAGGTTTTATATTTTGACTTGCCAAGAGGAATAAAAGGATTTGGCCTCTACTCCTCCAGTTTCAAAAGAAGGCAAAACCATTCACTTTCTTTTCAGATTTCACGCAAAATTCATGTGATGCTTATGGGAAAGTAAAATCCTATGAGAGAAACAACATAAAGCATCTCCTAATGAAGATTAGTCCAAATTTTAATAGTTTCAGAACATAAATATTGTACTAAAACTTAACAGAAGGTCACAGGGGAGGCAGGTGTAAAATAGTCATTGCCTTAAAGGGCAACTGTAATAGCAATTCTCATTTCCCATAGCACTTTGCCAACCTACCTTGCCTCACTTCTCTTGCTATGAATGTCTTCTCCAATCTATTTTGAGAAGCTCAGAGTTCTGTTCTTTGACCATTTAAGCTTCAATACACTAGCTAAAGGCTGCCATGAGGAGGCCATCACACATTTATAGTTGAGGACTTGTATGTCACACATTCAAACTGAGCCACGCATTCCCTCCAGAGAAGAAAGTTCTTTATGGATGGCAGATGGAGTAAGCCAGTGGGGATTACAAGGACTGGTATTTCCTGCATGGCACATCCTACACACAAACTGATCTATACATTTTCTGCAAAGCCCCAGCAATCCACTAAAACCAAAAGTGAGCTTTGGGGACCATACCCTACAGCGCATGGTGAGGTGGTGCTACCCACCCTGCCCTAGGCATTTGCAAGCGCAGCCTTCCTCATGGCCACACTCACTCTGGTGCCTGCACCCTGGTTCTGCAAGCAGGAACACCACCTCCACTATCCAAGCCTATTTATTCCCATTGTGCAGCCCTATTACAGAAGTTCCTTATATTGAATCAAAGGGATGAGCCAACACCAGAGAGGGGATTAGTGCCAGAGTATGGGCAGAAAGTTCCTGGCTCTCACTGTGTCCTCTGACTATACCTCTTTATTTTGTGATGTCTGTTTTTTGTCAAGCAATATCTGAGGGGGAAAAGAAAAACAGCAAAAAGACCAAGAGATTGCAAAAGAACATGCACTGCTTGTCAAAGCCTTGTACATGCTCCCAAGTGCTGAGCCAAGACACTCTCCTTAGCAGCTTTTGTTGAAAACAATTAAAGTAGAAATTAACTTAACTTGATAAAGTTGAAATCAACATTTCAACTTTATCTTTTCTTTTCTTTCAGAGAGCTATGAAAATTTTGTCAAAAATAACAATACCAGTATTCACTGAGGCTGGCTCAGTCTGCTGTGTTTGAGTCATTGCCAGCACATGCTTCTGCTAGGAGTGGGCAGTCTGAAAAGCTCAAGGACCCTATTTCTCTTGAGTTGGATACTCCTAATGTCAGGAGGGAAAGCCACTAGTGAGATGAAAGCAGGCCAGAGCAGGAGTGATGGAGCTGTGCAGAAAACATACAGAGGCTAAAACCCAAACTGTTTCTTAAATGGCACTTTAGGCCTGATTTTCAGCAATAATGGAAATCTTTTCCCCTTATTAAAACAAGATGCTTTTATGTAGATGTCAGCCCATTTAACAACAGGCATATGACATTACTCCCAGGGAATCTGCTGAATCAGTGAGGCTGTTGTTCTACAGGTGGGGTCAAGAAATATGAAGGGAGGGAAAACCGAACCAGGGTGCCTAACTCAGTGCTTGACCTAATACAGCTTCTGAAATATGCGAACAGAGTGATTTGCAATTACTGGTAGAATTAATGTATATTTTGCCTGCTATAGAAGTCAAAGTTGGTTTGTATGTATGAAATGCTGATTTGTCAAAGCCAGACTTTATTCTGCTTGGCTTAGCTGTGGTGATGGGTGCCAGGCTTATCTTCATGTGACCAGGTCGCCGGCAGTGTAGCTTGCCAGGGACAGCACCCCTTTGTGCTTGTGACTCCAATGCCATATCCATTGTGTTGTGATTTTCTGGTGTGAATCTGAACTCTTAACACACTTAACAACTGCAGTTGACAGACACTGCAATGACAGACACTGCTGTTAGTGACTGTGTCTTGAAGCCATTCTTCTGCAAGTATTTAATTTCTGTAGTCCCTGTTATTCCAATAGCTTGTCATGGTCTTAAAATGGGAATGAACTTGATACAAATCTGAGCTCTAGAGCACAACGACCTACTGAGAAAAACACACGGCAAAAGTGGGACTTTTCTCTAAGAACATCCTGCCATCAATTCACAAGAATTTAGATTTGGAGATAAACGGGGTGAAAATATCCGATATGAGAAAAAGATCCCTGTCTCTAACGTAGTACCTCAGTGATTTGAGCATCTTATCATCCTATAGTTTAACCAAAGTTTAAATGGTGGTTACTATTGTAGGCACATTTTCTTCACAGATAGAGATTTTGATGCTTTTACCTGAAAATTAATCTTTTGAAATATGGGTTGAACCAGCAGTTCTAGAACATGTGGAATAAAACAATTGCAACAGCAATGGCCACAAGAACAGCAGAAACACTGATTTCATCTGTACTCAGCTAAGTCAGTCTTACAGAACTGACTTAGTTCCCCTGCAACAACAAGATGCTCTGGAAAGCAATAAAGAAGCCAATACAGAAACCTGGATTAAGGTATGAGATGCACACAGTAGCTGATGCCACTCAGGAGCCTGGCAGAGAATTGTGTCAGAGCCACAGCTGCTCAGTGAGCTTCCCTAGGGGAGGCAGCAATACTACTGCTACTGTCAAAGTGATGAGACCATGAAAAAATACAGGAGTGCTGCTCTTGAGAGTAATGGTTGTAGCCTTTGGGTTGGGTGCATGCATTGAATGAGAGTCTGGTAGCAGCTGTGGGTGCAGCAAGATCCTGTTCTGGCAATTGGCAACATGCAGTGGAGTGAGAACCATATCATAAAAAGACCTGTGAGAATATGCATTTATGGCTGCTTGGATGGGAGCAAACACATTAACTTCAACTCTTTGGGGGAAAGCAAGGAATGCAGCTGACATGTAGCAGACAAAAAGCACTAACATGCATGTAGATTTTGGTTCAGAAAAAGTTTTCTACTGAAAAATATGAAATAATGCTGAACTGAGTAGTGTTATGCAGAGGTCCCATTTACTTTACTGAACTAAAAGGAACCATTAGAAGTTCTGCCTACTACCTGAAACAGAATGAAAATCTATACATCATGAAACATAAATGCTAAACTTTGTCAAAAAGTTACAATGGCAATTTTTATGGGAAACTATATGAATAAAGAGCCTTGCTGGTGATATGGGTTATCATTTTACAGTATCTAAACCAAAGTATTAGTGAGTGGGAGAATAACACATGTCAGAATTTCTTACAGGTTTAAATAAATCATTGAGATTTAGGGTGGTAGTTAAATCCAAAAGAAGTTTCAGATCAGTCCCAGTGGAATTTAAATATTTAAGGTTTAGTTTGACAAATAAAAAGTGTAACAACAAAACAGGTCCTACTCCACACATTTAGCAAAAGGCAATAAAAATTAAAATCAAATGAGAGTCTTAGGCCCCATCTACTAAACCAATGAGGTAGAAGAAGTTTCTCTAATTAATCACTCACCCAGAGGGCAGGGAGTTAACTTCTGTATGTTCCCTGAATATTATTTTATATGGTATTCAGAAGGGAAGGTGACATGATGCATCTACAGAATTGTTCTGAATTTATCCTACTGATGTTCCATTTTGCTATAAAATACTTAAACACTCAGAAAACAAATGGAAATATATTTACTATAATCTCATGATAAACAGGGTGCTCCTTTTAGAAGTAGTATATGGAATTCTATTTCAACTTTGAGAAACATGTTCTGCAGAGTGGAAAAGCATGCACAGAGGAGACTGGGAGTGAAACAGGAGAAGCCTGAAGAAAGATCCTACAGCTTCAGGATCGAGGGCACCCTCGGAAATGAGGGCAACAGAGAGATTTGAATTCCAGGTTCCTGCATCATAGACAAGCATGTTGACTGCTATCTGTTGAAAAGAAAGGGCGATCAATGCCTCCCCTACCTCTTGAGTGCAGAGAGCAGGGGGCAAAAGAAACGAACAAAAATTGTTCAGCCTGAAAAATTTAACTTGAATCCATAAAAAGAGTTTCCCATGAAACCAAGAGATTTGCACTGGCACAAAACTGATTAGTCTCACTTGAAAATGAGGCTTTCCATCTACTAAAGAGATTTTACAACTGAGATTGACATGCTCTTGGAGCCATGCTGTTTCTCCATTCTCTCCTGATGGAATCTCCAGGGTTGTACAATGGGAAGATTTACCCTTCTACTCTTCTGTCTAACCTTCACTGACTCTCTAGTTCAATGGTAAATACTTGATCACCTCTGAGGATTGGACTTTCAGACTGGAATTAGACAGTTATACAAATTATCTTTTTTTTTAAGAATATAACTACAGCATGTTGCCTAGTGAATCTCATTTTGGGACAGTCTTCAACATAGAAGTCACTACATAAATGGTGACATGATGGTATTTGTCAGGAGTGGCACATTAAAGGCTAACAAATAAGCTTATTAAACATAATTTTTCCTCACTTGACAAAAATAAAGTTAGGAGGTATGCAAAAATTCCTTTCCACAGTAAATACCTTTGTTAGTCAAAGGATTAGTACCTACTAACTGTTTTTACAGTGTGGACAGCACTTGATAGCTAGATGTCAGCTGAATTTCTTGAAAAATTGGGTCCTCATGATTTTGTTTACCTTTTAGGACTATATTCAAATTCAGAGGAGGTTCAGACAGTGGGCTAATATAACAAGATTTGGAATAAAATCTCCCTGAGTATAGTGAAGTAGATGTTCCAGATCGCATATGAGGCAAGACCCTACAGTAGAGCTCCATCTCATCTCTAAGCTACAGAGAATTTACTGATTGATTTGTGACCTTATTAAATCACAAGTCTGGTTCTGGGACATCTTCCTATAACTTTGCATGCTGCCTCTGGCACTAGGCGCCATTTCCTGGCACGTGAGCAGGAATGAGGCTTAGTGAGTATTCACATTAAGTTCCATGTAAACCAGGATAACCTCAGTATCCAGTGCTTGTAATCCATGTAATAACCAATCCCATCATGTAATTAGGCACAGTGTGAAAAAGTATTTATTCCGCTTGCTGTAAACCACTTGTTATTTTTCTCTTTGGCAATATCTCATGTGTGCAGAATGGGACTTCATCTGTCACTTTCATGTTTGGTCAGTCAGATTCTTAAGGTCCTTCCTGCAAAAAAACTTAGCACACAATGAAGTTCTACCTTGGGTAAGTGTATGCTAGTCTCTCATAACCCCAGACATAAATAATCTCAGTAAAGCAGCAATTCAACAGTGTTACATCAGCTGAAGGTGACACAGCATTCCTTTTTTGGCTCTAAGGGGCCAGGACTACTGAGAATATCTTGGTCTCCTGTCAAAAGCATTTCTTAGATGCTATTTTGTTCTGGATTTTTGTCTCATGAGATTTTTTCCTATCTCAGTCCCAAGCCAGGACTCTGGAAAAAGGCCTGCATCAGCCCTTTTCAGTTACACTGAAGTAATTTCATCCTGTGTACAGTACAGTCTGCAGTTAACAAAAAGGTTGTGTCTCCTAGGAAGGCTTAGCCTTACAGTGGACTTTAAGGACCTGCCACCTTTGTCTCAGAAAAGAGCCTCTGAGTGAGGCAGAAGGTCTATCAAGGGACACATATATTCATTACAGCCCACACAGCAATATCTCTCAATTTGCTCTTCACACAAAGTTGGTGACTATAAAGGAGCACAAATTATTTCCTGTGCAATGGGAGTATCCACCCTGAGCTTGCTGCCTAGGTGCCATAATATGGGCATCCTATAGGTACACTCACTCCAAGTGGGAAGGGTATCCATTGCCTGTTGTCTGTCCATAAAACAGCCTGCATTTGGTAAAGTTGGATCATATTGAGGTATAAATTATCTTAAAATCAATTGAAGAATATGCTTAGTTTTCAGAATCAGGATCACTTTAAAGAACTTTTGGTTTCAACTAGAATCAGCAGGTTGTCTTAGACTATGGTACCACACACACGAGGTAACCAGGCTGGGCTCCAGAGTTGCCAGCTGACATCTCCCAAAAGATAAAACAGGAGAAAAGTACATTTCAGCTTGTGTTTACAAAAGGACAGAGAGTACACTTGAATGTGCAAAGTGCCAGCAAGCCAAGCATCAAAAGAGAGATGCCTGAAAGCGTGGGAAATGTTGATCCTATTGACGGTGGTGTTAGTTGGCAATGTTGGGACTAAATGACTTTCAAAAGCAGCATCATCATGTGTTTGAAGACTGACTTGCCAAACTTGTACATGCATCTGTGGCCTAAGCAGGCTTCCACTTAATGACATGCCTATTTCCATAAAAACACAGACGCTGCAGTAACGCAAAACAAGAATGTCTTTAAGTTGGAAAGAATCATGTCTGTTGCTTCAACACATACATCAGTGGAGTCTGAAGGGACTTTGCAGTGTTGCCACAGGTGATCTGGCTGCAGGGACATGGAAAGGTTGAGTGGAACAGCCACAGCACAATGCAATACTTGCTGTCATTGCAACACCGCCAGCAGCATTCACACTTACTGCAATAGCTGGGGCAGAAAAATGGAGACAATAGGATGCTGAGACATGTCTGGGATACACAAGGGCAGGTCACTGAGAAGGAGATCCTGGCCAAATACACGTATTAACCTGTCACGTCCTGGCAATGTCTGAATTTCTCAGATGCACCTCCACAGACTTCAAGTAGAGGTGCATCTGGTTAATCCTCTGCATTAACCTTAAGAGGAAAAAGGAAGAGGAGAAAATCCATAGAGAAGTTAATGAGAGAAAGTAATCAAATGCATGCCAACCTTAACCCTGGGCCTTTATTGTACCCAGGTCGTCAATAGGCTTCCCCACCCCAGCACATTGGTGCATTTGCTGCTAGGAGGAATGCAGCAAAAAGAATAATTGTTTTGTTTGCTGAGGAAACCCAGAGGCCAGGAATACCCATGTGATTAGCCCTGTGCTGAGACGGCTGTTTACTAGAGATGGTAAGGAAGCAATTTAAGGAATTTCAAGTGACATAAATAGGCAGGGCAAGATCCAACTCCAGTGACACAGGCTCTGATCGGCTGTAATGGGAATCAACCTCGTTTTCTCTGTGGCCTAAATCACAAATGCCACCAAATTCTTCCCGCAATGTAAATCAAGAATAAAGTGCAACTATGTTTCCTTCATTACATCTGAGATTAATTTTTGAGACACTTATAGCACTACAGCTATCCTTGTCTTTCCAAAAAACATTAGCTCTGCCCATGTGCTGATCTAACATTCATGGGGACAATTTTCTGCCAAGCAACACTAAATTTTTATGGCCAGACATAAGTGCAAGTTGCTAAAGCAGAGGCATATGTGTAGTGCTGTAATGATGGCTATTTATTAGCAGTCCTGGGAGTTGAAACATGCCATTTTTTAAGCACTTTAATGGCATGGGGGGATTGGATGCCTCTTTTCACTAATACTTCTCCTACTTTATGTACTTTCCTATTTCCACTATATGCTGCATGACAGTTTACTTCCTAATCCATCCTCTCCTTGTGCTCTCCTGGCTCCATGTACCCTCTTTATCTCCTGTCATTTTTACTTTCTTTTCCTAGTATACCTCTAAGATATTCTATAAGAGCAGCAGACTGTGTACGTCCTCCAGGTGGACTGTGATCATGCAGAACAGAGGGAAAGACCCCTGCCCTGGCAGGCCTGGAGAGACATTCTCCATGATGGAAAGGTCCTGAAGAGCACTTTGCTGCCACAGCCTTGTGAAGCAGGTCTAGGACTGCCCATTGATTCTTGTGTGGTGCCTGGGCTGCTTGTGGAAAGAACTTCAGTTGCATCTTCATGGCATGCAGGTAGCTCTTTTGGTCATGCTGGAGTCTAACTGAAAATAAGCACAGTGCAGCTGCAGGAGCAATCTCCTTACCTTAGAAAACACACTCTTCTTTCCCAAAAGCAGTAGGGAGGGAGGGAGAACAATATATGAGCACAAGGTCCAAGGATTTCTTCATGCTTTTATGAAATATCTGGCATTTTCCAGAAACCTCCTTAGGATCTCCTTTTCCTGCAGCTTCCCCACACAGCAATTATGTTCACCACCAATCTGACACGATTGTGTCTGGTGTCACCCTACTGTCCCAGCACCCTGAAAGAGCAGCACTGAGCCAGAATGCTTGAGGAGGCAGCTGGTAGCATTGCAGCAATTTCTCACCTCACAAAACCCTTTGGTCTGCAGACAAAAATATTTTGTAGTGGGTACAGACCTGCTTGGTTTTTTACCCTCGCTGACAGCAAGTTTATTATGCACCAGGCAAACTCCACGGCAAAGAGGAAGGTGGGAGAAAAGTAGTTAGAGCACACTTCTCATCCTTCCCCATTGGAAATCAAGAATAACAGAAGACAAGGAAGTAAGAACTCCCACCTCACACTGTGTGGCATATTTTAGAGCCCTCTTTCCTGCAACATTTAGTCACACACTGTGAAGCTCTTGCATGTCATCGATGTCTTTCTGGTCCTCTTTACCGCCGTATGGCTGCCTATGTTACACATGTCAACAAACTGCAATTTAGCATGCTGTATCAGCAAAATTTTGCTTTTTGAAGTCTTCTGTTGTTCCATCTAGCAAATGATGCTCCACTTCTATGTCTGCAACAAGAGGATTTTCTTTTTGAAACCTCAGCTCTTACAGGAACTGTCTACACTATAGCTGCAAATCAAATCAAATCAAATCAAATCAAATCAAATCAAATCAAATCAAATCAAATAAGCTTTTTTTTTCTACTTTTTGTAATGAAGTGTGACACAAAATTGTTGCTAGGAAAATCAGTAGTTGTTTTGTTTCAGGGTTATTTTTAAGAAAAAGCAGGCACAAAGCTATCATGTTCAGACAAATGAGCATATTCTTATTTCAGTCTAGGATTAATTATTTTTTGCTAAGTTTAAATCCACTACTTATTACCTCGCATTAAATCAATAAAGCAAATTTAAAAAGAAATTATGGTGCCAGAAATTATATCAGTTCAAAGTAAATTGTTTCTGCTTCTCTCTTTTTTTTAATTACAACTGAATGCATCCAGCCATTGAAAAATTTTTATATACAAATACATATACCCAAGCACCTGATGGGATTATATTTGTTCACAATTGCATGTGCATATACAGTTGCTTAAGCCTGGAAATAAGCACTTAAATTCCTGCACTGCCCACACAGAGGTTCCTTACCCTGGAAGGTCAGTTAGTTTTTGTGGTGATTAATTCCTCTACCAAAGGTTATTTCTGCAGGAAAATATGGCGTTTCTGAGATTCTGAGGTGATATTATATCTGATACTATTGTTAAGGTAAGGTTTTGAAACTTCTCATTATATTCAGGCTGCTTCCTCCCACCATCTTCAAGACAGCTTTGCATTGCCCTTTGCTGAATTTAGAGATGAAGCAATAGTTTGTTTTCCTAAGGGTGAAAGGCTTGTGCTGTTACATTGCCTATATATGCTCTCCAAAATGAATAGCTCACAAATGCTGTGAAGCAGTTTCAAAACAACAGCAGAGCTCTCTCAAGTGTTGAGTGTTGTAAGTTTCATGAAAATCAGTGGTGTACTTATCACATGGTATGGCTGGCCCAGGGTTGCAGTTTGTTTCAACTCTCTTTGCTTCCACTCTCATTTTTTCACTTCCCTGCTGCTGCTCTTTTGGGAAAGAGGCAGTCAAGAAAAGGTAAGAGGGAAGCACAAATTGAAGGCAATGGTCTAGAAAGAAAAAGGCACAGCTAGCAATCAAAAATATACACATGGACTGCTCAGCCCATGACTTTCATCCACTTTACATCTGTAATTTCTCCTGACAGACCTGACATCACACACAAATGCAATCACTGGCACAGGAGGAACACCCCAGATGCAGCAATGTGTTAACAAAAGGACTGATGAAGGAACAACAGATGAGAAAAAAGAAAAACCCTCTCGTTGGCATTAAAAAATATTGCTCCCAGGAAATTTTGAAGCTGTATATAGCATAAACTTGGCTGGACACATGCAGGTCACTGTAACAGTTCAGGTGGATCTGCATCTCGACACTCTTAGTTTGTGCCACTCCACTCAGAATCAGATATTTAATGAAACCTTCCAGCTGTGCAGTGAAGCCATATTTTAGTATCCTGTGTAATCATTTGGCTTGCCTGAATTGGGATGCCACACAAATATGCACTATGCAAAACATAGATGCTTTTATTTGTTAAAATAACATAATGCTTTTCTGCTTCTCAAAAAGAGACTAAATTAATACATAAACTTTTTAAAATGAGAATGCTTGTTTCAGACAAAACTATGGCTGCTTTTTGAGGTATGGACATATGTTTGCAGAGCCAGAAGCAGATTTTACAAGACCCACTTTTCTTTGTTTGTACCGTGAAGTATATTCCCCTTTAAATATACACTCCAAAATTGCGCTTGAAAAAAAAATGTTGCTAGGTGGTAAGCCAAGTAAACGGTATTGTTCATACTTGCATTGTTCTTTTTCACTGTATTTCAATAATGTTTTCAAGTCTGGTAGACTACTGACTGGCCTTACATATGCACTCAAGGCTCAGACATGAAAAATCACTCTGCCACAGATCCCCAACTCTAAGTACAGAAACACAGATGAAGAAATACTCCATTTTCACACATGAAAAATGTTGACTGCTTGGACTCTCTCTGAATACACACCACCAGGACTCTGACATGGCTTTTCTCCTGCCCTATATTCCCAAACAAGTTGTCTGCATCCCTACTGTCCCAGAGTGCCTACAGATAGATGCCAGTACATAAAACCAAACTACAGCTCACATATCAATCCCAGATCCAATAATTTCTGTACTGTAGCTTTTGTATGGAGATTCCAAACAATCTACCTGTAATGCAACTGACAGTGCCTACATTTTAGCTATTATGTCTTTGGTATTATCTGTGAGACTGAGGTGCATCCAGGGAAATCCTCTATGTCCATTGCAGCTCTGAGCATCCTCTTCTGCTGAAGTACTAAAGGTTTTGGTGAATGCCAAGTGCACTCAGTTTCCATTTACCTCAACTACCTGCAGCATCCAGCCCCAAAGGTAATTTCTGGCTAGTCTGCATCTAAACTTTGCCACTAAGGCCTAGGCTCACATGAAGTTAGTGCTCCTCCTTCATTGGTATAAAAATCAAGTAAAATCTGAGATGAGAAAAAATCTTGCAGCAGAATAGTTTCTGACAGTTTATGGTTAAAAGAACAGAGAAGTGCAATTTGAAATCACTGCTAATGTAACAAGAACCTGAGAACAGCACTAATATTTAATTGACGGAAAAGTAACTGAAGGAGAATTGCTTGGAGATCTGCCAGAAGGATTTTAACAACTGGAAGTTGAAAAATGATTAATTTCGACAGCAATAAACACTCCATGTTCATAAGCAATTATGTTTCAGTTTCTGAACTGTTTGAATTATTTTCTCTGTACTATTAACATTTTATTATCCAGATAGGAATTTGGATTAATGTAATTTAGGGAATTAATTAAAACCCATTTTTCCCCTAGCAGGTACCCACTTATCTTGGGAAAAGAAAAGTGAAAGCATTCTGGAACAAGTAATTCCTAAGAACTGATCTCAGTGAAAAGTGACCACACTTAACACCATCTCTTGAGAGATAACAAGGTATGACTGCCAGGACAAGCCCAAGAAAAGAGAAACACAGAATTCTCATGAACAGGCAGTAGCTGCAATACACCTGATACCTAGCTTTGTTATCTCTCCTGACATACAACAGTGGCTACCAAAGCCATAGAAGTTACAAAATACAGTCTCCTTTGAACAGATACAAGCATAACCCTGACTTCATCAAGACAGAGAGAAAGAGCGTTAAGGGTAAGCTAAAATAATTTCTTGAGTATACTACACAATTATATACCAGCACTGGAGTGGTCAAAGTGAAACACATTGGCTGGACTTATTAACTTCGTGGTGGACCTAGAATATACAGTGGAAACAAGATATGGGGAATGGGAGGTCTAAAAAGACAAGTTTGAGAGATATCAGGTGAAGGGAGGGCATTCTCAACCGTGGAACAACCTGCAGACATTAGTTAGGAAGGTGAGGTATGGTCCTCGTCATGCAGAATATTTAACCAGTAAGCAAAGCCTCCCTGGACATGCTCTACCTTAAGCACAGTCCAGTACAAACCTCCAGCCAGCCAGGAAGGGTGGCCAGCCTAATTACACCCCATTACAGGCAGACATTGAGATGAATGGATACAGCTCTCCAGTTGTAAATGACCATCTTCTGAAGCCCATGCTTAAAAAAGGACAAGGCACCATTGATAGCCCAAGTGGAAGAAAAGACCAAAGCTAGCTCTGCCCTCCAACCTGTTTCTGAAAGAACTTGTCCAGATGTCTGGAGATAAGAGAGCCCAGAGGAAACAGATAAAACAACCTTCCTTAGGGAAGAACATGACTAGGAATTTTCTTTCTTGCAAGTGTTATGGTTACAAATGTAAGAAAGCTCTTCACAATTAATAGCAAGAAAGTGCTGCTGCAACAGCCAGTTCTGAGGTACTGCCAGTTCTGAGGTACTGCCAATTCTAAGGAGCTCACAATGAAACACAACCTCGTTCACCTGCCCATATTGTCTATGTGAAACAAAAGCAGGCTCAATTTGCAGTGGTTTTCACAGGGAACACTTTGTACTGATAATGCAAACGTCAACCTCAGGTCTGCCATCAGTGAAGCCTCACCACACCTCCTGTGGGACTGAACAGAGCAAATGGTGGTGCAGCCCCATGTGCAGGCTGTGGAGCAGCAGCTCACAGGAAACAAGGTGCAGGGTGCTGCACTGGCATAGCAAATGCACTGATAGGCACACGCCACCTGCTAGATAAACACATGTGTGATCTCAGTGTGGAAGGGGAGACTACTTCAATTAACCTTTCTCTCTCTGCTGCTCATCACCCAGCCTTTACAAAGCTGAATAGAGGCTGATTTGTTGCAGTGCACTTTTGTGCTAGCATGGGAATTTCCCAAGTTCACATATAATCTCCTGGCTTTCTCCCTCATTATAAGAGGAATTTAAAATATTTACCAAGCCCTTGGCATAGTTTTTGAAACCAAGAACTAGTAAAACAAGGTGAAGAACACAGTTGGAGGAGGGCAGTTACGTTTAGGAAGTGGCACTTGGGAACCCTCTGGTGTTACTTTGATCCAGGCATTTGATGGGAGTTTAAACAGGTCTCTAAAGACAGTGATTAACTTATACTAGATACAGTGTTCTCAAAGGGCTTTACTTCAGGAAGATGAGTTAGCTCACAGGCTGTTTTGTAGACTAGGTTGCAACTGGATGTATAGGAAATACAGTGAACTAAGAGGAGGATCATCACCAGTTTTCCTTAGAGTGGACTATTGCATACTTAATTAGCCTCCATCTAGTCAGTTTAAAATGGAAAATGTCTTCAAAATGCTTACTTCCACCCCCATTTTGCTCATTTCACCTGTAGATGCTCCCAGACTCAGAGATAACTAGCAAGAAAGGACGACAGACTGAATGTAGCAGAGAAGAAAAGGACAGGTTTTGTTGGGCCACACTTTATTTTTATGGGTGTGTTGAAATCAGGCAGAGATCGAACACAGTGCCTATCACCAGGCTTTTCCTTCATGGGGAAAATTACATGGCCCCTGTAATTTGTCAGAGATCTTTCACAGGTGGAAGCTGAGAACAAGAGCATCAGCCCCACATATGGAATCCCCAACTCACTAACAATGTCTGTGCTGAGCCAGGAGGTTTATTGGCTAAACCTCCAGACAGTGTCAAAATTAAATTTTGTTTAAAAGAGAAATCTGAGAAGCTGCCAAGAATGAATGGACATTTCTTTCTGTGTAACCTCCCAGGGTTTTATTTCAGGAAGGGCTAAGCAGGGTCTTGGCATTTAGCCTCAGGAAGCATCATACTTATTCAGTCCCATCCAACCCACCACATCCCTGCATGCATGGACATTTCTTCCATTGTAATTTCACAGTGTTTTATTTCACTAGGTTACTTCAATCTTAGAAAAAGAGGTTTTAACCAGGAAGATGGTTACAATGAACATCATGTGCTATTAAGGGCTTTTGATATTTAATGTTATGGCATGTATAAGCACCGTGCAAATTGGATTAGATTCAGAAATAGTCTTCTTTAGAGTGCACTAGTGCATGTTTATTGAGTCTCCATCTAGTTAGTGTCAAACAGAAAATTCCTTCAAAATGGCTGATTTCCACCCCTGCTTTGCTCATTCTAGCAGCTCATTCTATCAGGAGGACAATTACAGAAGGAACAGTTGGTAAGAAAAATGAATAACTGTTAATTCAAAAACCCCCTTTTAAAACTTTGTTTTCTCTGTGCACTTTGGGGATCACAGCCACAAAGAGGACTTTATGTGAAAAGGGAAAAATTCTGGGTTTCGTACTTGGACAAAATAATTTGAGTAAATATTTAGGCTTGTCCAAATAAGTGCAACAATTTACAGTGGCTCCAGGAACCAAAATTTAACAGACGTGATGCAGTAGGAAAACTGAATCACAGTCCTGATACTTTTTTTTGGTTTGCATTGATAAAATGTGCAAGACACGTACCTCTCCTCTGGCAACATTTCTTTCCTTCCTCCTTATTAATACAGAGTCTTGTTCTTGCAACCGTCTAATAATCAGCTATCAGCAAACTACTTTTGCAGCCACTTCAAAATGCAGCTGCACATTTGCCTTGCAGAGAGTGCAGAGGGGTAGGATTCATCAGGACATGTCATGGAATTCCACTGCTTTCCTTGCTGGCTGTTAGTCATCTTAGCTGCTACCTAGTGCTAGCTAGGAAAGCTAGCTCAACTGCTTGGTATAGTAACTGGGAATTTTGACATGGCCTTCAACAGAGCCAATATCTCAGGTCAGCTACAAAAATAGATGCTGCAGAATGTTAAGCATTTGGTCTTCTCATTTAAGAATTGAAAATATTTCATGCCTCCTTACAGCAAAACATGATGTGTCATATGTCTTTGATGTGTCACATTTTTAACAAGACCCATGTATATTAAAATCCTGTGGTCAGTTAAGCACTTGCTCTCACAGAATCACAGAACCATTAGGGGTGGAAAGGACCTCTGGAGATCATCCAGTCCAAGCCTCCTGCCAAGGCAGGGTCACCCAGAGCAGGTGACACAGGAGCACATCCAAATAGATTTTGAATCGTTCCATAGCCTCCCTGGGCAGCCTCTTCCAGTGCTCTGCTACCCTGCAATGTCAAGTTCTTCCTCATGCTGAGGAGAAACTTGTGTTTTTAGTTTATGGCCATTGCTCCTTGTCCTGCCACTGGACACCACTGTAAAGAACCTGGCACCATCCTCTTGATACCTGCCTTTGAGATATTTATGAGCATTAATGAGAGTCCCTCTCAGTCTTCTGTTCTCTGGACTGAACAGACCCAGCTCTTTCAGTCTCTTCTCATAAAAGAAATGCTCCAGACTCATAATCTTGGTCACCTCTACTGAATCAATCCCCTTCAGTTGTTCAAGTCTCCTCTTGTCCTGAGGAGACCAGAGCTGAACACAGCAGTCCAGATATGGCCTCACTAGGGACAAGTAGTTCTCATTCTCCCCCTTACTCTAAAAAGACAACATCTCTATTCACTCATGTTTAATGGCATTTGTAGTGAACTCCAATAATATGTAAAATAGGCTATCCCTGGGAAGTCCTCCTTCTTCTTTCTAATGCTGTCTTTCAGGATGCAGAAGTGTCTTCAGCGCTTCCCATGCTCTGTAATTCTGTTCCATCTTGATTATTGCAGAGATACTTTGGCTTTCTCCATGGAGGCAGTTAATAAAATTTATTGTTAGCTCCAAACTCTATAAATCCAGTCTCTGGAAGATAAGCCAATGCAATATGCTGGCTTCAAAGCTGGCAGGATCAAACTAAGCAGGATCATTTGGTGGATTTCAGCCTGTAAGGGAGCTGAATGCCAGCTCATGCAGGGTTACCAAAGGCAAGTTATTTGTCTTGTATTGTGAAGCAAGCGTAACTTAGACTGAGATCTCCTTTAGTTCTTGAATCTCCCAAGGTGAGGATAGAGTTAAAAGAAAGGATTTTCTAAATCAAACTCTGTTCCAAAAAGGTTAGGGATAAAACTAGGAGCAATTATGTACTGTTATTAAAATAGCACCTAGAGCTGAATGCCAGGAGCCTCACTAAACACACTGAGATGATTCCTGCACCAAAGAATTTTCAATATGAACAGACAAGACAAAGACAGTACTGTTATTTTCATTTTACAAACACTGAACCTAAACACTGAGACTAAGTCACCACAGCACGGTGATTAGGTCATTTGCCAAGGTCATACAAGGGCTCCATGCTAGAGCCCAGACCTGAGTCTATTTGTGTGACTCAGATATAGTTCTGTGCTTTGGAAGAGCTTATTTATCCTGAGTTTTCAGAATTGTGTTGATCCAGTTTTGATTTCCAGAATAAAAAGTCAGAAATCTCTGACTCCCTCTGCACCCAATCCCCTCAGCGAAAAAGTTTGAGTGAAGGAAGAATACATTTATAGAAACCAAGCCATGCTTTTTATAGGCCTAGGCTCACATCCTAAAGAGCCTTTGATTCAATCAAAGTGTTTCCACCCCACGCACTTTTACATGCACACAAAATCCCAGCAACAGGTCATCTAAAGTTTGCTTGTTGTGTGAAAATGTCCATTTTTTGTTGCTTACAAAATAGTGATAAGGAATTCTATCTAACAACAGCCTTGGACATCTGGTCTGGCTAAAAGCTTTTGAAGTGATTTATTCCAACAATTTTATAAAGAATGTTTTAATTAGTGCCTTCAAAACAATACCAAAGCCAATTCTTTATAACCAAAATCTCTATTCTATAGTCAAAAGTAATGAACTGGAGATTTCAAAGGTAGAACTGCCAGCATTTAATTCTCACTTACTGTCAAGGGCATAAAGAACTTGATGACTTTTGTATCCCTACAAAACTTTAAATATTTTGGGTCTTACATGGAGAATACAATTGAGAATTACCCACGTCTAGAATGCTGTTGGGCTATTTGGAATTACTGAGAAGTCTTTCACTTCAAACTCAAACTGAAATATTTTATTTGTAGTCTACAATAAGATATTTTTTTGCTCTGAAACAGATTGCTTATCTCTTCTGGTTGTTACTGTCTTCTGCCCTAGCATTTTACAGGAAATGAATGGGGATGAGAGAAATGTTTCTCCCTCACCTGCATTTCTTGCTTAAGAAGAAAAACCATTTAAAAAAACGTTTTATTCCTAGCAAGTATGACAATTCACAACAGTAATTTCTGGTGAGACTTGCACATCTTGTTGACACGTCATTTTTTATTATGAAGAGGGCAAAACAATTTATATTACCATATTTCGCAAACATAATTTCAGGTGAATTTTTGACTTCCACTACCTAGTTCACCACCATCTCTCTACTTAAAAGTCAAAGTGATTGGTTAATTTTTTTCCCATTAAAACTGATAGCTCTTTTCTGATTATTCAAGCTAGCAGGAGTAAGAAAAGATTTCTGCTTTTCTTCCAGCACTCATTCATGCCTTTGGATAGAGCTACACTAACTTTCTCAGGGATTGCCTGCTCCCAGTCAATGGAAACAATCCTTGAAGATCACTTTTTTCTGCCTAAGACCACATATTGAAAGCAAATGTAAGATTAGCCAATTCTGATGATGTAGAAGCAGAATCCCTTTTGTCCCAAGTTCTGAGCCCCAGTGTTAAATTCACCACTTTAATTCTGTAGAAGGATGAAAACAAGGAAGGAGGAAATTATTTATGGAAGTACATTATTGCTGTTACAGATATACTACATAAGTTTGTATCATATTTAAAAAAAATAGCAAATTCATAGTTACTTAATATTTTAATTCTTATTATTTATCATATAGACCTGCGCATGAATCAGTGATTTCCAGCATGACTGAGAAAGAGTCTGCAAGTAAGTCCAACATACAAACAGGAAGTCCAGCTCACTAACATAATAATGGAGGTCTGGCATCTTGAAAGATACCAAACAAAAGCCCAAAACTCAAAAACCCCAAAACAAAACAGTGCACACTTGTTTTCTCACTAAATCATTCCAGCTTTGCAGATAGCATCAAATCATTACACAGGTTATGCTGCTTTTAAAAATACGACGTTTCATTATTGATTCATATAGATGTTCAAAAGATCAGAATGGTTTTGTTCACTTTGAAGAATGCTAACAGAATACTAAGCTGCAAATTAGAATATCAGATAAGCTAGTCCTTGTTAACAAATTAATTATTTCTATAATTCATTGCTCTTTTTAAAATCAAAAACTCATTAAGTCAGTGGGTGAGCTGTTCTGGGGAAGAATAATCAGAAGATAATCATGCCAGATTTGAATAATTTTATCTCAGCTCTTCCACTTTAGGCTTCTGTAGTGATCTAAAGGGTGGGATTTGAACTTCATTACAAACTGCTTCTGAATATAATTCAGGTGGATGGGAAAGTAATTTGAAGAATTTTTATCTTGAAGCTTGTGAGCTGGTTGTTGGACAAATTTGTAAACAATTAATGTTTGTGTACAAGGAACTAGGACACTAAAAGTTTTGCATTTTATTAATTCAATTAGTTTCTTAGCAAGACTAAAGAATGCTGAAAATAACTTTTTCTTTTGTCTTATTAAATACCCGTTCCACTGCTCTGATGGCAGAAAGTTTTTAAGGACTCCTTCTCCCTGGGCTAAGACCATGTCCCTTTTTTTTCCAAGCTACACCCTGGTCTAATAAAAGAGAGACGTTTTCACTTTACCTCCCTTACATCCCTTAGAGACTCAAAGCAGCTTCATCAATACTCCTTTGAAAACCTGCTCGTGCAGCATGTGCTTTCACAAGGGCTGTATCTCTGCAGATCGTGTTACCAGCGCTATTCAGCTGCCTCAAAAGACGCGAAAACCTGGCCTGGTAGGTGGTGCATCACAATCACTAGAAAGCAGTATCTGCATACACACAGTATCAGACTCATAACCATTACCACCTGCTCATCTCATTCACCTCACACAGAAAGGGTTTTGCTGTGCGTGCTACTAGGAGCAAGGATTCTCTGTACAGAATGATCCGCTGCAGGCCTTAGGGACCCATCTCCATGCAACAACAAGCAGGCACCATCACTGGCAATCTTGTTTGAGTCTTTCCTAAGACGGTGCTCTGCACAACTGCTGCAAAAGAGGAAGGTTTTTTTTCTGTAACACATGCACACACACAGACCTACCACTCTTGGGCTGCTCTCATTGAGGTGTGCAGGTAAGGACAAAGGACACTTACAAACCTTTGCAAGAAACCATTTTTCCTGCAGCTGCCATCTCAGCAGGAGATGGTTACAACCATGCTGTAACCCTTAGGGCCATTCTTGGACAAGCTCCCTTTGCCAGAGCATGGCATGCAAAAATCTCAAGGCCTGAGCCTAACAGCCGTGCCCTCAGATTAGTGCAGTGCAGGTTGGGTTCAGCTTAGAACTCAGTACCTTCAAGAAATGAGTCTGAACAATGTGCTCCCAGCAACTCCAAGCTTTGGCAGGGCCTGAGTTTTAAAGATTGCATGTTTCAGCTAGCTGTATTCATAAAAGCACTAACTCAGTAACTCGGTTTAAAGACACATTCCAGCGTGTCATACTAAGCCTCTAACAGCCCTCAGGAGGCTGTCTCAGCATGTGGCAATGCTACTCCCATGTTCACACACCTGGCAGAATAAACGCTTCTTTCAATTAAAAATGTCTTTAGGAATGCTAAGAAAAGAAAGAGGTACATAGTCCTCATTTCTATGCTGGTATCAACAATTTTCAGCCTCAGACTATCAGGCAGACACAAAGAAAGCAGCGAACACAGAATGTGTCTCTTCTTAATAAACTGGTTTTCCTCTGTGCACCTGAAAACATTTTCTCCTTGAAGATATACATAACCATCAGTACATTACAGATGTAAAATTCCAAAAGACTGAGGGATCAAGGCTGTCCAGATAACATGTTTAAGTACAAGCATTCTGGTCCATGCTGAAGGCAACATCTTGTTAACATGTCTCTTAGCAGTTTTTGACAAAATGTATTAGCTCATTACAGATAAGCCCTGAGCATAAGCAGTCTGGGTAATCTAAGTGAGAGAAAGAATAGTGCTTTTCAAAAGGATGAACTGACTGAAGGAGGAAATTTAACTTCACCAAGGAGTCTGTCTCAGCAGCAGCTCCTATAATACAAATCACAGAAATTTCAAATGCTTGGTGCTTTTCCTTGATTTTCCTTCAGCTTGCTGCTCCTAATGGTACTGGGGACTCAGAAAAATTGTTTCATCTTGGAATTGGTAACATACATAACCATTTCAAATTTTATTTTTAAACTTAGTTTCTACCTTAAAAATATCTAAGGTTCTTTATAAACCTTTGACAGGTCACTTGAAATACTCTTAAAGGCTGTCTCAATTTTCATAACTAGAAGCCTCTTAATTTTAGCCTAAGCCCATTAAACCAGTACAATAAGGTTTCTACTGACATGAAATTCTGCATCCACAGAAACTAATGACAAAATTTCCACAGACCTTGGTAGGTCACAATATTGCTCCTTCAGACTTGCAGTATATGAATATTAATTTGCCAAAATATTAAGCCAGAAATAAATATTTGAAATAAGACTGTACAATACTGCATGCAAAGAGCATTATAGAAAGGTTAGTAGAATTTATATCAGTGAGTATATGTAGAGCTGTACATCAATTGCTGAGCTTTATTACTCATTCATGCTGGAAAGAGTTATTATTGATTGCTCCAAATTCTTCACTTCTAAAAACATATATATTGCCAGTATGTAAAAATAACCGGTGTTTTCTAAAATGTTTATTACTGCCCATTATAAAAGAGCAGTCTAAACAAAAAGCATGTTAGGGCAGTGTTCTAAAGATTAAAGATGGAGAATTAATTCTTCTTTCTTGCAATTTTTAATTGTCATACAAGAAGGATACGCATTTGTTTCATAGAATTTGGTAGTTCTTTGCTCCATCTTAGTGATCAGGTTGCTCCACATCTTTTTTATGGAGTACTCTGTACCTTGAGATTGCTTGTTCATCACACAAAGTGAAGGGAGATTGTTTTTCTGAACAGAACTGCCTAGATTTCTGATGGTATTTATAATACTGCAACTTTAATAATTTTAAAAAAACCTGTAAGCTTTATTTCTCTGAAAACATCCCTGACATCTGGTGTCCCTTACTTAAGGCCATACTTGTGTTGTTTCCCAGGCACAGGGGCAGCACTGTGCAAGTGGCGCTGAGGCAGCTGCGACTGCTGTGCCAGATGGTGAGGGATGTCTGCACGCAGGTAAGCAGCTGTGAGTGCTCTCTGCCACCCACATCGGGGAGCTGAGGGCCATCCAACCCTGCCTGCAGCTGGAATGAGGACATGTGATTGCCTGCCTGCACGCATGCAGACATGCCTTTTATCTTGTCGTGATACAGCCAACACTTGGAGGATCATGCCAGTTCTCCGGCAGCTCTGAGGGTTTTGATGAGACAATCTTTAATGGTGACAGGCAAGAAGGCTTCTTGCTATCCTAGGACAGACATTCATTGCATTCTGCTGACTGTAAAGGGCACCCAGATGAAGATATCTATGCTGTAGCCATCTAAAAGTGGCAAAGCTAAGACTCATTTTAGTTGACAGGTATTAGTTTTGTACTTAAGAAAATTTCACAATGAACAATTGGGGAGATCATAATTTTGCAGTGCACATCTTTCCAGAGCACTAAATGCTAACTGAACAAGCATAAGATTAAGGCGTTCTTAAAAACTCAGCTTTGAAAACAGTGGCTTGTCTGGTGCAAGTTTGAAGGCCTCCAGTGAAAATCCCTGATTAAGAGGGTAAAAATCCCTTCCCTGTCTGACGGGTTGCTGCCAGTGACAGCAGGGTGGAGCAGCCAGCGAAGCTCAGCCCTGCTGTGGGAAGATGATGACGGACCTTCAGTGGCCAAGGCTCTGATTAGGGAGGGAGGAGTGGGTCTCCAATTAATTATAGGCCTTGGCACAGGTTCAGATGGTGTCGTGCCTGTGACTTGATAGGTTTAGAGGAAATATATATCTGAAAGGAGGATCTGTCCAGAATGATTGAGTTATACTGCAGTTGAAAGCAGAACAGATGTATAAGCAGAAGTGATAGTGTCACTGAGAATCAGTTACATATCTCATGGGAACACCTTCATTTGTTGAATAAGGACAATATGCTATACTGCACACATATCCTCCTATAAATGTAATCCATTTGCCCTGTTCTGAAAGTATGTGTGACAGCTGTTCTGTCCAGAAGCAAAATGACATTTTTTATCAAAAGCATTATTGATTTCTTCTCTTAACTGACTTTGGTAAAACAATGAAAGCAAATGTTAATATGCAATACAAATCTACAGAAATTGTCAGTCTGTGAAGTGGAAAGGGTTTGGCATTTTCTGGTAACTCCTCATATTTCACATCTTTCTGCATTTTCTGATTCTCTCAGGAGAAACATCTCCAAATGGATCAATCAGAGAAAAGTTGAAAAAATGTGAGAAAAATCTGCTCGGGAAAAATTCATAGACAAAGGAGGTAAAATTTATTGATCTCAGACATGCATTCAGAATATAAATTACCAAGAAGAGGATGCAGGTATCCAAGTTTGTCAGTGTCCGTGCTGCAGGACCAAAGGATTACCAGTGCCCACTGGAGTATGATACCTTTGCCGCAGGAATGGAATTTCTCTTAAAAGCAGGTGAGGATCAGTTCCACACAAAATCTGTGACCTGCTCTCTGCTGTACACTTTCTCCTCCCAGCCCCCCATCTCCTGGGCCATGGTAGTCTCAGGCCATCTGCCTGGAAGTAATGGGCCTTCACTCTAATCCTCTTCTTGGACCTCACTCCCTGAACTCAGACAGCCTTTGTATCTCATCAGGACTAACTTCATGTCTCCATATGGCCTAGCACTTACTCTGTCTAGCTAGTAGGATAAAACATACCACAAAGAGGGCACAGGTGACTCTTAAAAGAAAGAATAGATGGTACCTCATTAACTTTTCAGAGAAACGCTACATGCATGCTGTGGATTGCTGGTACAAACTGCTGAAAGGCATTGTCATCTGGCTATCTCAGCCATCAGCTTAATGCTCTGAGTTAAATTTTGAATGCCTGTGAAATGGTTCCCATGTCCTGTGGCTGAAAGTCAGTGAATGAAGCCTGTGAGCAAGTCCAATTTCTCTGCTGCTTTTGGAAAGAAGCCAAGACCATTGGAAACAGGTTGTGATTTAAATATTTTTTTTTAAACGGAGATGGTATTCACTGGAATGGGGAAAATTATTCAACAGCAGTCATACAGATTGAGAAAGATCAAGTCCTCCATCCAGAAGAATTGTATTTTTTCAAAATGGAACATCTCTGGCAGGCACTACAGCAGGAATGTCAATACCAAATACATTATAGCCTTGTAATCAAGCCACAAATGGGCTGTGGGAGAAGAAGGTTCACGTGCTACATGCATGTAAGAAAAATGCATTTCTCTTACAGATATCTTGCCTGTCAGCAGGGGAATGTAACTTCACACTAAGTTTCGGTCTCAAAAAAGGTTGTTTGATCTAAAAAATAAAAACTTTTATAGGGAAATTCCAAAACAGCTCAATTTCTAATATTTATCTCCTGGGAATTCATTTACCAGGCGCATACAAGAACTGGGAACATTTCCTTTTTGGCCAGCTCCCCTTACTTGTGCTGGCTGCAGGCCACACAGGTGAGCTTCAGTTGCTGTTATCTAAGCCATGAAATACTTCAGAAAAAGAGAGGAAGATATAGAATGACATCTGTATCATCAGTGAGCCAAAGTCAGAAGTTTCAGCTGTTGGTATCAGTAGGGAAAATGCAATGATGTTTTCAAGACTCTTATATTCATAAACTTTGTTTATCTACAATATTCTCTCTGGAAGGGCAGTTTTGCAGTGGCTATTATATTTATCATGGTGACACTTCCTTGTCTGGTGAGAAAAACTTTTTTTTGTATAAAAATACACATATTTTGTCCATTTATTGATAAAAAATAAATAGTGCAATTAAATAATGAAAAGACTGTTGGCTTTTCTAATCTTGTAGGTGAGCTTAAATCCAGCAGCAACTTAAATATGCAGTTGAAAGATGTTTGTGATGGAGCTTCAGTTCAAAATTGAAGGTAGGAAAATTGTGACTGATTCATAGTTTATACTATGGTATGTTCAGTCTAAACTGTAAAAATATTCTACTGAAACCTATCGGGAGATCTGTTTCTGCCAAATTGGCTGTTTTCCATTTCCAGCTTTAGTAGTAGGTTTTTTTAAAGTTTTGTCGCCAACAAACTGATTTTACATAAGAAAGTTGCCTTTCTCATGTAAAACGCCTTTGCATTCATTACATATGAATGATGTGTAATGGTTTCCAAAACATAATTCCCAGTTTACTGCAGATTCTTGTTGCTCCAAATATATTGGTGACCATTGTGCATTTTGACAGATGCTACCAGTTTATTTTAAACCCAGTAATTTTCGTCTACTCCAGACTAACAATGATATTAAATAAAATTAATACAAACATTTATTATGTTGCATGTTTCAATTTCGGATCATCCATTCCATAATCTCTTTGCCTGTTTTGTTGCTTTAGGTGAATTCAATAAGAATTTCTGTCAATAAGAGCTTCGGCAAGCCTGACTTCTGTTCTGTCTTACTGAAGCATTAAACACTTGTTTTTATACACGCAGCATGTTGTCCCAGCAAGCCTTCCACACCATTTCTCCTCTGTTTTAATTCAGATTGAAGATGTTCTCCATGGTGCAGTGACGATATTATTTTGATTTTCATGAGTGCAAATTCTTTTTCTTTGTTGATGTGATCAAAGTTTGTGCGATGTATGCAGATTTTAATGCTATTTCTTGAACACGTGAATCACAGAGGTGAGGGATGGAATGCATTGAGTTTGTGTGACAAGGTGTTGGTTGTGAGGCAGCAATGGCTGCAGGGGTGATTTCTGTGAGAATCTGACAGAAGTTTCTGTCATACCTGACAGAGCCAATCTCAGCCAGCTCCAGGATGGAGATGCCACTGGGCAGGGTTGAGCCCATTAGTGATGGCAGTAACACCTCTAGGATAATATGTTTAAAAAGTGGGGAAAAATTATTGGGCAGAAGCAATTACAGCCAGAGAAGAAAGTAGTGAGAACATGTGAGTGAAGCAGCTCTGCACACTGAAGTCAGTGGAGAAGGAGGGACAGGAGGTACCAGAGCTGAGGTTCCTCTGCAGCCCATGGTGCAGACCATGGTGAAGCAGCTGTGCCTCACTGAGCTCCATGGTGGAGCAGAGATCCACCTGCAGCCTGTGCAGAACCCCACACCAGAGCAGATGGATGCTCAGAGGAGGCTGTGGGAGGCTGTGATGCTGTGGGAAGCCCACACAAGAGCAAGCCCTGGCAAGACCTGTGGCCCTGTGGAGAGAGGAGCCCACACTAGACCAGATTTCCTGAACAGACTTGTGACCCTGTGGGCAACTGAAGCTGGAGAAGACTGTTCCTGAAGGACAGCAAACCATGGAAAAACAGGGTCCCATCTCTCTGGACCGCTTTGTGGGAGGAGGTAGAGAACAGTGAATAAAGCTAAGCCTGGAAAGGAGGGAGAAGTGGGGGAAAGATGTTTTTTATATTTGTTTTATTTCTCCTTATCCTACTCTGATTTTGACTGGTAATAAATTCTATTAATTTTCCCAAGTTTTGCCCATGACAGTAATCTGTGAGTGACCTCTACCTATCCTTATCTCAGTTCATGAGTCTTTCACTATAATCTCTCTCCCCTGTCCAGCTGATGACAAACTGGCTTTTGTGGGTACCTGGCATCCAGCCAGGGTCAAACCACCACACTGCCTGGGGAAATGGTTTGAGAGAGGTGATCCTGACCCTTTCCTTAGCCCTGCTGAGGCCTCACCTGGAGTGCTGTGTACAGTTCTGGGCTCCTCAGGACGAGAGAGACATGGAGCTCCTGGAGGGAGTTCAGCAGAGGGTAACCAAAAGGATTAATGGGTTGGAACATCACTCTTACTAGTGAAGGCTGAGAGAGCAGGACCTCTTTTAGCCTCAAGAGAAGATGACTGAGAGGGGATTGTATCAATCTATGTAAGTACCTCAAGGGAGGGTATCAAGGCTCTTCTCAGTGGTGCCAAGGAATAGGACAAGAGGCAATGGGTAGAAACTGATGTACAAGAACTTCCCCCTGAATTGGAGGAAGAACTTCTTTACTGTGTGGGTTGCCAAGTGCTGGAACAGATTGCCCAGAGAAGGTGTGGAGTCTCCTTCCTTCAAGATACTCAAGAACCATTTGGATACAATCCTGAGTAGCAGGGGATCCTGCCTGAACAGGGAGGTTGGACTAGATCACCTCCAGTGATAAGACAGATTTGCAGTGATCCCTTCCAACTTTAACCATTCTAAGACTCTGTGAATCTGTGATTAAATACCTGAAGGAATTTTAAAGATCTGTAAACATGGCATATAGATACATGACTTAGTGGTAAACTTGTCAGTGTTAGATCTATGGTTGGACTCAATGGGTCTTTTCTAAATTATTCTGATTTTATGATCTTGGTGGAGAAGAAGAAGAAACTTTAAGGGGATCCATGGACTTACCAAGTGGTACAATCTAGCCAGATGTGCTCCTCCTCTTGTGTCTCCAGAGGCTCCGGCCACATAACATGTGGATGACTGAACCCCAGCATGGCAGTACCACTTCTACTGCCAAATCTGAGCTGTCTTCATGAGCTTATTTCCTTGGAACCAAGAAGGGAGGTCTTCTTCCTTCCATCTGCTCTGCCATCCAGAAAAAAATAGGATTTAATATAAATAACTTTCCTGTTCAGAAATAACTTCCTTTATAATCCTAGTACACCCAATAGATAGTGCCTGATACAATTGCACATGTGTTCCTACAGGCAGGTGAGTATTAAGTTCTCCATTGTCTAGTACCCCAGCAGAGGAAAGAAACTGTCAGCTAGGGAGGAGAGTTAAAAGTGTCCAAAAATGTGCAGCAACTCAATTTCCTCCTCTTTCCCTTCTATACACATGAATTTTTTTTCATACAAAATAAAATTCCTTTTCAAGATGAATAAATTCATTTAGAATCAAACCTAGATGACCAAACCTTAACATAGTCCTTGAAATCAGCTTTAAGGACCCGTGACATAAGCAGGGACCACAAGGGATGCAGACAGTGCAGGAGTCCTGCAATCAGTCGAAACTGGGTCTCTACTTGTAGGATCAGATAACCACATACTAAGGACATAATTTCAGAAACTAAACCCTGCGGAGTCTCCACTTCCCCATGGTGTAAATGAACTTCTGTCATGCTTCTCCCTGTGTGAAATTTTTCAGTAATCCCACCTGATCCTAAAGAAGACTTTCCCATAGCTTAGCTTTTTTTTTAAAGAAGATAGAACTGAAGACTAGATTCATGCAGCCAGTAACAGCCAGTCATTCTGTTGGTCCAATGCCTTTAGGAATTGCAAACAAATGTGTTTCCGGTGCTAAAAAAAGAAACCCTAAACAAGCAAAAAATATCTCTGCCAGAGCATCTGTACAAGCCTGCGACTTATACCTCTTGCATGCAGTCATTTTTCCTCAACAATGACCCAAGTGTCCTTGTTTTATAGGAAACTCTCTTGTCAGGAACTCCCTCCCACAAATCCAGACATGCAGTTCAGCACAGGAAATCAGGCTGTCATGGCTCCAGGCATTGTTAATCATTTTTAAATGATCATTAAAAAGCAGCAGCAGCAGTGAAAGGATGCAGCTCTGGTGAGGTCAGATAACAAATATGCCTCTTTTTTGGGGGGATGGGGAATGGGGGGGGGGGGCAGTGTAAAATAAAAACACATTTTGCAGAGTGAGTTTTAAACACTGTATTCAATGCCTGGGAGTTTAGGACAGGAAAAGAAAAATACAGTACTGATCTGACAGATTCTGAGGCCATTCCTCCCCTGCTTCCTGTGGCCCCTCATTCCCAGCAGACAGATCCACACTCCTCCTGCCTCCGAGCAACCACAGAGACTTTGCTGTTCCCAATGCTGCTCAGGTCTAATACTTCAGGTCTCCAATACTTGACAATTCTCAAAGTGCTGCACATTGCAATAATACTGCTCACTCCTGGGTTTCTGGTACTGTGCCCTGCCACAAAAACTTTAAAAATCTTTGACTTGTTAAAGCCTTTGGATTTTAAATTATTAAAATTCATATCTAATTTAAATCTTGTGAGGCACCCTAATTTTTGCAGTCTTTGTGTGATGTACCTATGTTTTGTCATCATTAATTAGACCCACACATGATTTTAGTGTAATTTGTGCCATCAACTAATGATGACATAAATGTAATTTACCCTATTGTTATGAGAAATGTACAGCACAATGTATTTCTTCTCTCCTCCTGAACCTCTCCTATATACTACCATATGGTTTCTGTACCAAGGGCACTCTGCCATCTGGACTGTGGAGCCTAATGCCCTGAGGAAGACATTGACATAAACCAATTTATGTTAAGACCCAGACCTCAGACATATGATATTAGTGTGCCATACGGCTGGCCCCCACAGATGAGGATGGATTGTCAGCTCCCCAACAGCTTTCCCAGTTCTTGGTGGTCCTGGTTCTTGGCTGTATCAGGCATGTCTGTGTCATCCCCTGGGATCAGTGTGGTTAGAGATACTGCCCACCCTGCCTCAAGGCTCCAGCCAAGGCCCCTCACCAGCGGGAAAAGCCCTGATTGCCCATCCTGAAGCCACACAGAGTTTTCTCATGGCACTGCTTCTGCTCAGCAGGAGTGGTCTAAGCAGAGGTATTAAAATCATATCAGTGGCCAGCAACCCTTTTACACCTTCTTTCTTTTTGTGAAGCCTCCCAGTTTAACCCCATAGATTCTCAGCCCTGGTTATTCTCCTGTCTACTCCTCTCCAGATTTTGATCCCCATCTGCCTCTCTTCCCTTTACCTGTGTGAAATACAACCTCTGTTCCAGTCAGGAGGAGAGACTGATGTAGAAGAGACCTTTTCACTGTAGATAAAGGTAGGACTTTTGTTTCCAGCCTATATTTGTCATTGATTATCATACAGATGCTGCCCTTCACCAGTACAGAGAAAACATCAATAACCTCTGGTGGCACCTTCAGCATGCCTCATTTAACATCTCAGAGGGTGCTCTGAATCCCAACTCTCTGTTCAGGTTGCCAGCCCAGCCTGTACAGGGGAAGCTCACAGCCCAGCATCACCACCATGCTAGCCAGCATGTCCCTGCACCTCACTGCCAGGAGACCACACTGAAGATTTCAATCACAAATATGTGTATTTTTTGGAAAAAAAATAGAAAAACTAATGGCTGATGACCTTAAAAACAAGCCACAAATATTTGCTTATTAGTCTTCACTGAACTTCACAATTTAGTCTTGCACCTTTTTATTATGTTTTTTTCCCTCTGCTTGCTTCATTGCAAGGCATTGAACCAGGCTGCTTGGCAACTAATTCACAACTGTGGTTGCTAAGGAACCACTGAAGAAAGTAGATTAGTATCCAGTAACGTGTTTCATTGTCAGAGATGTTTATTTTGAATAAAGGCAATAACTGTACACAAAGGAGTTTATTGAACTTGGATGAACAAGGAAATTATGCAGCATTACTTTTCCTTCCAATAGCTTTCTCTGCTGACACAAAGCTTCACACAAAGACTTGAGCATTTCCTCAGGGAATGGGATTTACTTATCCAAACTTGTGCACTCTATTGAGGTCAAATCGGAGGATGCTGGCTTGCAGGTTGCACTCCAGTTTCCCCAAGGACATGCATGAGGAATATTTGTGTCCTTTGCACTTTTTCTCCAGGTATGCTCACCCGCCAACCACAGCACCAGCCCTCGGCCTTCTCAACACCTGACAACAGGCTGCGGACTGACAGCAGCCAAAATAGCATTGCTGCTGGTAGATTTTGTGGAGACAATTTCAGCTGCTGTCTGCCCCATGACAGAGCTTCCCCTGCCTGCACTGCCCTGCAGCCACACTGCCCAATGTTCTGTCCACCACAGGCTCTGCTGCCCTGCCTGTTACTTCCACGCAGTTCTGCTAGCTACAGCTGCCAGAGCCCCACTGGAACAAACCTCTTCCAAACACTTTGCCTTCAGTGAGGAGCAAATGCCTCATCAGCATTTAACTACAACAAGGAGCCTGACTATGTTGTTTTTTTCCTTGAGACCCAGTTCTTCTTGTTCTTTTGCTCCAGCAATTTCTCCTACACCAGAGCCTTGTCTGTTGTTGAAATTTCTGACATTTCTTCAAACACATTTTGGATATCAATAGATCAACAAGAAGGGATGAGCTATTCAAGGAATACAGCCAGGAATTTAGAGATAAAGAACAAAAATAAAGGCAAACAATATTAAGGACTACAGCAGTCCTGCTCAGAGCTCCCAGGTAATACTGCCCCTGCCATCTTACTCAGTAAGGTGATCTGTGGTTCCCTAATACCAGCTGCTGATGTAAGCACAGATTTGCAGAATTTTGTGCACAGACTTCTGGAGATCCATGGGCTGGTTCTAACAGCATTTAAGTCAAGTGATAAAAACAAACCCATCATCAGTAAGCATAAATTCCTCACTACATCTATCAGAAATTCAGGGATTTTCAGATCAAAAACAGATTGAAAGTCAGAAACTCAAAGCCTATATCCCTTAAAAAGTCATGCAGATCTCCAGCCCAAGACATGAAGTGATCATGAAGAACTCCGCAATCCATTAGTGAGCCATACAAATAAGTCATTTTACATTTTTCTTTGTTGTTTTTCTAAAGAAAAGCAAGACTTAGGATGACAAAAGGAGAAAAAATTCCAAGCACAAAATCTAGTGCTGATAACTATTATCAATTCAAATTTGAAAATTGCAAAAATTTCCTGTGTGGGGCCAAGTTAAGTTCCACAAGCAGTTACAGTATGGCAGGTAGAGGTGCACAACAGCAAGTAAAACCAGCACATTCTTTAGTGAGCAGAAAAACTGTTTGGTTTTCTTACATATTTATAGCCTCTTCTGCCTCCCCAGTGTAGTAACCTCAGTTACTCTATTCTTTCATGTTGTCAATATGCTATGGCCAGTTGTATTCATGCATGAAGACTGGCTGACTGCTACCAAACAGACTGTCATACAACTGACTTATGCCTGCCTTTTTCTCTGTGGCAGTAATTCAGATATCTTTCTTCTCTCCAGTTATTGATATTTAAAAAAAAAAAAAAACCAACACTGGGACATATTTCATGTTAAGATTTCTATAATCTCCTTCAAACTCAGTTTGAATTGGCTAGCAGGTAGCAAAGATACCAGGGCAGAGGGAACTGATACTCAACTGAAGAGACTGACTGATATCACAGAAACCTCAGTTCCTTGGGAGAGCAGCTAAAATTGTAAATTAATATACAAGCATTACAGTTACTAAGAAAAAATACAGATCCTGGAAGAAATGCAATCCACAGTTGAAGCTTAAAGGAAAAATGATAAACCAAAGGTATTTTACTTTATTTAGTGCAATTCTAATAGAGGCACCACTGTAGGAATTCCTAGGAAAGGTTTGCTGTTCCACCTCTTCCAGGTACTTTGAATCAGCAGGAAAGTCATTGTGGATTTAATGGAGAGAACTGTGCGCTTACATGTTTTGAAAACTGATAAGAGACACATCATCTCACAGTGTTTTGTGGGCTTGGGTTCTTATTACTCTAGTGAACAATGTGTGATTCTTCCCACCAGCACAAGACTACAAGGTCAGTGTGGTACAGCTACTCAGGTACTAGCATGGGAATTAACTTCACAGCTATATAGCCATAAATAGAACTTCTGCAGTGTTTAAAGACCCCTCACAGATGACATTCAGCAAATCATGGTGTCATCAATCTCTCTTCTCCATTCCATTCTTTGCCCCAGGAGATCTCTAATTGGGGATGTCTGTGTTAAACTACCTTATGTTACAGTGTCTGGAGGCTGATGTAACTTTTTCAACATACTGAAAATCCAGCTGATAACCAGTCCTAAGTTTTCTTAATTTACCATTGATTAATGAGCAATCCAGCTGTTTCAAAATTTTCCCAATAGAGGGATTTGTTAGGTCAAGGAGAGGTGAAAAAACCTAAGTTAAAGATGCTTTGTAGAAGCTTCTACAAAACAAGTGTTATAAACACTAAATTTTCCATGTCAAATTTGTTAAACAATGGCTGGTGTTATATTCCCATGGAAATTTTCTTGTAAAAGGAGAGAGCTGTAATTCTCTTCTCTGTTTTCAAAGTATGATCTCACTGTCCAGATCTAGTTAAGGACAGAAGCAGCCTGAAATTGTAATGACGAGAACAGGAAGGGCATCTGTGTCCTCTTTTCACTAGTCCATGAAAGACTTTTCACACAAATCAACACAATAACCTGGTGTGATCATCCAAAGCAAAACTCTAACCACTGTCATGCAGCAGGATGTTCAAGAAGACATTCAAAAAAGGAATTAAATAAAATGTTTGGATCATATCACATAACACTCTACAGTTATTCCTTTGGTTTTGTTGGAACACTTCAGAAATTTTAAGCAGTATTTCAATGAAACTATGGCAATTTATACCAATGGTAAAAAACATTATATATGAAAAAAATAATTTGTTTTAAAATTATGTAAGATAATATTCTCAGTTAATGACCCTGAGATTAGTTCAGTTGGTCACACCATGTTGCTAAAAACACCAAGGTCATGGGTTTAATCCCTGCACAGGCCATTCACTTAACAGCTGGACTTGATGATCCTTGTGGGTCCCTTCCAACCCAGAATACTCTGTGAGTCTGTGAATTGTGTCTCCAAAATCAATAAAAAACCCAAACTGACGAACCAAAAAATTCTCAAATAAATAAATTTTTAAAAATACTGTGGAGTCAAAACTAGTTTGAAACACACTGAATTTGAAATGTATCAGAAGGTTTAAAAAAAAATCTCCAGTAGATCAGAGTATACCTACTCACATATTCTAAAAGTTTGAAAGTTGTTCTTAGGAGATTTCTGGCTGACTTTAATTGGTTTATTCAGAAGTTTTTCTGGAGAATTTTAAAAAGTCTCGGGTCTTAAATCTCATTTCTACTTCCTAACAGAATTATTTCCTGTACTTCACCCCTCAGATTAACATAAAGAAAGAAAATCTTGGTCAAGTACCAGGTGCTTACACATGTCAGTCCTGATGGGGCATGAATTGCTTCCACAGTTTCTCACTCTGCAGAGCAGTGCTCAATACTTTTCTATACACATTGACTATGATGTCAACATGACATCAGTAATGTCAAGATCAAGATAACAGAGAAGGAAAGGAATATTGTTACAAAATTGAAAAAAGAAGGATCAGCCTTCAGACATTTAGGAATAATGATCTGGAAAGTAAGGGTAGCTGAGACCAAAAAATGGGGGTAGGGACAAAACAGAAGAATAGTGCATGAAAGGATAAGGAGTTTCCATTTTCAGTTTAGGCAGGAAATTATTAAAGAGGAGCCGTTACAGTGCCTAAACATCCTTTTCTTTTGCTGTGTCTCTGAGGCACTTTGGCTTCTGTCTCTAGATAATTCTGAACTGGTTATCATTCAGAGCAGATGTCAGTGACAAAACATTTGCACTCAAGTACAGTTAATTCAGACCCTGGGCCCCAAATGGCTCTTCTGTAAGTAAACCTGCTTAGATTTCTCTCTACAAAATGATGAGTGTGAGGATAAGTAATTTTGCAAAACAGATCATTCCATCAAAGCAATAGCCCTTGAACTATACTTTATCCTTCTGCCAGCTTTCTTCTGGAATTACAGAAAAGGAGTATATTTAGCTGAGTGTAAAAATAATTTTAAAATACAAGGTGCAATATGTCAATGTGGATGCCCATTTTGGACCAGGGTAATGCTGCTGAAAGCAGTAGAGGGCTTCAAAAAATGTACTCTAGTGGAAGGAGAATTCAATTAGGCATGAAAATTAAGTATTTCTTTGAATAAATAAGTTAGTGCTCCTGCTGAGAATCAACCTGCAACAAGTCCTGACAGAAAGCAAGCCATTACTTTTGGCCATTGCTATTGGCAGGGTCTTAGAACACACATTGAAAGACATAGGTGAAATTTGGTACACTGCATATCAAAATTAGCAATTGAAGGATACAATATCCTATGTAGTGTCTCAAAGATATCTAATTTTCTTCTAGTGTGTGAAAAATTAAAATAATTGGCTGTGAAGACAGAGCAGCTTGTAAGAGTCTCAGTTTTTCAGAACTACTCTAAGCATCCTGCCCCACTTTGTGCAACAACACAGACTGTAGAATGTCATTAAAGGGCTGTTTTGTTAAAGTGTCTCCTACTTGGGTTGGAGTATTGTTCTCTCAAAAGATATCCAGCCTTGATTTGAAAACATGAAATACCAAATCCACAACATCCCTAAGTGCATTGTTTACTGGATAATTATAGTTATGTCTAATCTTGCCTGAGCATCTCTTATTGCTAAATTAAAGTCCTCTGCAATCACAAATACTGTCTTGATCTTGTGGGCTCAGTGTCACTGTAGCAGCAAGTTGCACAGGCAACTGCTGGCTGTACTGCCCAACCTTGCTGAATGCAAGGGAGATATGGTCAGCAATGCAGAGTGACCCCTGAGTGTACTGGTTTTACTGAGCCCTCATAATCTGCTCCTGGGCTGGAGATGCCACTTTCTGCCCCCATCCAAGGGGTAGAAGCACAAGGATGCTGCAGCTGCTAAACTTGTCTGCCTGCATGTGGACGATGGAGGACAGTGAGTCTGACAATGATCCATGGACCAAGTGAGCAGTGCTCACAGGCCACAGGAGATGGTTAGGTTTTCTCTTCATTCGTTCAGGTAGTTTTTTAAAAGAATAGACAGAACACTTTCCAAATACCCTAACTAATGCCATAGACAAGATCTGTTGATCCCCTCTTCCTACTGGTTGTAATTCTGATCACACATTCAATGAACCAGCTCCCTTCCATACACTCTCACACTCCAAATTCATGCTCTGTTGAATATCCGCCACAACCCTTGAGCCTGTCGGAGTCAATGCCCTGAAAAATACAATCTCAGGACTTTGTCCTATGAGTAGGGTGTACATCCCTTGTTCTTTGATGGATGATGTTGTATTTGGGTGTTAAAGGGGGAACAAAACCAAGCATGTATAGAACTGTTTGCCAGCACTAGGATGTAGCCTTTACTATGGGGAATACTTTAATTTACTCAAGACTTGCATCAAATTACTGTTAAATGACTGCTGAAAAGCTTCATAGCTTTATACGTGTCTTCATAAGATTAGAACTCACTAGGCTCACTAGAGTGAACAAAGCTATTCCAAAATATCCTGTCAAAATTATAACCAAGAAGGCTTCAAACTCCATTCTCAAGTATTGAGGCAAAGTTCACCAGTCCAGAAAGTAGGGCATGGACATGGGAAAGTGGAGATTATGTAATGAAAAATTATATATTTCTTTAGCACTGAAAGAAAAGTGTTGAAAGAAAACAAGAGGTTTCCCAAAAATCCAGAATGTTCCAAAAGTGAAAATATGGTAAAAAATCAAAACCAAATAGATTTTGACTTTTAAAATGTGTGTCCACTGCTTTGTGGGCAGAACTGCGTGGGTACCCCTCACTCCTTGTTTGCAACCACAACAGCTTTCTGAGCTGAAAAAATGAATTAATAATTCCTCATATATTTTATGTTTCTATTTAAATTTTTTCAGGACATTTTCCTACAAAGTACAGGTTTCTTTTCAGCATTTCAGTGTATTTGAGGCCATTTTCTTGGTGTTGCTTCCATTCCTTGGGATATTCTTTGTCATACCAGTTCTTCTAAAAGCAAAGTGATCAGAAATGCCCATGGTTTCCAAAAATGGATTTGCTGGAGATTTATGTCACATACTAATATGTGATTAGTAATAATCACATATTAGTGATTATAATTTTATAATAATAATAATTTTCTGGCCTGTTCCTTACAAATGCTTTTTTATGCTCCTTTGGCCACATCCAATTATTGGGTTGACATTTTCAGGGCTTCTTATCATGGAGGTGTATATATATAAAATATATATTACTACATAAATAAAGCCCTCTTCCTCCATGTGTCCTACACACATCTTTTGTACTTAACATACTGAATGTTATGTGTCAGTTTATATTCCAATATCATGACATCAGTCTGTGAGATCACTCTCCAGAGTCATATCAAAATGTTGCATCCTTTAAAACATGATAATAACAATTTGTTATAAAATCATCAATATGCACTTAGCTGTCTTTACTGCAGAGTCAGCCCTCTCCCTGATTTTCCTGTCTTGAAGAAAAAAATAAAAATTAGTTGGCTACTCCATTGGTTATAAAATATGCTTTGTCCCTTATTACTTCTGACCAGTAGAAATTTTTTGTAGAATTTATAGCATTTTATATAGTTCCCAAAGTTTTTAAGTAGGATTCTGATTCAAAGCAGTGTGCCCTAATTGATCAACCTGACTTTCCTCAATTTTATAAAATCCAAGAGTCGAATGAAGTCAAGGAGCATCAAAATTTCCTAGAAGGAGTCAGTCAACTCCAAAGAGAACAATCTTCCATCTACTGTGAGAACAACCTTAACATGACCCCACAGACAGCCAGCAAAAGCATACTGTTTGAGCAGTAAGGACTAGGAAACTTCTTCCAACCAACATGAAGGTGTATAATCTGCTACTGGCAAATACTGTTGGAGTTTCTAGAGGACTGTACCATCTCCTCAGCAATGAGAAAGCAACAAAGATAACCAATAAGCCAGATCAGAGAACTGCAGCAAGTGAAAAGAGATGTCCCTCTTTGTGAAATGTGTTGTAAGATGATCCCTTTGCAACTGTGAGGCTGATTACAGATCCCAGAAGAGGACATGGGCAAAGTTAGAAGAAACAAGGAGTGCCAGCTGGAAAAGAATCCACATCTGTACTACTGCATAGGCCACCAGACCTCCCATGGATATCATAAAAAGTTATAATGCTTTGAAATCTGAAATTCATCTTCAAGGACTGAATTTCCACTTGGCCCCATAAAATCTGTAGGATCTTCCCAGACTCCCTCAGGCCAGTTTTCATCTAAGGAAGAACTCCTAACCTTTGCTTTCTGACACCTAGCTCTGTGTCACTGGGCTAAGAAAGCAGACATCTTCTGGATAGCCAAATCATCCACAGAAGCAGATGTATATCAGCATATCATATGTATGCCAGTATATCAGCAAATGTTCCAGCATGTGGTACATATTCCATCAGCAGAGCTAGGCTGATGGTACATATGTGCCACTACATCTCACTTCTATCATAAGGATGTGTTATTAGCTGTATTTGAAAGCAAATGTAAAATTTGTAAATAAGTGAAAGAAGTTTATTTGCATTTCATGTGGATACAATGAGTTTTAAAACAGCTTTGGTGGGTAGGTCTAACAAAAATTTACAGTACCTAGAAATAAGTTAAATACAGATTATGATTAAGAGTTGTATGAAAATCATAGAGTAAAGAGATAAAAATCATTCAGGTGGGGAAATGAGCCACAAATGAGCATTTCTTTTATTTATGTTTCACTATATGTCATAAACTGGGGGGAAAACAACAAAAAACCCCACCATAACAAACAAAACAAAACCAACCAAACAAAAAAAACCAAAAACCAAATACCCTCCAAAAAACCCACCAAAACCAAAAAGAAAGAAACAAACAAACAAAACAAAAACAAAAAAAAAAAAAAAAACCAAAAAAACACAACAAAACAAAACCCCCTCCAAACAACTCAAATCTCTAAATGTTAACTTTGCATTCCTGACTCATTTCTTCTGGTAGTGAAAGTCAGTGGAGTACTGTTGACTTATAAAGGCCAAGGATCTGTTCTCCACTTTTTTTTAAGTGGTGGAGTCCACCACCAATGCTGCATTTCAGAAAGTTTTCAAGATCCTGACACTGACAGATGAAACAAAAGTATTCAGTAAACAGAAACAAAGGGAGGAATCCTCATGAAGTACTTCTCTGTGGCTTATATTGGTTTTAATTAAATGAACAGAAATAGGAGACAAGTTTTCCACCTTTCAGCTCCATGACTGGAAAAAACATCATCACTTGAGAAGAATGAAAGATGTAAATGCGAATATTATAAAACGACCAAGATGAAACAAGTACAGATATCCTTTAGAAGAGAGATTAGGAGTCTTTAAAACAGCATTGTAAATTCCAGTTTACAGCTTGCTCAAAGTTACCCCACTAAAACCAGTGACAGAATCTCCCTCTGATGCATACAAATCCTGACCTGCTCCAAACTAAGTCCCTGCACAAGATACACAAGAACTTGCATTATTATACATAGGACTTAGCCATGAAAGGCGTTTCAAATTCCCTACACTGCAAATGCTTGCATATTGAATAAACAATGGTCTGCATATCTCAGTAAAAGTGCACTGTCCACAGATACTGCTGTATTTATTTCTGACCTACCCACCAAGGCAGATTGTCTCATGAG